>NC_065587.1:51809835-52116085 GCF_024542745.1 Macaca thibetana thibetana
GAGCAACGTTGTTTTAGTTTGAGAGTTGGGAAGCTGGCGACCCAGGGAGGAGAGGTTACGTTGTAGTTTGAGGGTCACGGAGCTGCAGACCCAGGGAGGAGCAATGTTGTTGACGTTCGAGGGTCTGGAAGCTGGCGACCCAGGGAGGAGAGGTCATGTTCTAGTTTGAGGGTCGTGGAGCTACAGACCCAGGCAGGAGCAATGTTGTTGAAGTTCGAGGGTCTGGAACCTGGCGACCCAGGAAGGAGGAGTCTTGTTCTACTTTCAGGGTCATGGAGCTGCAGACCCAGGGAGGAGCAATGTTGTTGTAGTAGGAGGTTCTGGAAGCTGTCGACCCAGGGAGGAGAAGTCATGTTCTAGTTTCAGGGTCGTGGAGCTGCAGACCCAGCGGGGAGCTACGTCGTTGTAGTTCGAGGGCCTGTAAGCTGGCGACCCAGGGAGGAGAGGTCTTGTAGTTTGAGGATGGTGGAGCTGCAGACCCAGGGAGGAGCAATGTTGTTGTAGTAAGAGATTTGGGAACGTGGCGACCCAGGAAGGAGAGGTCAAGTTCTAGTTTGAGGGTCGTGGAGCTTCAGGCCCAGGCAGTAGCAATATTGTTGAAGTTCAAGGGTCTAGAAGCTGGCGACCCAGGGAGGAGAAGTTTTGTTGTAATTTGGGGGTCATGGAGCTACAGACCCAGGCAGGAGCAATGTCGTTGAAGTTCAAGGGTTGGGAACCTGGCGACCCAGGGAGGAGAGGTCTCGTTCTAGTTTGATGGTCGTGGAGCTGCAGACCCAGGGAGGGGCAATGTTGTTGTAGTAAGAGGGTCTGGAAGCTGGCGTCCCCGGGAGGAGAGGTCTTGTTCTAGTTTGAGTGTCATGGAGCTGCTGACCCAGGGAGGAGTTACGTTGTTGTAATTCGAGGGTCTGGAAGCTGGCGACCCCGGGAGGAAGGGTCTTGTTCTAGTTTGAGGTTGTTGGAGCTGCAGACCCAGGGAGGATCCGTGTTGTTTTGAGTGTCGTGGTTCCGGAGACCCACAGAGGAGCCGGTGCTTCCTTTCAAGTCTGAGAGTCATTGAGCTGGAGATCCACGGAGGACCCGGTGTTGCTGTTCTAGTGAGGGCAGTGAATATGGAGACACAGGGAGGAGCGGGTGCTGTTGTTCATGCCTGAGGCTTGTGGAGCTGGAGAACCAGAGAGGAGCTGGTGCTGGTGTTTAAATCTGTGGGTTCTGGAGCTGGAGTCCTGGGGGGCAGATAGTGTTGCTGTTGTCTGAGGGTCACGGGGCTTGAGGTACAGGGAGGAGCCGCTGCTGCTGTTCAAGTCTGAGGGTCGTGTAGCTGGAGCGCGGGGAGGAGGTAGTCTCGGTGTCTAGTGTGAGGGTGGTGGAGCTGCAGACCTGGGGAGGAGCCGGTGCTGCTGTGGAGTTTGAGGGTCATGGAACTGGAGACCTAGGGAGGAACCAATGCTACCGCCATTTAAGTCAGAAGGTCGTGGATCTGGAGTTCTGGGGAACAGCTCGTGCTGCTGTTTAACTGTGGGGAGGATCCGGTGTGTCAATTGAAATTTGAGGGTTTGGGAGCTGGAGAACCAGGGAGGAGCCGGTCATGCTATTGTATTTTGAAGGTTATGGATCTGGAGACCTGGGGAGAGGCCGGTACTGTTGTTGTAGTTTGAGGGTCATGGAAGTGGAGACAGGGGGAGGAGCCGGTGCTACTCTTCTGGTTTGAGGGTCGTGGAGCTGAAGATCCTGGGAGGAGCTGGTGCTATCGTTCAAATCTGTAGGTCCTGGAGCTGGAGCCCTGGTGGGGAGCCAGTTCTGCCATTCGTGTCTTAGGTTCTTGGAGCTGAAAACCCAGGGAGGCGGCGATGCTGCTGTTCTAGTTTAAGGATCGTGAAGCTGGAGACCTGGATAGGAGGTGGTGCTACCGCTGTTCAAATCTGAGAGTCGTGGAGCTGGAGCCTTGGGGAGTTGCCGGTGCCACCTCTCAAGTCTGAGAGTTGTTGAGCTGGAGATCCAGGGAGGAGCTGGTGTTGCCGTTGTAGTCTGAGGGTAATGGAGCTGGAGACTCAGGGAGGACTGGTGCTGTTCTAGTATGAGGGTGGTGGAGCTGGAGACACCGGGGGGAGCTGGTGCTGCTGTTGTTTAAAGCTGAGGGTTGTGGAGCTGGAGCCCTGTGTGGTTGCTGGTGTTGCTGTTGTTGAAGTCTGAGGGTCATGGGGCTTGAGGTACAGGGAGGAGCCGCTGCTGCTGTTCAAGTCTAAGGGTCGTGTAGCTGGAGCGCGGGGAGGAGGTAGTCTTGGTGTCTAGTGTGAGGGTGGTGGAGCCGTAGACCTGGGGAGGAGCCGGTGCTGCTGTGTAGTTTGATTGTCGTGGAACTGGAGACCTAGGGAGGAGCCGGTGCTACCAGCATTTAAGTCAGAGTGTCGTGGATCTGGAGCTTTGGGGAAGAGCCTGTGCTGCTGTTTAACTGTGGGGAGGATCCGGTGTGTCACTTGAAGTTTGAGGGTTTGGGAGCAGGAGACCCAGGGAGGAGCCGGTCTTGCCATTGTATTTTGAGGGTCGTGGATCTGGAGACCTGGGGAGAGGCTGGTACTGCTGTTGTAGTTTGAGGTTGGTGGAACTGGAGACAGGGAGAGGAGCCGGTGCTGCTGCTGTTCATGTCTGAGGGTTGTAGAGCTGGAGACCCAGGGAGGAACCGGTGTTGCTGGTCTAGTCTGAGGGTCGTGAAGCTGGAGACCCAAGGAGGAGCCGGTGCTATTATTCATGTCTGAGGATTGTGGAGCTGGAGACCCAGGGAGGAGCCGGTGCTATTGTTCATGTCTGAGGATTGTGGAGCTGGAGGGAGACCCAGGGAGGAACCGGTGCTGCTGATCTAGTCTGAGGGCCATGGAGTTGGAGATCCTGGGAAGAGCCGGGGCTGCCGTTTAAATCTGTGGTTCTTGGAGCTGGAGCCCTGGGGGTGACCTGGTTCTGTCATTCATGTTTTAGGGTCGTGGAGCTGGAAACCCAGGGAGGCGGCGGTGCTGCTGTTCCAGTTTAAGGATCGTGAAGCTGGAGACCCAGACAGGAGGTGGTGCTACTGCTGTTCAAATCTGAGGGTTGTGGAGCTGGAGCCTTGGGGAGGTGCCGGTGCTGCCTCTCAAGTCTGAGAGTTGTTGAGCTGGAGATTCAGGGAGGCGCAGGTGTTGCTGTTGTTGTTTGCGGATTGTGGAGCTGGAGGCCGAAGAGGAGCTGGTATTGCAGTTCAAGTTTGATGGTCGTGGAGCTGGAGACCTAGGGAGGAGCTGGTGCTACCACCGTGTAAGTTGGGGGTTGTGGAGCTGGTGGTCCCGGGGAAGAGCCAGTGCTATCGTTGAAGTTTGAGGGAGCTGGAGAGCCAGGGAGTAGCCAGTGCTGCTGTTCTAGTTTGAGTGTTGTGGAGCTGGAGTCTTGGTGGGGAGCCGGTGCTGCCTCCTAAGTCTGAGAGTCATTGAGCTGGAGATCCACGCGGGAGCTGGTGCTGCTGTTGGAGTTTGAGGATGGTGGAGCTGGAGACCTGGGCGGAGCTGGTGCTGGAGTTGGAGTTTGAGGGTCAGGGAGCTGGAGATCTGGGGAGGAGCCAGTGCTGCTGTTTAAGTCTGAGGGTCGTGGAGCTAAACATGGAGCCAAAGTTGGGGAAGTAGAGAGAGAGAGTTACAGGATGACCCTGAAAACTGTAGATGAAGCTGTACCCCAAGCAAGCTAAGCTTGGGAACTTCTAATGCTAGTGATGAGTGTTCTTTTTCCTCTTACACAGTTTGGATTTGTTTTCTGTCTCATGAGGCAGAAAGATCCTGACTGATACCCTTAGGAATTGAAAAGCTTAAAAAAACTAAAGGATGTTGGTGATAATAATAACAATAATTAAACTATGACTATCCTGACTGGCAGAGACGAAATTACACACACACAATATATATCTTTCAAACAGTTAGTAAAATAAAAAATACATTGGAAAATAGACCCAAGCAAAGCTATAAAAATTTGTTTCATAGAGAAGCGATGGAGGACAGAGATTCATCTGAGAGGTGCTATTAATGGAGAAACTGAGAACTTACCATTTTTCCCGTGAGGTTTTGGTGCAGAATGATATTGTGTGAGTTCTGGCAGCTGAGTCACTTCCCACAGCCCGGTGATGTCGTCGGTGTCACAGAAGGACCCTCTCCCAGCTGGTCCTGCCTCTCTGCTACGATGAGTGCGGCCTCTGATCCCCAACAGCTGACTGCGTCTTGAGACCAGGCCCATGAGCACAAGGGTTTCCATGGTGAAGGTTCCTGGATGGAACACCGTGGATGTTCCTAATGTTCCTTCCTGATGTTCATCTGCCATCTTGCTATTTAATGCAATGTCTTCTAAATATTGAATAGAAAAAAGTATTTGTACAATATGGGTAAGGTATAAAGAATATCCACACACTGGACACATGGACAGGGAGGGGCACCCACAGCAAACTCCCTTCGCCTGGGAGCAGGTGTGGTCCTTGAGTCCTGTGTCGCCTGTTTCTTCCTCCGCCTTGGTCTACAGTTCCGATATGATCGACCTCTGCCTGCCTCTCCGACTCCATCTCCCCTCCCGCTCCTGTTCTTTCTAACAATTATGTTACAGCCTCAGTGAATGTGACAAGGACCCTGAATCACGGTGGCTTTACTAAGACAGAGGTTCATTCCTTTCACATGAAAGTCCAAGCCAGTCGGGTGATTCTTCTCTGTGCATGTTTCAGGGTCTTAGGCTACTTCCATCTTGCTGCTCTGGCTTCCTTAGGGTGTAGCTTCCCCACAGTGTCCATCCTATCTACCACCAGCCAGCAGGGAGGGGAGAAGAGAACAAGAGGACACAAACCTCCCTTCCTGTAAAGGCAGTTGCTGTGCACTGGCCTCATGTGCATTGACCACTGTCTGGTCACGTGGCCACTGCTTGCTGCAAGGGATGCTGGGAAGTTTTCATCCTGGATGCCAGTGCCCACCTGGGTGACTCCTGAGATCGAGGGGAGACAGGAAATGAAAGAGAGTCACTGACTTTTCGCACTGTCATGCACGTTGCTCCAGTCTAGGGTGACCCACTGCCTCAGCTTGCTCAGGACTGAGGGGGGCCATGGGACACAGACCTTTCAGTTTTATAACAAGGGCAGTTCCAGGCAAAGCATCCCAGCTTGGTTGAGACTCAGAGTTTCCTGGGACTTGGGATTTCTAGTGTTAAAACTAGGAAAGTTCTGTGTAATCCTGGACAAGTTGGTCCCCTCTACTCCAGACACTGGCTTCCTTTCTGCTCCTCCAGCAGGCCAAGCCAGGGCCCGCCGTGGGGCCTTTGCATCTGCTGTTACCCCTGTCTGGGATTCCGTTTCCGCAACTCTGTGCAGTGCTCACTCCTCTTCTGTTGAGGAAACGCTGCTCTCTGGGTGCCCCTGGGAGCCTGGTCTGCTGTACTCAGTCAGCACTACATGCGCCGTGAAAATCCCTCCGTGCTCTTCATAGAATGAGATCGGTTCTTTCCACCCTTCCCTGCCCACTTCAGTTTCAAAGTCTCTGAGGATTATTAGTTTTTATTCTCTTCACCGCTGAAAGGTACATCCCTTTCCCTAAAGCTGTGGCTGGGTTCATGCATAGTCAGGTAAATCTGATATCAATAATAACCTGAATGAAAATCATGTATTAAATCCCAAGGTTATGATGTAGGAAGCAGGGATTCTGAAGAGATGTGTAAACCTAATAAAGGCCAAAGGGTGTGAATTAAAAGGAAATGTGGGGTGGAGAAACATTTCATGAAATAGAACCGCACCTCTTGGTGAGTTCATTGGTACAACCTGTCTAGAGGGCAATTTGGCAACTGACCAATGAAAGTGCATAACTTTTGGTCCCAGATTTCATTCATAGGCATTTATCCCTAGGAAATAGTCAGAAAAATATGCAAAGATGAAACTCTAAGGATTTTTCTAAGAAGAAAGAAGTTGGAAGCATGAATGCCCACTGGTGGTCTTGCACCCTGGCACCAGTGCTCCCCTCTCACACAGGCTACATTTTCCCAGGCTTCCTTGCAGTGAGTTGTGGCCATGTGACCAGGTTCTGGCCAATGGGAGGTAATAAAATTGTTGGGTAGCATTTTTGGAAACTCTCTTCTATAACCTCTGTCTTGATATGGTTTGGATGTTGGTCCCCTCCAAATCTCATGTTGAAATGTGATCCCTGATGTTGGAGGTGGGGCATGGTGGGAGGCGTTTTGGTGATGTGGGCAGATCCCTCTCACAATGACTTGGTGCCGTCCCAATGGCAATGACTGAGTTCTTGCTCTGAGTTTATGGGAGATCTGGTTGTTTAAAGGGCCTGGCACGTCCTCCTCCCTCTCTTGCTTTCTCTCGCCATGTGACATACCTGCTTCCTTTTCACCTTCTGCCATGATTGGAAGCTTCCTGAGGCCTCCCCAGGAGCAGATGCTGGTGTCTTGCTTGTACAGCCTGCAGAACTCTGAGCCAATTAAACCTCTTTTCTATAAAGAACCCAGCCTCAGGAATTCCTTTAGGCAACACAGATGGGCTGACATATATCTTTACTGTCATTTCTTAGTTGTTCCATCCTTTGACCTGCTTCCTGGGATAAGCATATGATAATTGGAGCTATTCTTGTCACCTCGAACCTTGAGGATTAGGCTTCTACCCTGTGGATAGCAGAATGTCCTCTGGAAGGAAATGAAAGTCCCTAACGCCACCCTAGACTGACAACCTCGTTTTCTTTTTACTTTTTTGTTTTTTGAGATAGAATCTTGCTGTGTTGCCCAGGCTGGAGTATAGTGGCGTGATCTCAGCTCATTGCAACCTCTGCTTCCTGGGTTCAAGTGATTCTCATGCCTCAGGCTCCCGAGTAGCTGGGATTACAGGTGCATGCCACCATGTTCAGCTAATTTTTAAATTTTTAGTAGAGACAGGGCTTCACCATGTTGACCAAGCTAGTTTCAAAATCATGACTTCAAGTAATCCACTCGCCTCAGCCTCCCAAAGTGCTGGGATTACAGACATAAGCCACTGTGCCCTGCCCAGTCTTGGTTTTTGTGAGATAAACTTCTACCTTGAAGTAACATCACTGATAGGTGATATAACCGTAACTGGATAAAAAGTAGGAAATTGATTTAATATTTACATCTACATATGGCCATACCAAGAATGATAGTGAACTGTTGTTATCAATGTATAACGGACACAAAATATTGTTTAGTGTAAACAAAACTGTTTTGTTTTCTTTTTTGATTCAGAGTCTTACTCTGTTGCCCAGGCTTGAATGCAATGGTGCGATGTCGGCTCATTGCAACCTCCACCTCCCAGGTTCAAGCGATTCTCCTGTCTCAGTCTCTGGAGTAGCTGGGATTACAGGCGCACGCCATTGCATCCAGCTAATTTTTTGCCTTTTTAGTAGAGACAGGGTTTCACCATGTTGGTCAGGTTGGTCTCTAACTCGTGACCTCAGATGATACACCCACCGCGGCCTCCCAAAGTGCTGGGATTACAGGCTTGAGCCACCGTGCCCAGCCAGCATTGGTATTTTTTGACCTCTGATGGTTGGAGGTGCTGTTCCCAGCTGCCCAAAGCATGCTAATCAACCCCCAGGGGGAGCCACAGATGACAGGAATGTCTTTGAACCTGGACAACTCACAGGATAGTGGGGCCTGCATGGAAATAGGAAAGTCTGGGGAGAAGCTGTATCCGGGACGGGAAAGAAAAAGTAATTTTGTTTGAATCTTCTAGGTTTAAATGGACAGCAAATAAAGTCTGGAGCTTGCGAGAGAGGCTAGAACTTAAGTAGATAGCAGGTGGGAGGGATCCAGAGGTAATGGTTCAGAGATCTGCCTCAGATCTGTTTTGGGGAATCCTGGGTAAATATAGACTTTAATCCTTTTCCACATAGTCAGATATTACTTTTAGGATGTTGTGAACTCATTGCCTGGCTTGGTTTTTGCACTTGCATAGCCTGGTTAGAAAATAAATTCACGGCCGGGCGCGACGGCTCATGCCTGTAATCTGGCACTTTGGGAGGCCAAGGCGGACAGATTACGAGGTCAGGAGATCGAGACCATCCTGGCTGACACGGCGAAACCCCATCTCTACTAAAAATACAAAAAATTACCCGGGCGTGGTGGCGGGCACCTGTGGTCCCAGCTACTCGGGAGGTTGAGGCAGGAGAATGGCGTGAACCTGGGAGGTGGAGGTTGCAGTGAGCTGAGATCACACCACTGAACTCCAGCCTGGGTAACAGAGCGAGATTCCGTCTCAAAAAAATAAACAAATATATATAAATAAATAAATAAATAAATAAATAAATAAATTCACAGGCTGAGCACAGTGGCTCATGCCTGTAAAAGCAGAGTCAGGGAGGGGTGCAGGAGAGTTTTGGGGGTACACAGACTGCTGACTCCTCCACCTCTTAAAATATCCACATTTAACAACTTAAAACAGGAGGGGATCTTAGATGAGAAGTGTATTACTCTGTTTTCACACTGCTGTAAAGATACTACCTGAGACTGGGTAATTTATAAACAAAAGAGGTTTAATTGACTCACAATTCCACATGGCTGGAAAGGCCTCAGGAAACTTACAATCATGGCAGAAGACGATGGAAAAGCAAGTCACAGGTTACATGGTGGCAGGAGAGAGAGAGCAAGAGAGGAGGTGCCACACTTTTAAACCATCAGATCTCATAAGCATTCACTCACTATCACGAGAACAGCATGGGGGAAATGGTCCCCATGATCCAATCACCTCCCACCAGGGCCCTCCCTTGACATGTGGGGATTACAACTCAAGATGAGATTTGGATGGGGACACAGAGCCAAACCATATCAAGAGGAAACTGGGTCATGGAGACAGATGCCCACTTTTCCAGAGTCAAGGATGAAGTTGGCATGGGAGCCAGTTCTCTGAACTCTTGCCCATTGCTCTCTTCCTCTCCCCCGTCACCTTTCCTTCAGAATGGGATGTGAAATCAGCAGAACATTATAAGCAGAGGAATCATGAGTCTGCTCTGTGTATAAATGTATCACACAGAATGCTCTGACAAGGTGAAGAGGTCAGGATGGGCGTGGCAGGTGGAGGACAGGAGGTGAGAGTCCAGTGAGGCGGTTGCTGCAAAAACTGGATGAGAGCTCATAATAGCTTGGACCAGAGTGGGAGCAGTGGAGGTGGTGAGAAGTGACTGGACTCACGATATATTCTGAAGATAGAGCCTACACAATTTCCAGATGGACTGGATGTGGCATATGAAAGAAAGGAAGAAGAGAAAGATGGAGCCCAGGTTTTGGTTCTGAGCACCTGGAAGGATGGACTTGCTTGGGCCGAGATGGGAAAGGCTGCAGAAGAAGTAGATTTAGACAGAGAATTTAGTCTCAGTCTGCTCAGGCTTCTATAACAAAATTCCATGGGCTGGGTAGCTTGTCAACAGCAGAACTTTCTTCCACACAATCCTGGAGGCTGGGAAGTCCAAGATCAAAGTGTCATCAGATTCAGTGTATGACAGGGCCCCAGGGCCTCCTGGTTCACAGTTGGCACCTTATCTCTGTATCCTCACCTGGTGGAAGGGGGTGAATGAACTCCCTTGAAGTTTCTTTTATAAGGGCATTAGTGCTATTCACAAGTCCTACTCACCTCCCAAAGGCCCACCTTCTATACCATCACCTTGGGAGTTCAAATTGGAACATATAAATTTGGGTGGGGGGGGAGTGGACATAATCATTCAGATTGTGGCACAGAAATAAAGAGTTTCATTTTGAACAGATTAAGTCATGATATGTCTGGACAGCTGAGTGCATGAGTTCTGAATCCAGGGGAATTTCAGGCCAGAGATACAAATGTGGGAGCTGTCAGCATAAAGGAGATGTTTAAAGTCTTTATCTTGGAGAAGATCCCCCAGGGAGAGAGGATCTGATCTTCTCAGATGGGTTTACTGTGTGATCTTGGGACTATCCCTCCACCTCTTGAACCTTTTGCTTGAAGAAGCCTGGGCAACAAGAGCAAAACTCCATCTCAAAAAAAAAAAAAGAAAGAAAGAAAGAAAAGAAAATACCAATGTGTTTAGGAAAAGACTGGGAAGGGCAGCTCTGGGCATTACATATTCCAATTTCTTATTGTAGAAACCTGGTTTGGCTCTATACCCCTCCCTCTACCGTCATCCCTGCTTATTTGGTCCAACTTTTTGCTTGTCGGTAAAAATATGGATTGAAGAACTTGATCTCCAATATCCTGTCCTACTCCATTGTTCTAAAATAGAAGAGGGTCCTCAGGATTGACTGAGCCAGGCTGATGAAGTGGGTGCTACCCACAGATCAGTGTTTATCTGCATCAGGGTGAAGACCTGGATATACATGGATTATCACCAGGTTGACAGACCCTGATGCAGGTGGAGTGAGACATGGGATGCTCCCCAGTGCTTCAAGCTGCTTAACTGGAAGCATCAACAGCCAAGCCTTTGATTAGCTCCTGTTTTCTACAACAGGAAATCAGAACCATTAGCCAAACCAGTCCAGCTGGGAATTTCAGCTGTCTTTCCCCACGAGACTCACCACCTCTGTGATCAATCACATCACCAGAAATGTCACTGGCAACCTGTTGATCAGCTGGTGATGAAAGCAAGTGCTGCACATGCAGGCAGGCCATGCTGCTTGGCATCCCCTTCCCTATAAACAAGGACCCTGTAATTCTTGCTTCCTGCCCAGGGCCCTATAAAGGCAGCCATTTAGTAATGATTTTACAGGATGACCCAAGCTCTGTGGGGGCGGGGTAAACTTCTGCTCTAATTACACAACAGCTCCAATTGGTGCCTTAGAAATGGGGCCCTGTAAAAACAGGAGAAAGTCTTTGTTTCCATCCCAGGTAGGCTAGGCTGTTTGTGGAGAGAGAGAATAAAATGGGGACTAGAATAGATTGAAGAGGTATGTTGGGTGGGACTGAAAACTGCCTGGCAGTTTTCAGAGTCAGGAGGTTGCCTAACAGGTTGTACTGACGAGACTAACATGAAAACTTGTACATGTGTCCCTCCGAGAGACAGTAGGTGTGAATTCGGGAGAATTCACAGTTAGGAACGTGAATTCGGGAGGCACACTGCCTCGGTTGGAATCCTGGCTGTCTTTTTCTACCTGTGTCACCTAGGACAAGTGATTTAACTTCTCTGTGTTTAAAAGCTTCACATGAAAAATGGGTACGATAATGGTACCTATTCCATCAGGTTGTTCTGATGATTAAATGAGTTAATATATGTAAAGTCCATGGACCAATACCTGGAACACCATGAGTATTACACAAGGCTTGCTGTTCCTAAGGACTGAACCCTTAGCCAGATTCCAAATTTTGCCTACTATTTGAAAAATCGCCTGTGACACATCTGGACTCAGAGTGCTCTCATTACATGAGAGGAAGAACTCAGCTCATGAATTTCTTACCTCTAGTCTTACTCTTTAATCAGATAAACCAGTAGTTATTGAATAGATGGCTGCAGTGTGGGCAGCTCTGGGCTGGATGTACAGAACCTTAAAATCAAGATGTAGATCCAAGACACAAACTTGTAACTTGCTGAACAGAAAGAGTGGCACCAAGTGACGTTCAGGATAGTGATGGGAAAAGTGTCACAGGTCAGTACATGGTTAGTACCCGGATGCTCAGGCAGAGAGTGAGAGGTGTGGGAATTTGAGCAGAGTATTAGCAGATGATCTACTAGGAAAACCCAAGAAAATCTACAAGAAGTTTTGGAGCTTGTAATTGTGTCCAGAATTCCAATGGGCTATAAAATTAGCATGTGGCCAGGTGTCATGGCTCATGCCTGTAATCCTAGCAATTTAGGAGTCAGAGGCAGGCAGATTGCTTGAGTCCTGGAGTTCAAGACCAGCCTGGGCTACATGGTGAAACCTTATCTCTACAAAAAACACAAAAATTATCCAGACATGGTGGCACGTGCCTGTAGTCCCAGATACTCGGAAAGCTGAGACGGGAAGCCTGCCTGAGCACAGGAAGCAGAGGTTGCAGTGAACTGAGATCGTGCCACTGCACTCCAGCCTGGGTGACAGAGCCAGACCCTGTCTCAAAACAAAAGCAAAAACAAAAACAAAACAAAAAGAATGATAGTTAAACCTCTAAGAGAAACAAATCCAATTTTAAATTACAACATACAACATTTTGATATCATTATAGCAGCTCTTTGGGATCCATATGAATAAAATCATAAAACAAAAAATCAAATAACATGCATAGCACATTCTTTGATAGGTAGTTAATATTGACTTGATACCTATTTCCTTCTTCTCAATCTATAAAATGTGAAATTCCAGGAAATTATCATGAGGGAAATGGTCTATAGTGAATTTGAAAACTTAAGTCATAAAAAAATGCTTTTCAGAAAAGAAAAGAAATTATGGATTTAGCTGTACCAGGTATTCTCACACATAGAATTGTAATAACTGAAGAGTCAGGCTGATTGGAAGCAAAGCAAGAAAACTCAATAGAAAGTTCAGAAAAAGACCTGCAGATATAAAACGCTGCAATGTGATAAAGGTTGCAATTCCATTATTTGGAGGAAGATGAATTATTCAATAAATGCTATTCAGATTATTTTGAAGGTGCTTAATGATCTAGATAAAAATATTAAATCTGATGTGTATCTCATTTGTACATCAAAATATACTCCGAATGTGTTGGTAAATTAAGTGTAGAAAACATATGAGTCCTGGAAGGAAAAAATGAATTTTACATAATATTGGGGGATTTGTAAACATAAATATGGAAAGCACAAAGACAAAGTTTATTGAATATAAGAAACAACAATGGGAAACTTTTCTTTTGATATCTCTGAAATTTATTCATTTTTCAGTTTCATAAACTTACTCTAAGGTATCATTTCTTGCCTGAATTCTTTCATTCCTTCGTTCATTGAGTGACTACTATATGACAGATATTGTTCCTGGTGCCAGAAAAACAACAGTTTTTAAAAAGGGCAAAATTCCTGGTCCTTATGAGGCTTGCCTTCTAGCAGGGCAGACAGAGTAGGAACAGGATACATAAGTAACATACACAACATGTCAGATTGTGTTTGGATTTATGAAGAACAATAAGGGAAGAAATGGAGATATGGTTTGCGGGGAGTACTTTGCAATTTTGAAAAGAGAGGTCAGGCTGGGCATGGTGGCTCATACCTGTACTCCTGGCATTTTGGGAGGTCAAAGAAGGAGGATTTTTTGAGCCCAGGAGATTGAGATCAGCCTGGGCAACATAGTGAGATCCCATCTCTACAAATATTTTTGTAAAATTAGCCAGGCATGGCAGCACACACCTATAGTCCCGGCTACTCAGGAGGCCAAGGAGAGATGATTGCTTGAGGCCAGGAGTTCGACACCACCCTGGGCAACATAACAAGACATCATCTCCACAAAACATAGGAACGTTAGCTGGGCATGATGGTGCACACCTCTACTCTGGAGGCTGAGGTGGGAGGATCGCCTGAGCCCAGGAGGTCAAGGCTACAGTGAGCTGTGATGATGCCACTGCACTCCAGCCTGGGCAACATAGAGAGACCCTGCTTCTTAAAAAAGTGGGGAAGGGTGTCAGGAAAGCTTCTGTGAGAACTTGACATTTGAGCAAAGCATTATAGGAAGAGAGCAGATGATTATGTAGATAATTTAGGCAAAATATTCCAGGCAAGGAAACAAGGAAAAGGCAAGAACAAAGTCCCTGCAGCAGTTGGGTGCCTGACAGTGGTTGAGGATCCTCAAGGAAGCTGGCGTGGCTGAAACTAAGCAAGTGAGGGAGAAGAGTAGCAAGAGATGAAGTCAGGAAATATTGGGAGCTGATCATGTGGGCTCTTGTAATCTATTCAAAGAATGCTGGCATACAACTTCTTCCAACAAGAGGCTGTAGAGCATGGTGGTTAATCTGGTGAATGGATGGATGAATGGGCAGACGGAAGGGCAGAATGGGGCGATAGGCAGGTGCATGAATGAGTGGATGGGGGGTGAGTGAGTAGAAGGGTGAAGGGGTGGGTGGATGGTGGGTGGTGGATGGGTGGGTGGATGGGTAGATGGGTGAAAGGAAGAGTTAATAAACTAGAGGCAACCAGAGGGAAAACCAAACTATGCAGTTGAATACATGGGTCTGAAACTCAGATAAGGGAGAACAACTGGAAGTGCCTCTTTGGGAGTCAGGGAGGCAGCAGTGGTCACTGGGGTCTCAGGCATAGACCAGCACCTAGAGAAGGAAGACAGAGAGGGAGGAGAGGAGCATCTGGGGCCAGAGCTTAGGGGATCATCTGCCGGCCCCTCTTATAACTCTTTATGTATTTTAAGTCTTCCCATTCTCAAAAAAAATTTTTTAAAAACCCTGAGGTAGATACTATTGCTATCATATTTTTAGAGATGGTATAACTGTAACACGAAGGAATTAAATGACTTGCTCAAGGTCCCACAGTGAGTAAGCGGAAGGGCCAGGGCTTGAACTCAGGCATTTATGCTCTTCTCTTAATCATGATGATGAAATGATAGGACCAGTGAAAAAATACGACACAGCCACACAGCAGAGGGGCTGTGCAGCCCTTAAACATGATGCTGCAGAAATGTGTGCATGGATGTGAAAAACTTAAAAACTACACTGTGCTTCAATGTCAAATAGGTAGATTTTTTTAATGCATGCATAGAGAAAGGACAGAAAACTACACCTGAATTTCCTAGAATAAATACATTACTTTAAAAAAGTTTTAATGAAAAAAAAAATGCCCAGATAAAGATACCGAGGACAGTATCTACATCTAGACAGTGATTGATCCATCCAGCTGTGGCCCTCCTATCTCACCCAGCCCCATGTAGCTTCCTTTGAAACTGCAGACTGGAGATGATAGTGGTGAATTCTAGTCCTACTCACTGGATATCAGCATTTCTGAAGAAAGTCACCATATCAGAGTCCTTCCCTCCCTCCCTCCCTCCCTCTCTTCCTCCCTTCTTCTCTTCCTCCCTCCCTCTCTTCCTTCTTTCTTTCCAACTGACATTTATTGAACACCTGCCGTGTGCCAGGCACAGTGCTAGGCACCCAACAAATAAGATCAAGAGGGGCCCTCCCTCACAGAGCAGATGGAGGAAGTTAGACGACAAACGTATAAGGCAGTCAATGAACAACACAGTATCAGGAGGTGGTCCACGTTATGAAAGAGATGGAGTGAGTAATGACATAGAGAATGTGGTGTTGTCACAAGTAAGAGTCCCAGAAAACAGACTCCGAGGGCACTCGTTAGCATGCAGGAGGATTATTAAGGAGGGAAGAGGGAAATGGCCACTCTAGAATGTGACGTGATCTGATGTCACTCTCTCTACTGCGTGGACAATGGATTTTATAAGGAAAGGAAACAGGACCGTCCATCAGGAGAGGCTGCGACTACTAAGGTATAAGATGACAGTATAAGGTACAAGATAACTGGCCACCTTCCAGGATCAAAGCCTAGTCGATACAAAGGACCTGCATGGAGAGCATGGGTCCAACCATCAGCCTTGGGGTCCTGTTCCCAGTCAAGGTCACTGTTAAGCCCCATGCGCATGCTCTGCAGCTAGTTGGCTAAGCACATCTGGGACAAGGTGGGGCAGGTCTACCCCTGGCATGAAAACACTTGAGTGTATAGACTTTGTGGCCTGTTCATATACAAGGACCTGGGTGAATTTGATGAGGAAATGAGGTTTCTTCCTGACTTTCATTTAGGAAATAAGAGTCCATGAAGTGTAAGGAACAAAGGTCATCTACATACCTGGCCACAGATATGTCGTCTCCCCAAAACACCCAGCTCATATTTGCAGAGTGCTTTCCTGCTTGACATTCAAAGCATTTTTCATGTCCGCAATCGCCATTCTCTCTCTCTTTTTTTTTTTTTTTTTTTTTTTTTAACAGTCTTGCTCTGTCACCCAGGCTGGAATGCAGTAGCGTGATCATGGCTCACTGTAGCCTCGAACTCCTGGACTCAAGTGATCCTCCCACCTCAGCCTCTTGAGTAGCTGGGACTAGAGGTATACACCATCATGTCTGGCTGTTTTTTTCATATTTTTGTTGAGGAGGGGTCTCACTGTGTTGCTCAGACTAGCCTCAAACTCCCAGCCTCAAGTGATCCTCTCTCCTTAGCCTCCCAAAGCCTGGAATTACAAGCATGTGCCACCGTGCCCAACTCACCATTCTCTTGTAATAGGCTGTGTAATTTTCTCTCTGTGTTGTAGATGAAGAAATTCAGGTTGGGGGAGATCAGAGGAAAACAATTGAATTTCTCAGACATTCCCATGACTTGGTTCTGAGTATGGGCTGGGTACCTTGCCAGGGGCTATGAAATGCATCACATTTGCCCCAACGTCACAGAACAAATTGGTAATAGAGTCAGGACTTGAATGTGAGTTGCCTAATTCCAGGGCTCTCTTTCGTGCCTGTTGAGGCAAGGGGGTGCAACTCTACTCTGCCCCTGTGCACTCTTCTGTGAGGCTCCTGTTGCCACTGGAAGGAGGGCTGGACATAGGCTGACTATACGATTAATAGTTCCCAAACTAGACCCCCTTTGAGTATCAATGGTGAGGTACTATTAATAATGATTCTAGAACACAGGGACTGTCCCAGGTAAACTGGAACTTGTGGTCCCCTTAACTGAATGTCACATTTGCCCAGGACCTTACATAAGACAGAGAAAATGTCCATTGTCTGAGACAGAGAACGGGACCAATGGGCTGATGACCCAAGAAAGTAGAAATGTGGCCACCACATTGCCCAGCTCTGTGACCCAGACAGCTTATTCACTTCCTCTGTGCTTTGGTGGCCTCATTTGTCAAATGGTGGTGACACTAATAATTCTACTTTCGGGTTTCTCTAAAGATGCAATGAGGTGATGGCTGGGGAGCTCCTCTATCTGCACCTGGCAGTTTATGAGCGCCCTACAAGGACTGGCTTTCATCGTCACTCCCAGGGACAGCATGGTGCCACTTCCAGCAATTCTGGACCTTGCCCTGAGCAAGCACTTTGTAGGATGCATTGCATGGATACCAAAGAGGAGCGTCTATGTCCTCCTGGAACTTTGAGTCTGGCTGGAGTGACAAAAGACAGGAATTCTCAATCAGGGAGAATTGAGCAGGGGAGTGAGAAGGGTTGGCTGCAGGTGAGTGGAGAGCAATCAACAAATTCCAGGGCTGGCAGGATGTGGGTTGCATAAAGGTTCTATTGCTGCTGTCACAAATCATCACTAACTTTGTGGTTTAAACAACATCGATGTATTACCTTACAATTCTGGGGTTCAGAAGTCTGAAATGGGCCTCACTGGGCTAAAATGGAAGGGTTAGCAAGGCCATGCTCCTTCCAGAGGCTCTAAGGAAGAGTGTGTTTCCTTGCCTAGCTCAGCTTCTAGGAGCCACCCACATCCCTTGGCTCATGGCCCCCTCCCTCCATATGTCAGTCATATCAGGCCAAGTGCTTCTCCTGGTGCCAGCTCTCTGGTGCTACCTCCCTCGTCTACTTATAAGGACTGTCATGATTACCTTGGGCTCACCCAGATAATCCACGATCATCTCCCTATTTTAAAGCTAGCTGATACACAATCTGAATTCCATCTACAATGTTACCTCCTGTTTGCCATGTAACCTGGAATATCCACAGGTTCCAGGGATACAGATGAGACCGTCTTGTGGGGCAGTTATTATTCTGCTTACTATGGAGGTCACTGAAACTCAATAGCCTCTTCCATCCTGCAGCATGAATGTGGAGGCCCTGGAAGAGACAGAGAACTGCCCACGGTGCTATCACTGGTCATTGATGGTGATTAGACCCCTGCCCCCCAACAAACCCTGCGTCCCAGGCTAGGGCTTTTCAGGTCCAGAAAATTTTATGTAATATATTTTGCAGTTGAGGTATTTAGAAGGCAGTTCTCCATGAGCGGCAGTGTCATGACTGCTGCGGGAAGTACCTGCTGCGTTTTCTCAAGCTGCTCAGCCTGGAGTCTTTCCTTTTAGTAATAAAGGGTACAAGTAAACCCAGTGACTTTCTCTGTTGCTGGAAGTCACATCAAGTTCAGCAGGAATCATTGCAGAAGCACCCTTCACAAATCACAGATTCATTACTAAACATATTTCAAAATAAATGTCCTTTTTCCATCCCTAGAATAGAAAATCAATACCACAGTCGTGCTCAGGCAGATGGCTGATTTAGGAGCTGACTTCGTCATATTCCTTCATCAGAAAGGTCACTCAGGAGCCTCCATCATAAGCACACCCCCTCTCCAACCCAAGCCGGGGAGGGATGAGAAGGCGGTAATTTATACATGTAATTATCCTCTTGCAGTGAACAGATGGGAGATTTTCTCCAGGGGACATGGTGTACAACATCCCATTTCTCATGGGGGCAGCAGGGACAGTTCCAATTAGCCAACTTCCCGCGAACCAGCCCCCAGCAGAACTCAGAGGAGGGAAAGGAAAGAGAAAAATCATCAAGGCTTGCATTAGCTTCTGTCGTAGCGCAGTGCCTACTTGAAAGCTTAATGTTCTCGCCACAGTCAGAAGCAATGTTCTTGGGTTTTTAGAGTCAAAAAGAATCTGCAAACTGTGCTCATGTCAACTACAGCCCACAGTGGCCTGGCCTGTCCTCTGCTAGGAGGCAATTGTGATGGGCCCTTGACAGGTTTCTCGACCTTGTAGTGGGAGCACAGGCATCAGTTCTGACCTTGGGGACTGTATGGTATAACTGGGAGAGATGTGTTATCTCTCTCCCAGTTAACAGGAGAACTTTCCATGAGCGTTCAGTGATCACTTACTCAGGCTACCTGGGTCTTCCATGGGAGCACAGTGTAGCGGAGAGGGCAGACAAGTGGAACAAACCCAGGTTTACATTCCTGCTGAGTCTCATAGTTAACCATGACCTTGGCAAGTCATTACTGCCCTCTGAGCCTCAGTTTCCCTGACCTACCAGGATATTCTGTCTGCAGCACCATGGCAGGGTCTTGAGCTGACACAGGTAAATCATTTCATTAGATTCTTTTCTTCTCTTCCTTTTTCACTTTAGTTTCTCAGAAGGGGACAGGCTGCCTATGCCCCAGGGATAAAAAGGGAAGGATGCAGTGGTGTGCAGTGAGTTGAGCCTTAAAGAAAGGTGTGGCAGACACTGCTAGTTGCCCAGTATCCACTTCTTTCTTTCAACCAAAGGACCCAGGCTTTGTTCAAAGTGGCAAAGTGCCCAGCTAAGGCACTCACTTTCCCAGCCTCCCTTGCAGCGAACAGTGGTCACATGGCCCAGTTCCAGCCAATAAGATGTAAACAGAGAGCTGCAGGAAGGTTCCTGAGAATGCCTTCCTACCCCGACTCCCTTCTTTCTCCTTCCTGCCTAGAGGTGAAGCAGCCATTTTAGAACCAGACAGCAATGCACCTGTGGGTGAAAACCAGTGCACTGAGGATAAAGAGCAGTAAGACAGAAAGTCCCAGGCCCCTGAAACATCAATGATTGACACAGCACTGGTTCAGGACTGCTTGTCTCTGGGTTTCTTTATTTAAGCCACCTTTAGTTGGATTTCCTGTTACTTGCAACTAAAAGGATTCTAAATGGTGAACCATTATGATATTTAGGAATAGGTCAGGCATTCTGCAGGAGGAATGACTGAAGCAAGTGGAGGAAAGTAGAAAAGCACAAAGCATGTGCAGTGACCAGGGCTGTTGGCTCCCCAGTATCCAGTCGGTGCCAGATGAGACCAATCATGGCACCCTCACCACCCTTCCTACCAGTGACTAGGAAGGTGTATGTGACCCCATAGTGGCCAAGGAGACCCAATGCAGGGTCTTCTGGAAGATTCCAGAGAATATTTTCAGGCTTCTAAGAGGATAACCAAGAAAGACCAAATCCTCCTCTTTCCTCTCTCTCATACATTTCTCATATCTGGATCTGCCTGGAACTGTGATCAGCCATCTTGTCAACAGAAGGGTTGGCCTGTGGATGGAACTGATGCCCCAAAGATCACAGAAGAGAAAATGAGAAAGAACTAAGTTCTTTACTTACGTCTTTGAGCCCCTGGATTAACCAACCAGCAGCTACCTGAACTCCTAGGTGAGTAATACTAATCATCAAAGTCATGGTTGTTGAAAACACTTTGAGTTGGGTTAACTGTTATTTACAGTCAAGATCATCCTAATTCCATTTATTTGAGGGAGAAAAGCTTGATTGATCATCATCAGTTAACTAGGCAGATAGCATGTGTTTGTCTTAAGTTCGTGCATACATGGCTTCTTTTTAATCTCCCAGAGTAAATCACAAGCACTTGCTTCAGGGCAAGAATCTATCTGTCTTTGATTAGATCTATATCACATTGGCAGGCAGTACAGCATGACGGTAAGAACATCAATTGTAAGCCAGACTGCTTAAGTTTGAATTTCAAGCTCTGTGACCTTGAATGTATTATTTCAACTCTCTTTACTTTGCTTATTTTAAAAAATAGAGATAATAATAGCACCTCTATTGTGGGTAGGGTGGTTGTAAGGATGAAATGAGTGAGCCTACACGATGAACGGTTCCTGGCATGTGGTAAGTACTGTGTAAGAGTTAGCTTCTGTCACACTGACACACAGGCAAACAGCATTGTCGATCCAGTATGTCCTCCCACTGTTACAGCAAAAATATTCCCATCTTGCAGATAAGGAAATGAGGCATAGAGCATTAAAGTTCTTTGTCAAAAGTTCACACAACTGGTAAGCGGAGAAGCTTGGATTCAAGCCCAGGCAGTGGGGCCCCAGGTCCCGATTTCTCAACCACTGTTCTATTCTAGATCTTTTTCATGGTGGTCAAATTGAATGAACCAAGCAGCTCACCAAGGGGGCTCATTAAGCTGGCTAGAGTCCATCTTGCTTTGCTGGTCCGTGAATACAGCTAAGTACCAGCGGCAATGGTGTGCTCCTTCTTTGCCAGGCTGCTTGCCATCTCCCAGCTCCAGTCATTTCAGAGTGCCATTATCATTTCTCTCTTGCACTTTGGAACCTCTGAATGGGTCAGCGGGCTTGCAGATACAGAGGGAGCTCCGCCAAAGCCCCACCATCTGGCACAGCCTGAGAGATCGCATATGCCCTGGCCTTCTGCGTGAGGCATCCTTCGCAATGAGTCCAAATGAGGTCCTAAATGCTCCCGATCAAGGATCAAAGCGGGTGGTCCGCAAGGCCCCTGTCGAGAAGTGCCAGCTCCCCACAGCTAACAGTCCCCCAGGCCCTAGGCCTTCTTCAGCTCCTGGTCCAGCAGCCCAAAAGAGAATCAAGTGTGGTGGGCGGCAATCTTCTACTTCTTCAGCCTGAAACAGAGCCCTTCAGGTGGGAGGCAGGAAAGAAACAACTGACATGAGAGCAGACCACAGGCGCAGGGCACCTATGTGGCAACTCACAGGGCCAGGCACTTGCACGGGGTGCCAGGAGCACAAAGGCAAATAAAGCCTGGTTTGTGCCCTGAAGACACTCAAAGTGTTGAGCTCAAGACAGGCCGTAAACAACTAAGATGAGCCAATGTGTATTGATCGCTTCCTGTGTGCCAGACACTGTTTAAAGGATGAACAGATTGGTTGGGTCTCCACACCTACTCCGTAAAGTGGCTCCTATTATCATCTCCATTTTCCCCAGGAAACTGAGGCACACACAGAGAGGTTAAGTCACTAGCCCAAGGTCACACAGCTCATAAGCAGCTATAGCCAGGGAATGAACCCAGTCCTTCTGGTTCCAGAGTCCAGCCTCTTAAGCACCCACTCTGCTTCCTGCCTGTAGCACTCAGAAGAGGCATGGCATGTGCTTTAAGTAAGGACTGGGTGCCGGTGCCCTGGGAGCCCCAAGTGGAAAGCAATGATTCCTCCTCCCACTGGAGAGAGGATGCCCGGAGGGAACAGGAGCCATGAGAGGTGGACAGACGTGGACTTTGCCAGATGATGATGATAATGATAAAAATAATAGTAGCTAACATTGATCATGCGTGCACTAAGTGCCAGCCACTCTTCTAAGTGACTCATCCGTGTTTTTCTGTTATTCCACTCAACACACTTAAGGGGGCTACTATCATCATCTTAATTTTATAGACAAGGCAACTGAGCCACAGAGAGATTTAGTGACTTGCCTAATCTCAGAAGAGACAGAGTCAGGATTTGAACCCATGGAGTCTGGCTTCAGAGCCAGACTACAGAGATGGGGAAGACGGTTTGGGCCGAGGAAGCTCCCTGGGCAAAGGAGGGTGCGTGGGGTGGTGCCTGAGCCTGGAGACGGAGCATAGCATAGGCATGGTGTGGTGCAGAAATGTGCTGTGGGCAAAGGGGCATCGGGGAAAGGGGGTTTAAGAGGATCTTTCATTCAGCACGAAGGAGAAGGGGCCTCAGCCTGAAAGTGGTTGAGTGATGTTGATGCTTTCTCCAAAGCAAGATGGTGTGTTTGATGGAAGGGCAGGAGACTGAGTCCTGATCCTGGCTCTGCAGCACCATGTGACCATGTCCATGAGACTCAGCTGTCTCTTCTGAGAAGTGGGCACATCACAGCCAGTAGTAACATAAAAATTTCAGTACACAGAATAGCACAAAAGGAGGAGCAGTGAAAAGCATACAGTTGGCATATACTTGGAGTACAAATGTGAAATGAGGGCACCAGAAGGAGAGGCTAGGGGGCGAACAGGCAGGCAGGGGAACCAATGAAAACTTGTACATAGGAAGAGTTTGTATAGGAGAGTGATGTATCTGTACCAATCAGTCTGCTTCACTGCAAACAACAGAATCCACTCTGGCTTATGCAAAACAGAAATTCATTAAAGGGTAGTAGGTGGCACAGAGACTTCCAAAGGGCCACAGCATAGATCAGGAAACACACAGCTAGGAGCTGCATCCAACCACGGGGCACTAGACGCCAGAAAGTGCACCCATTACCCCAGAACAACCAGATGCCTCCACTTCCTTGCTTTAAGAAAACCTGAGTTCTGTCTGTCTAAGCTGGCTCCATGTTCCCTCCCAAATCATAGCCTCAAACGAGAGGATATGATTGGAGAAGCCAAAGTCACATGACTGCCTCTAGTAGCAAGGGAGTCTGGATGAATGTCTTCTGGTTTCTCTCCTGGAGAGGTAGAAACTGCACCATGGGAGACTATCTCAACGCCAGGTCGACATTCAGAAGATGCTGGGCAGCTTCAGAATGTCTCAAATGTCCCTTACATGGTTCTATTTGCATTTTAGTTAGACTTCTCCAGCAGGATCCTGGAATTGGGATTTTAGGAGAAGGCTGGAGACAGGGAGATCTGCAGCAGATGGCAGCAAGAGAAACAGGAACCTGAATGAGGGCAATGGCTGCAGAGAAGGGGGTGGACATAGGAAACATTTGGGAGGCAAAAGTATCGGGGGCACAAGTGGAATCGAAAGAATCAGCAATATCTAAAGCATTGTACCCCTATTTACGCAAAACCAAACTCTAGGGAAGGATACAAACCATCGGCAAGGCTGGCTTTCAGGGAGGAGAGTGGAAGTGAAGGGGAAACTGGGGCAAAGAGGGGCTTTCATTCATGGTTTTATTCACAGGACATTAATCTTATTGAGCTTCTTTGATTCCTTTGCAACAAGACTGTGTGCTGCTGCTTTTTTTTTTTAGACAGGATCTCTGGAAATGGGATTTTTAGGACAAGACTGGAAACAAGGAGATCAGTAGCAGATGACAGCAAAAGAAAACAGGGACCTGAATGAAGGCAGTGGTCGAGTGCAGTGGTGCAATCTCAGCTCACTGCAGCCTCCACCTCCCCGGGCTCAAGCAATCCTCCAGCCCCAGCCTCCTGGGTAGCTGGGACCACCAGCATGCACCACTAAGGCCAGCTAATTTTTTGTATTTTTTGTAGAGTCTGGATTTTGCCATGTTTCCCAGGTTGGTCATGAACTCCTAGGCTCAAGTGATCGGCCCGCCTCAGCCTCCCAAAGTGCTGGGATTACACGCGTGAGTCATCACGCCCAGCCAAGACTGCTTCTTAGTTAGCCTTCTTTAGCTGTTCTGCTCAGATGCTGCTTTTCAAGGAAATAAAAGCCATAGGAGCTTGGTTGGGATGGGCACCAAAATCTTTGAGGGGGCTGAGATCCATGTTTTGTTCACCTTTTAATCCCAGGATCTTGGCATGAGAACTGACCCACCACTGGCACTCAGCAATGGCTGATTGTGGATTGCCACATTGGCTTGAGTTAGAGCTTCAAGAAGGTCAGTTATATTAGAGAAATAAGAAGGAAAGAAATGTTGTTCTATGTCCCTGACCATCCTTTTAGGCAAGGATGTTCTCCATATATTCACTCAATGAGGTTTTATGATACCTCCTCAATAAGCCAGCCAGGGATCTGGGTGGGGTAGAGGCCACAGGACAGGCCTGTCCTCATTAGCTCTGACAACTACGAGATTTATATTTTTTCAAACCACTACAGGATTTAAGCTTGGTGGTAAAATGGAAGTGCAGAAGGGGAGAGAGTTCCTAGCCTGGGAGGAAGGGCAGGAGTTGCAAGCCTGGCTCAATTGTTTACCAGGAGTGGGACCTAGGCAAGTTGATTAAACATCCTTTGGTCTCAGTTTCATCCTTTGTAAAATGAAGAAGAAAATATCATGCCCGCCTCAGGGGTGAGGGTTAAAGGATTTGACACATAAGAATGCCAAGAACCATGCCTAATGCACAGAAAGCACGCTGTGTAGCTCTTAGGATCATAAGATTTTTCCTAGGAGATTGTGCCAAGCTTTCCTGCCTCTGGGATTTTGCCCCTGCTGTTCCCTCACTGTGAAAGCCTTTCCATGCAGCTTCTTCTCCACTTGCAGATTTTAGCTCTGATGCCAGCTCCCCTGACCACTCAGCATAAACTAGCCTTTCCTACCAGTGGGCCTGCTTGCTTTCTTCAGAGAACTCACCACTCTCAGAAAAGTATCATCTTTTTTGTTTGTTTGTTTTTAACTTATTGTCTGTTTTCCCACACGGGAACTGCCAGCACCAGGAGGTAATGCTGCTGACCAGGTTGTTGCATCGCCTTATGCTCAGAGCAGGAACAGTGCCCAGCCAGGAGCAGGCTCACCTTGCCTACCTGCTGAATGGGTAGGCAGAGCTTAGACTCCATTCCTTCCCAGCCTAGGTCCCAGGAGTCTGCCTCTGTGTCTTGACTTCATTCTTCTGAAGGGCACTGGTGTGTTTGAGGGGAATTCTCTGGATTCTTCCTTCAACCTGGAAGAGCTGATCTGTAAGTTAGGCTGCTGCTGCAAAGACCCAAAGCAACAGTGATCTCAACATAGGTGGTAGGGCAGCTCCACTCTGCAATGGAGTCAGGCAGGCACCAGGCTCCCTCTGTCTTGTGGTTTCTGTCCCTAGGGTGTGCCCCTCTTCCACATGGCCCATGACAGCTCCCTGACATGTCTGGGTTCCAACCACATGAAAGGGAGAGCTGCCATCCTTACCCTGTGAGGGCTCCAGAAGGGAGTCACATTCACCACTTCTGCTCAGTCTCATTGGCCAGAGCCTGGACACATGGCCACACCCAGCCCCAAGAAGGCTGGGAAATGTAGTCTTCACTCTGTGCAGCTGTACACCCAGCTAGAATTCAGGAGTGCTATTATTATGAGAATAGTGAAGAATGGAAGACATTCCTGGTTTCCAACCCACCTACCCCCACCTTCTTCCTTGGGCCCTGTAAAATCGATGTGCTTGTTAGCGGAAAGAGGAGAGAGGGAATGAGCCCAGGAGAGGGTCCCGAGGAATCTATTCCCACTTTGAAGTTGTGGGAGGGTTTGAGCTGCCTCCTTGTGTCTTTCCTCTGCCCCCTCTTGCTCTCACCCACTCCAGTCATGCTTAAGGATTGTATCTGAGTTTCTCCTGCTGATGGAGTCAAAGTACAGTTGGTCTCCCCACCAAGCTGCTGATGCCCTGGCGTGCCTCAGCCGTGGCTGCCTGGTCTTGCTTTTCACACCCCGTGCACGAGAGGCTGGCTTTGTCTGGCCCAGAAGGACACTGGGCCAGGTGTTTCACACTCAATCCCACTGGGTCACGCCACTTGGCATGGACCTTGAGAAGCTCTCAGCTGCTAGTACTGGCAGCTCTGCCAAATGCCAGCCTCGTGGCCAGAGAGAGAGGACAGTGCCACCACTCAGTCTCCTTAGGGCAGCAAGTGGGCTGCTTGTCCGTGAGGGTGTGGGCATGCGGTCATCTCACAGAGCGAGACTCCATCTCAAAAAAAAAAAAAAAAAAATTCACCATTTTAACAATTTTGTTTGTTTGTTTGTTTTTTGAGACAGTCTCCCTCTGTCACCCAGGCTGGAGTGCAGTGGCATGATCTCGGCTCACTGCAACCACCGCCTCCCAGGTTCAAGCGATTCTCCTGCCTCAGCCTCCCGAGTAGCTGGGACTACAGGCACCCACCACCATGCCCGGCTAATTTTTGTATTTTTAGTAGAGATGGGGTTTCACCATGTTGGTCAGGCTGGTATAGAACTCCTGACCTCGTGATACACCTTCCTCAGTCTCCCAAAGTGCTGGGATTATAGGCGTGAGCCACGGTGCCTGGCTCATTTCAACAATTTTTAAGTGGACAGTTTGGTGATATTAAGCACATTCCCATTGTTGTGCAACCATCACCACTATTCACGCAGAGAATCCCTTTCATTTGCAAAACTGCAACTCTGTACTCATTAAACGCTAACTCCCCATTGCCCCTTCTCCTGGCCCCTGGCAACCACCCTCTCCTTCCCATCTCTATGAATTTTCCTGTCCAGGTACTGCATATGCGTGGAATCATCAGCACAGATGGTCTCGACTCACAGGATTTCTCAGCTTTACAATGGTGTGAAAGTGACACCTATGCAGTAGAACCCCACTTCGAGTTCCCATACAACCATTCTGTTTTTCACTTTCAGTACAGTATTCAGTAAATCACATAAGATAGTCAACCTTGTATTATAAAATAGGCTTTGTGTTAGATGATTTTACCCAAAATTAGGCTAATGTAAGTGTTCCAAATAAGGTAGATTGGGCTAAGCTATGATGTTCTGCCACTTAGGTGTATTAAATGCATTTTTGGCCTATGATATTCTCAATGTATGATGGGTTTACCAGGACGTAACTCCATTGTAAGTTGAGGAGCATCTACATTTGTTCCTTCATAACTGATTTCTTTTATTTAGCATTATGTCATCAAGGCTCATCCATGTCATAGCATGGGTCAGAATTGCCTCTTTTTTTGAGACTGAATAATGGTTCATTGTATGTATATACCACATTTTCTGTATTCGTTTGTCATGAGTGGCACAGGTCAGACATAACCAGGTCAATGCATGCTTGTGTCTTTCCACAAGGTCAGACTTTTATTGATCCTATGTCAACCACAAAAGCCAGACGCTACATGGAGTTCCCAAGGAGGCAGTTCTCCTTAGTGCCCCCACCCTCCGTTCACTTGGTCATCAAAGCCGTGGACACACACATTCAAGACGATCCGCACATCAGTGAATATTACAAGCCATACGTAGCAGTATACTTAAATATATAAATGCTATAGGTTAAATATTCCACATCAAACAAAATAACATTTGACATCAAGGGAAAAGGGGACAGGGAAAATGGTTAACAAACCAGTCCAAGGAGAGTGGCATGGACAAGAAGAGTGTCCTGGCCTGATCTGGACGGGTATCAACATCTTGCAAAGAAGAATCTTTGATTTGGGCAGTCCTTCGGGGCAGATCCTGGGTCCTGATCACAAGGGACAGGAAGACAGTGCCTATTAAGATGGCTATCTTGAGCTGGCGAAGCCCTGCTCTTTTTATAGCTCCAGGGTCCCCTGGTGATGATAGTAAAAGGTCATGCCCGGTTATGTTCTTATCTGATTGGGGACGGTCTCTATTTATTAGGCAAATATCTGGTCCCTGTTGACACGACACTATTTGAAGTATAAGATGGAGTCTTTTCCTAACATGGAGTCATTTATATCAAGGGTGCTATCTACCTGGTTCATCTCTCAATAGACTCTTGTGTTACTTATACCTTTTGCATATTGTAAATAATACTGTTTTGAACACAGGTGCACAAATCTCTCTTCAGGTCTCTGCTTTCAGTTCTTTTGGGTACATACTCAGAAGTGGAATTCCTGGATCATATAGTAATTCCATTTTTAATGTTTAGAGGATCTTCCATAGTGTTTTTCATTGCAGCTGCACCATTTTACACCCTCATCAACAGGGCACCGGGTTCCAACTTCTCCTCATTGTCACCAACACTTATTATTTTCTGTTTTCTTGTTTCTTCCTTTTTTTTTTTTTTTTATTTATTACAGCTATCCTAATGGTTGTGAGGTAGTATCTCACTGTAGTTTTGATTTGCTTTTCCCTAATGATTAGTGATGTTGAGCATCGTTTCTTGTATTTTATGGCCATTGGCACATCTTCTTTGGAGAAATGTCTATTTATATCTTAGAGCGTTCTTTACTCATTTTATTCATTCTTTAGTTTATTCATCCATCAGTATTTCTCGAGCGCCTATGATGTGTCAGGTATCGCTCTATGTGCTAAGCTACAACGATGACAAGACAAAACAAACAGACAGAAAACAACCAAACAAAAAAGAGCTGCCAATCTTAATCTGTTTATAATTCTTACGTTGGAGGGCTTGTCACGAGAACGAAATAAAGTGATGTCTATAAACCCCCAACAGAGGATGGAGGCTCAGTCAGCTCCTCCCTGCATCTCTTCCCCTCACTTCCAGGATGTCCACACTCTCCCTCTGCTCTTCCTCCATTCTCTCTGCCGTCTTCTCTCCCCACCTTGTCCTGCATTTTTCCTTTATTGTGTGAATTTCAGTAGCTGGTGCATCTCAGTGCCAGGGCCACCGTGCCTCCAGGGTCCTGGTGGGGGATTTCTGCCCCTGCTTCAGCTTTTCTTCTGAAATATCAGAACACATTTTCAAAATACCAAATGTTCATTGTTAACCCTTCCATGGAACCACTGTATGTCTAAGCCCAGATGGAACCTCTATGAAGAAAGCCGCCATTTCACGACAACAGCCTTTTTCTTGATTCCTGATACACGTATTAGGAATCTTTGATGAAGCAAGAGATATGTTGAGGCTGGAAACAGAAGAGAACTCAAATATCTGCAAGGAAGATGGATGCGACGTGTGAATGGGAGCAATGGAGCATTGACCCTGAGTCATGAACAACTGGCTAAAATGCAGGCGACCATCCATCAACTTCTGGAAACTTCTTCCAGTGGAGTGGGTCTCTCAGCAGTGGCCAAACAAGTCTTCTTGTGTCCTTAGGAAGAGGTGAACAGGGCCCTGATAAATGGCCCCTTCTTCTCCAAACTTCTCCTTGGAGCTCATTTCCATGTGTCTAGTGAGTGGACGGGCCTCAGAAGCTGCCAGGTTTCCCCTTTCTCTGGAGGGGTGCATTCCACACTGTCTGCTACTCCTGGACAGAGAAATTCGAGACGGGAGGGAAAACATGTGAGGCTGCCAGCCCTGGCCTCGTCGTCCATCAGGAGCTCCTCAGGCCCCTGTGTCCCGGCGCCAAGCAGCCCACACAGATGGGTTCTGTTCGCTTCTCTCCGGGCACACAGGCCCCGGATATTGGATTCATCACCAGCTTTGATGGATGGTGATGGGAGCTGGGACTCTGCCAGCCACAGATGACTTGGAGGTGTTCAGATGACAGACGACTCTGGGCCTGGGACGGGACGGGCATGAGCCCCACAGTGCACCTTTCTACTGGAACAGAAGCATCCCAGACAGCCTGAGCACAGCAGAAAAATGCATCCCTCTGTGAGGATGTCGGGGAGGGACTGTGGCTGCAGCATGTCCCCATCATACTTCTCTTCATGGCCACCTCCCAGCCTCCTTCTAACAACCTTGCTCCCCACCTGTCCCCCCACCTCCAATTCCCAATTTCCTGGGGTCTCGGTCTTTGTCCCTCCTCCTGGGCTGCCCATCCTTGGTATGAAAGTTTCCTGCCTTCTGCCCCATTGAAACTTCTGTTTTCTTACATCTCGTGAAAAAGACAGATGCTATTGTTAGAACTTAACTAAACTGGTAAGCGAAGGTTCACCAAGTATTGAAAGATGCATGGCTGTGCAGTTGAGTAACTGGAATTCCTGTTCAGACATCATCCCTAATTAGCATGAAAGATTAGGAAGCGATTGTTTCCTATGATGATAAGACATTGTTTGCACCCTACTGAGCATCTCTCATTGGCTTAACCAAAAGGACGGAAAGGAAGCAGAGAAGAAAACAAGAAAGGTGGGAGCTTCATCAGTATGTGGTCCACAGTCTTTTTTTTTTTTTTTTTTTTTGAGATGGAGTTTCACTCTTTCTCCCAGGCTGGAGTAAAATGGCGCGATCTCGGCTCACTGCAACCTCCGCCTCCCGGGTTCAAGCGATTCTCCTACCTCAGCCTCCTGAGTAGCTGGGACTACAGGCGCATGCCACCATGCCTGGCTAATTTTTGTATTTTTAATAGAGACAGGGTTTCATCATACTGGCCAGGCTGGTCTCAAACTCCTGACCTTGTGATCCTTCCGCCTCTGCCTCCCAAAGTGCTGGGATTACAGGCATGCATCACCACACCTGGCCAGCCCACTGTCATTTAATGCTCTTTTCTTTCTCTGGGATGTTCTGTGCTGGTGGATGCAAAAGCATTTTGTGAATTGGTAGGACACAATCTCTGGGGAAGCGACGTTCTCTAATTTGTCAGTGGGGCAATTCTGTTTCGTTTATTTTCTTTTTAAGACAGGGTCTTGCTCTGTCAGCCAGGCTGGAGTACAGAGGCATGATCTCGGCTCATTGCAGCCTCAACCTCCCAGGTTCAAGCCATCCCCCCACCTCCCGACCAACTAGCTGGGACCACAGGCTTGCACCACCATACCCAGCTACTTTTTTTGTATTTTTTTTGTAGAGACGCGGTTTCTCCATGTTACTCAGGCTGGTCTTCAACTCCTGGACTCAAGCAGTCCTCTTGCCTCAGCTTCCCAAAGTGCCTGGATTACAGGCATGAGCCACCACACCTGGCCCAATTGTGTTTCTGACCCTAAATTCTGAAGGTAGGAGGCAGAGTTTTAGCAAATCTCCAAATTCAGGTACCCACTTGAAGCTGGGCAATCCAGACCCCACCAGAATAATTGCAGCTGCTGTGTATTGAGCACGTGCCATGGGCCAGGTCTTATGTCAGGCACCAGGCGCTCTAACATACGTATCCCACCGACCCTCATTATGACACTGCTGAGACTCAGATTTATCAGCCCATTTTTCAGATGGGAAACTTGAAGTTCAAGGGCTTGCCAAAGGCTGCACTGCAGGAAAGGGGCCTGGGCAGGTTGGAGTCTCACTGGACTCACACGACCCCAGGGTCTGTGTTCTCTCTGTGGCCCACGCTCCTTCCTTTTTTGTGCTGGACTCTCCGTGTGGTGAGAATATGTGTTCCAAATAAGCCCAGCTCGAGGCTTTGCCGTGTTTGTAAAGGGATTTTCTCTAAGGCTTACAGAGAACTATATTTTCTTAGAGGCCAGAATTGCTGTATCTCCTGATGTATCATTTGATCACTCAGCATGCTCCATCTTCATCCCTCCTTGCCTTTCCGCCTTGTCCTCTTCTCTCCTGACTACCCAAATAAAAAGATCCTTTATTACAAGAAGCAAAATCTCCAACCCAAAATGATTTAGAAATCTGTGAAGAGAATTGCTGGCTTTTGTCATTGAAAGCTGCAGCAGTAGGGCTGGCTTCAGGTGCAGCTTGATCAAGTTGTTCAATTGATGTCATCAGAATCTGGCATCTCTATGTCTTAGCCCAGACAGACTTTCCTTTTGTGGCTGTAGCATTTTTCATCTCTTCTTAGATTCAAGGTTTCTGGAAAAGAGTGATTATTTTTGTACCAGAATTCATTTATTGATTCATTCATTCAACAAATATCTAGGGAGTATTACTTTGTTCCAGAATTTTTCTAGGTGCTGGGTATACAGGAGGTAAAACAGCCGAAAATCCCTGCCCTCCTGGAACTTTTGGTCCAGTTGGGGGAAGTAACAATAAATGAATTGACAAATAAATATATCAAAGATGTTGCATTTGGTTGGTGAAAAGTAATTGCTGTTTTTGCCATTGCTTTTAATGGCAAAAACCACAGTTACTTTTATACCAACCTAATATTTGTCCGTTTTCACACTGCTATAAAGAACTGCCCGAGGCTGGGTAATTTATAAAGAAAAGAGGTTTAATTGGCTCACAGTTCAGCCTGGCTGAGGAAGTCTCAGGAAACTCACAATCATGGCAGAAGGGGAAGCAGGCACCTTCTTCACAAGGCGGCAGTGTGAGCATGAGGAGTGAAGGGGGACGTGCCCCTTATGAAACCATCAGGCTCATGGGAACTTACTGTCACAAGAACAGCATGAAGGAAACCACCCCCATGATCCAATCGCCTCTGGCCAGATTCTTTCCACGACACATGGGGATTATGGGGATTATAATTTGAAATGAGATTTCAGTGGTGACACAGAGCCAAACCATATCATATGTGAAGTGTAGCAAAGAAAATTAATGCAAGGCAAAGAAAAGAAGGCGGGGTGGCTATTTTAGAGTGATCTGGAAAGGCCTCTTGACAAGGTTAATTTTCAGAAGAGACCTACCTGAGATGAGCCCTGTGGATGCTGACGTAAAGAACATTTCAGGCAGGGGGCCAGCACCTGCGAAGCCACAGAGGAGAGACCATGCTTGGCTTGTAAGCCTGGAGGTGGGTGTGGCTGGGGTAGAAGGGCACAGGGGAGGGTGCCGGGAGGGTGGAGAGTTGGGCAGGAGGTCGATCTACATGGCAGACTCTGAAGGAGTCTGGTGTTTATTCTAGGTGTTGAGTGAGTAACCAATGGAGGACAAGAGCAAGTGAGAAAGTCTCCTCTACACCGAAAGGGCCCTCTAGCAGCAGCGAGTACCCTGGCTCTTACCGGCTACGCGGTCATTTCTGGCTCCACTCGGGACGTGAGACCTGGTGGGTCTGAGCTGAATAGTGGGCAGAAGGGATTCTCAAGAGAAACATCCATTACCGCCAGCAAATCGCAGGGCTCTGCTCCAGCAGCCCTGGTGCCCACTCTGGGGTCTCACCTCCATGGCCCTTCATGAGGCTCCCCTCTTCCTTCATGTGGACCCGGCAGGCTCACACAGATGGGGCCACCACAGGCGACATAAGGCAGCCATGGCCTCTGTTCACATAGCCGTGTCTTCCTGTCATCTCTGCTAGATCAGGAATTGACCAACCATCTCCTCAGGCTAAATCCAGCCCACTCAGCCCGTTTTTGTCCTGCCCCTGAACTAACAATGGTTTTCACAACACACACAAACACATACACACACACACAAGAATACATGGCAGAGACAACACGTGGTCCTCAAAACCTAAAATATTGGCCGGGTGTGGTGGCTCACGCCTGTAATCCCAGCACTTTGGGAGGCCAAGGTGGGCGGATCATGAGGTCAGCAGATGGAGACCATCCTGGCTAACACGATGAAACCCCATCTCTAATAAAAATACAAAAAAATCAGCCGGGCGAGGTGGCAGGCACCTGTAGTCCCAGCTACTCCGGAGGCTGAGGCAGGAGAATGGCATGAACCTGGGAGGCGGAGCTTGCAGTGAATCAGGATCGCGCCACTGCACTCCAGCCTGGGTGACAGAGCGAGATTCTGCCTCAAAAAAAAAAAAAAAAAAAAAAAACTAAAATATTCACTATCTGGCCCTTTGTAGAAAAAGCTTGCCAATCCCTGCCCTAGATTATAAACTATCTGGGGAGGACCCTTTTTTCTTCCCCATCTCTGTGTCACTAACAGAACTGGTTCCAATGGCAACATCTGATTTTATCATGATACGATCAGCCTTCCGTGATCATCAGTAATTACACAGTGTTTTAGAGAGTGCAGAAAGAATCCTGTTTTGCCGACAAGTCTTTTGTACAAAGGAGCCATAATAAATAGCTGACCTTGAAAGTTAGGTTGGACATCTGCCATTTGTCTCTGCACAACATCCCTTCTATTTCTCTGGATCACAGCACCCCCAACCCCAGCATTCATTCTACTTCTCTGGATCACAACACACTGCAACCCCGTTTCAGTTGAGCAATACCCACTTCTCTCAGCATTTGAGTTTCCTGGGGCATCAGCCGAGGTTCCAAAAGGGAGTCCTAGACCCACACTGGGCCAGTGAGCTGAAATTCTGATTTCTATTGAAACTCTTAGCTAGGGGATGTCTCTTTTAATTGACTTTGGAAGTGAAAGGAGCTCAGCCTGGGCAGCCTGGGGCCACAAGTTCCCCCTATGGAGTAGGACCACCTGAAGATGATCCCAAACAGGAAGGCAGAGTTGAGAGATGGAGAAGGAGGGAGACAGTCTAGTAATGTCATCGAATCTCATAAGTATGTCCTCGTCATCCAAACTTCTCTTCCTGGCTATATGACCCTAGTAGAATGATGATCAAATCCATTGACTAAATCAGACCTCTTTTGAGAATAAATGGGGGTGCTCCTTATGATTACTTTGGACAGCATTATGTTGAGATTGTCCCAGGGAAGCCAGAAGGGATGGTCAGCCTAGACCTGGGCAGGTTACTTTAGGTCCCTTTATCACATATTCTTCATCCAAAGAAGACTGATCTCCAAAGGGATGTGGTAAGGATTAAATTAATGGACACAAGATCTTAGAAGACTGCCAGGCATTTAATAAATGATTGAAGTGTGTTCCCCATTGTTGTTAATATTGTCTTTATTATTGTTTGCCCCCACTTATATCTCCTCTCATGTTTACAGAATTTTCCATCTTATAATTTCATGCCTTTCTAAATGAAAACTTAGCGTCCAATAAGGCATTTTGTACTTAATGAGCTAGATTGATTTCTCCTGCTTGTAACTAAGACTCATAATGGATAAAACCCCCTAGATGCAAACATGCCTACAATCGTCTTCTGGACTTTCTATTTGAATAAACCAGTCCTCCACTTCCATCTTCTCTTATCTTCTGATGCAGTTTAATTTAGATTCCTGCTACTTACAGCCGAAGCTTACTAATGAATACACATACATGCTCTCAAAATTGGGCAGGCAGGGAAGATGCTTGGAATAGAAAAAGAAAAAACATCATTCTTGTGGCCAGGCATGGTGGCTCAAGCCTGTAATCCCTGCACTTTGGGAAGCCGAGGCAGGCAGATGACTTGAGGTCAGGAGTTCGAGACCAGACTGGCCAACGTGGTGAAATCCTGTCTCTACTAAAAATACAAAAATTAGCTGCGTGTAGGGGTGTGCACCTGTAGTCCCAGCTACTTGGGAGGCTGAGGCAGGAGAATCGCTTGAACCCAGGAAGTGGAAGTTGCAGTGAGCTGAGATCATACCACTACGCTCCAGCTTGGGCAATAGAGCCAGACTCCATCTCAAAATAAAACAACATGGCATTATTCTTGCATAAAACTTTAAACTGCAGTTCCTTAAACACCCTTCTCTCCATTATTTAATATTTCCACCCTCACTCACCAGCCATTCAAACAGAGTTCCTAGCTACCTAAAAACAAAGCTAAATATAGGCAACGGGTATTTCGTATCTTACTACCTATATTTCTTTCCGGATTGCTGGTTGAGAAAATGCGAATAAAGACTCTGGTCTGTTGCCGGGCGCGGTGGCTCAAGCCTGTAATCCCAGCACTTTGGGAGGCCGAGACGGGCGGATCACGAGGTCAGGAGATCGAGACCATCCTGGCTAACACGGTGAAACCCCGTCTCTACTAAAAAATACAAAAAAAAACTAGCCGAGCGAGGTGGCGGGCGCCTGTAGTCCCGGCTACTCAGGAGGCTGAGGCAGGAGAATGGCGTGAACCCGGGAGGCGGAGCTTGCAGTGAGCTGAGATCCGGCCACAGCACTCCAGCCTGGGTGACAGAGGGAGACTCCGTCTCAAAAAAAAAAAAAAAAAAAAAAGACTCTGGTCTGTTGCTGTTTCCTTTGGGAGGACTCGATGAATACACTGAATCTTTGTGTATGCTTTGAACAGTGATTGTCTTCTCAAGAGCCTATCTTCCTTCTCACCTTGGACTTGCAGTTGCCCGATATCTAGAGTGCTTTGTGAATACATAAAGGGAAAAGAAAATACAGCAAATTCAAAATGTCACGTAACCCGCCAGCACCTCCCACTCTCTAGAAAATGCACAGCCCCAAGAAAAAGAGGTTCTCTGAATTCAGACCTTTGTGAAAACCCCCTAAGATGTATCCTCTTATCAATATCCCCAAATAATTTATTTGGATATGATTGAGGATTTCAACCCAAGAGAAAAAAAGTATAAACATCTCTGGAAATAGAATTCTCATTCATGCTCAAAGTTTACATTCTAACATTATTTCCATATGCCCGGTCAGAACTAGGAGGAGAAAGAGGAAGAAAAACGAGGCTTTAAAATCAGGACTTTGCTTGTACTGTACTTTTATAGGCAGGAACAGTGTTCAATACCACCTTTGAAGTGAGGGCTGCTGGCCTGTCCTGCAGAGGTCCAGGCCATGCCTAGGTGAGACTGGGGCCAGTGGGGTTGTCCTTTAAAAAAATAAATAAATAAAGGGAAATCCAAGTCACTGTGATGTCTTTCAGAGACATCAGTTTTGTGTGAGTGTGACCTTAAATGTTATTTAAAAAATTATTATACAATAAAACTGACCTTTGTGTGGTGTGCAGTTCTATGAATTTTAATGTGTGTATAGGTTTGTGTAACCACCACCATGATTAGGATACAGAACAGCTCTATCTTCCCCCCCACCAAAAAAAAAAAAAAACACGGCTAGCTTCTCAAAGTCACCCCATCCCCTTTCCCATATAATCTCACACCCTTCTTGTATTGTATGGTTTCTTTCTCCTTAAGAAAGTCATATAAATGGAAATGCACAGTATGTAATCTTGAGACTGTTTTCTTTCATTCAACGTAATGCCTTTGAGAATCAAAGAAGTTGCTGTGTGTATCAATAGTTCATTGCTTTGTATTGCTGAGTGCCATGACCCCAAAAGTATCTGAAACAGATCTCAATCAATTTAGAAAGTTTATTTTGTCAAGGTTAAGGACGTGCCCGTGACACAGCCTCAGGAGGTCCTGATGACACATGCCCAAGGTCGTCAGGGTATAGCTTGGTTTTATACATTGTAGGGAGACATGAGACATCAATTAATATGTATAAGATATACATTGGTTCTGTCCAGAAAGGTGGGACAACTCGAAGCGGGGAGGGGACTTCCAGATCATAGGTAGATAAGAGACAATTGGTTGCATTCTCTTGAGTCTCTGATTAACCTTTTACTGAAAGCGCAATTCACGTGTGAGAGGAGGGTAGCGGAATAGTCACTTATGCCTTAGTCTGGCTTAGTGAAATAATAGGGCAGAGGAAGCCATCAGATATGCGTTTATCTCAGTGAGCAGAGGGATGACTGAGTTCTGTCTGATCTTTGTCCACAAGGAATTTCCTTGTGGGCAAATTCCGTGAGGAAGGTGGGCAGCCTTTTTTTTTTTTTTTTTTAAACCTTTGTAGCGATCGTATTTAGGAACAAAATGGGAGGCAAGTTTGCCTGATGCAGGTCCCCCAGCTTGACTTTGCACTTTGGCTTAGTGATTTCGGGGTCCCTAGATTGATTTTCCTTTCACAGTGCTCTCACACCTGCTGTTTTTACCCCAGCGCCTGATAAAGGCCATTTGGGTTCCTTCCATGTTTGAGCAATTATGCAGAGAGAATGCACAAGTTTTCATGTGGATACAAGTTTTCTTTTCTCCGGGGTAAATAGCCAGGAGTGGGGTTACTGGATCAACTGGTAAATGTATGCTTAACTTCATAAGGAGACACAAAGCTGATTTTTCACAGTGACTGTACCATTTTGCATTTTCCAAAGCAACGCATGGGTTCCAGTCGCTCTGTAACCTGTCTAACACCTGGTGGTATCGGGATTTTTATTGCACCCATTCTAATTCTAATAGGTACGGAGTGGTAGCTCATCGTGACTCTAATTTGCATTTCCCTAGTGATTAATGAGACAGAACATTTTATCATGTGTGTGTCTGCCATCCATATATCCTCTTTGATGAAGAGTCTATTCACATCTTTGCCTCTTCTTTAATTGGGCTGTTTGTTTTCCTATTGCTGGATTTTGGGAATTCTTTACACATTCTACATTCAATTCTTTGTCAGATACATGATTTGCGAAGATTTTCTCCCAGTAACAAACTTGATCTTTTATTCTATTAACAGAGTCTTGCACAGAACAAAAGTTCTTAATTTTTATAACAAATATATTAATTCTATCAATTTTTTAATGGATTGTGCTTTTGGTATCATGTCTAAAAGTCATTTTCCTAAAAGCAGATCCCAAGGATTCTTCCTGTTTGCTTAGAATCTATGTTTCCATTTATTCCGTGAGTGTTCATAATTGCTTATTGGAGGATTTTTATAATAGCTGCTTTAAAATCCTTGTCAGAAAATCTCTATATGTGTGTTATTTCATTATTGGGGTCTATTCATGACCTTTTCCCATGAATACTGAGATTTTCCTGGTTCTTAATAAGCAAGGAATTTTAGATTTTATCCTGGACATTTTATATATTATGTTATGAGGCTCTGAGTCTTGTTCAAATATTGCCCATCAATATCATAAGGTTGCTTAAGAGCTTGTGTGTCCGGAGTTGGTTCCTTCCAGTGGGTTTGTGGTCTCACTGATTCAAGAATGAAGCCACGGACCTTCTCAGTGGGTGTTACAGCTCTTAAAGGTGGCCTGGACCCCAGGAGTGAGTAGCAGCAAGATTTATTGTGAAGAGCAGAACAACAAAGCTTCCACCGAACCCAGCAGGTTGCTGCTGCTGGCTGGGGTGGCCAGCTTTTATTCCCTTATTTGTCCCTGCCCATGTCCTGCTAATTGGTCCATTTTACAGAGTGCTGATTGGTGCATTTACAATCCTCTAGCTAGACAGAAAAGTTCTCCAAGTCCCGGCTCCACAGAGGAAGTCCAACTGGCTTCACCTCTCACTTGGGCATGAGGAAATGGAGAAAAGAAAAAAACAATGGAGATGTCCACGCCCTGAGTGTTAAAAGTTCCCTGAACCAGAACTAGAGGACATCCCCGAAGTGCCCCTGGAGCTCTGTCTTTGCCCCAGTGCTCACTTCTGAGTTTCAGGATCAGGTCCAGTGATATCAAAGGGCAAAACATGGCAAATTCACCACCAGTGCATATGGTTTGGTTCTGTGTCCCCACCGTCTCATGTTGAATTGTAATCCCCAGTGTTGGAGGTGGGGGCCCGATGGTGGGTAATTGGATCATGCCGGTGGTCCTTCATGAATGGTGTAGCACCATCATCTCGATGCTGTTCTTGTGATAATAAGTTCGTGAGTTCTCATGAGATCTGGTTGTTTAAAAGCGTGTAGCACCTTCCCCCTCTTTCTCTTCCTCCTGCTCCTGCCGTGTAAAACGTGCCTGCTTCCCCCTCACCTTCCTCCATGAGCAAAAGCTCCCTGAGGCCTCCCCAGAAGCAGATGCTACCATGCTTCCTGTACAGCCTGCAGAAGCATGAGTCAATTCTTTTCTTGATAAATTACTCAGTCTCAGGTATTTCTTTATAAAAGTGTGACAATGGACCAGTACAACCAGTTTAGTGACATTTCACATTCTGATCTTATTCCGTGATCCACCTACAACTATTTACTTTTCAGAGCACTCGGATTACTTCTCTGTGCTGTCTTTCCAGGTTCTATATCTTCATTCAGTGGGAGGTTCTATATCTTCATTCAGTGGGAGAAACATGGTAGAGTGTATATATAACATCTTACCTCGACCAGAATCTGTAAATATCAGTTTTTGATATAGAAATTTTTTTTTTGAGTTGGGGTCTAATCTGTTGCACAGGTTGGAATGCAGTGGCACAATCATGGCTCACTACAGTCTCAAACTTCTGGGCTCATGCAATCCTCTTGCCTCAACCTCCTAAGTAGTTGGGACTACCGGTGTGCACCACAAAGCTCAGGTAAGTTTTTCTATTTTTTGTAGAGACAGAATCTCACTATATTGGCCAGGCTAGTCTCAAACTCCTGGCCTCAAGTGATCTTCCCACCTTGGCCTTCCAAAGTGCTGAAATTACAAGCATGAGCCAATGCACCCAGTCAGTTTTATAGAATAATGATTCATTCATTTATTTAATACGTTTGTTACAATTATCCTTGCGTCACAACCCCATGTATGTTTGCCACCTCTACCTCTAGGATGTGAGCTTCTCCAGTTCACCTCCCTGGTTTCATTCCTCCTGAGTCTATCCCAGGACTAAGCTTAGGATGAGACTTAGAATAAACCCTTATAATAGTACTTAACATTAATATGTAGCAAAAGTCAGAAAATCTAACTCAAACTTGTTTAAACATTTTTTTCTTTGCACTCATAACAGAGAAGTCCAGAGGTAGCAGGCTTCATGACACGTCGAATCCAGCATTGTACATGTTTTAATTTCTCTCCTTCATCTGTTTTCCGCAACATTGGCTTAATCTGTGGACTTTAACTTCGCACAATTCTGAGTTCTCATCTGTGGCAATAAAATGGCTCCTGGATGTCTAGAATACAGATCTTCACACCACAAAAACTAGGGGAAGGAGAAGGGTCTCTTATTGTATCTACTGCATAAGTCTTGAAATTTTTACCATTTCGATAGCCTTAATTGAGTTTTGTGTTTATCCCTAAACCAATTATCAAAGCCAAAATAATAGAATATGCTGAGTGATTTAAGCTAAACTGTCATATAGAGCTTAGTGTGGTAGAAGTCCCACTCAAAAAACGTGCCTAAGAATACAGGAAGTTTACATTTCCCAAAAGAAAATCAGACATTAAGCAATGGGAGAAAGAATAGATGGATGCTATGGAGTAAATCATGTAGATTAATTTTGAATGTCAACATCGAAAATATTAACTTGTCCTGGCTTAATTATTTTAAATAATCTATTGGTTCAGGTAAACAATAAGTCCAGAAATTTGGACATCAGGAGCAGCTTGATCAAGTTCCCTCTCCAATTTATCTTTTATCCTCTGTATTGGGCCCTTCTTCTCATCCTCAGCCTGGCTTTCCAAAATGATCCAGCAGTTCTGGGATCCAGATAACTGTGTCTTTCACATTCAGAAGGAGATTTCCAAAGAAAATATGAGTTTTTCACTGATTGGGCCACCTTGTGGGAGAGTCTTACATGTTGATTGGATTAAACCTGGTTTCACTGAATGAATCATTGGTGCATTAAAGTAGGATTACTCTAGTTATCTTAGACCAATCAGGGTGTACTGCTGTAGTTGGGGGTCGGGTCAGTTCCCCTCTGAGACATCGGCTACCTGGAAGACAGATGAATATCCACAGAGAGTATTACAAGGAAGGGGCATGGGTGATTAGATACAGGGTAGGCACATTACACACACAGAAAAACTGCCAAAACTACCAAATGTAGCTACCACATCTTTCCAAAGCAGATAATAAATCTTGTTCATTTTGAAATTCCAGAATGTTCTGTGTATGGCACTTAGTAGGCACTCCATTAATTTTTGATGACTGAATTAATGACTTAAAACAACCAGGCTCTAAGGAATAAAATTCTAATCACAGTTAAAAATAGGATTCACAGTTCTAGGACTAATTCCAGTTGTAGGCACTATCACTGAGAGACATACTTTGCTATAGCTGTGTCTATGAAGAATTGTCAAAATATTTTGAAATTAAGTAATAATTTGATATCTATTAAGATTCTATCTTCAAAAGTCTTTTTTTAGTGAATACAGAGCACTGAGGACAAACCAAACCAATGTAAAAACATTTATTTTATGTCATCTTATCTTGGCTTCCAGGCTAGGGGCTATCATAAATTGACACTTGTCACAAAACTCAAAACATGGACGGTTCTTAGGAAGGAAGATGATGGTCATTTATAACACCATGCCCAATAGGTGATTCTGATATCAAAGGCCATAGAATTCCAAGGAGGGTAGAAACTCTTCAGAATTCTTGGTCAAGGTGAGATTTGAACAGAGTACTGAGGATCAGTAAGATCATCCTTAAAGCCAGGGCTGGTGACAGGTGTTAGATGAGATGAGGTGTTGGTCCAAAGCAAAGGCTTAGAATCCAGAAAAGGCAAGGCATGTGGTACCCAAGACCACTCACAGGACTGATGACTGACTGAGGATTCACAACCCTCGGCGTGCTGTCATCCTCTTGACTATGATGTATTGCAGAAAAAAGCAAAATCAGCAAAGAAAAATGGTGCATGGGTGAAGTCTGGGAGAAGTCAGGCCCAAGCTTCCAAGGGTCTCTCCCACTGAAGTCACACAAGATGTGCTAAATTCCCCCAGCAATGAGGTGTGGCAACGCCTGGGAAGTGCTGTCCACCAGGGAAGATGATTAGGGACTTGGTGCCTGGGATTTTTACTGGGGGCTGGTTATGGGGCAGCCTTGGCCAGGGATGTACCAAAATTCCAGACTCCCAGAAGAAAAATGTGTTCACCAGGAACCATGCTGTTTTGTGTAAACAGTTTAGGCACAGCGAGATGTCTCAAATGTCACATGCTGCCTTGACATCTTTGAGCCCCACAGAAACCCAAAAGCCTGACCATGAGTTCTCCTGCCCTCACCAGATATGTCACCCACCCAAAAGGAAAGAGTCTCTACCTGGCCAGTTCCCCTACCAGCCACACCAGCTGTACCCCATCTGGTCCTCAACCTCATGGGTACACCTCCCTGTCAATCCACAGAATTATTGAAACAAGCCAATTGCATCCTCCTGCAGGGACCACAGCACCTCAACCTCTTGTTGCTACAAAGCCTGCCACCTACAGCCCTGGCTGGTTTTATTTGCTCCCCAGCACAACGCTGTGTGGTCCTGCACAGCGTGCGATGTCCTCCTCCCCCAGGGTGTTAGTAGGCGTGACCGATGAGCTGCCGCCAAGGTCATCTGCCCAGTGTTGGGCACCGTGTGTTCAGTCATCTCATATGCTTTGGGATGGGACATCCCTCACTAACCAGTGGGATACATAAGAGGTAATTAAAACAAGCACTGTGGTTGCCACTTGGATGCAGGGTGTTCCTAGGAGCCCACTTCATCACATGGGGTGGGTAATAGATGGGAGGACTCGTATCTTTATTTCAGGACAAAGGCCAGGGGTTGAGGGTCGTGGTGATCAAAGTTCTTTTGTGCCCACAGCACAGAGTGGTGGGAGGAGTCATAAAAAGTCTATTTTTTATGTTTGACTATTGGGGGGAGGGAGGCACTATGATGGGCCGACAGCCTCCCCTGCTGTCTCTTGTCCTACCCCGGTAATGTCATGTCTGTGGTCCTGGAGCCCCAGCAGGTGGTCCTGCTCAGCCCTGACGGTGAATCTAGCCATGTCATTGTCAAATTGCCCTTTGCTTTGAACCGCTTTAGTTGCCTTCAGCTACAAACTCTTGGTTCTAAAGATTTACTCTGAAGACAATGGGGTGTCTCTTGTTAAATTTTTATTCAAAACACACTGGGTTTCATGCAAGGAGTTTAGTCCTGGGGCTGCAACAAGGTGCAGGATGAACACAGAGCATGTTGCTCTCCTGGGTGACTCCAGAAAGTAAACACTCTGTTCCTCATCAGGCCAGGCATGGTCTTGCCTCGGGGTCTTTGTGCAGCTGTGCCTTTTGCCTGGAGCACCTTTCACTCTCTTATAAGCTTGGCTTGCTCCCTCCCTTCCTTCAGGTCTGTGCTTGGCTGTCATGTCCTCAGAGTGGCCTTCCCCAAACACCTTTAACAAAGGAACCCCCCAGCTACTCTACTTAGCTTTCCCCCACAGAGCTCATGGTCACCGGATAGAGTGTGTGTCATTCCTGATCTGTGTTCTTCCACGAATCCTGAAGAACGGGAAATTCATTTCTTCACTGCTGTATTCCCGGCACTCGCCACATCACGGAAGCTCAGCAAACATAGGCTGAAGAAAGGATGAGGTCACGATGTCTGAGCCAGAGCCCCCTGTTTTCAGAGATAGGAATGGGGGCTTAAAAGCAATCCTCCAGGGAAGTGGCGCTTGGAGCAAAGAGAAGGACATGGGACTGAGATTCGAGAGATCTGAATGCGGCTCCTGCACCTGCCTTGGGCCAAGAATTGGGTAAATTGTTGTTACCCTCTGTGATGGCTGAGTATCAACTTGTTTGGATTGAAGGATGCAAAGTATTGTTCCTGAGTGCGTCCATGAAAGTGTTGCCAAAGGAGATTAACATTTGAGTCAGTAAACTAGGAGAGGTAGACCCACCCTCAGTCTCGGTGGGCACCATCGAATCAGCTGCCAGCTCGGCTAGAATAAAACCAGGCAGAGGAATGTGGAAGGACTAGACTGGCCGAGTCTTCTGGCCCCATTTTTCTCCTGTGCTGGATGCTTCCTGCCCTCGAACATCGGACTCCAAGTTCTTCAGCTTTGGGACTCTTGGATCTTCTACCACAGACCGAAGGCTGCACTGTTGGCTTCCCTACTTCTGAGGTTTTGGGACTGGGACTGGCTTCCTTGCTCCTCAGCTTGCAGATGGCCTATTGTGGGACTTCACCTTGTGATCGTGTGAGTCAATACTCCTTAATAAACTCCCTTTATATATACATCTATCCTTTTGGTTCCATCCCTCTAGAGAACCCTGACTCATACAGATTTTGGTACTAGGAGTGATTCTAGAGGAACAGAATATTAAGGATGGATTTCTTTTGTTGATTTGGGGGTTTCTGGAGTTGGCTGCTTAATATGATTAGACCCAAAAATGCTAAGGATTCTACTTCTAATAGTATGGAGAGCACTGATAGTCCTTGCCAAATAAATGCATTTGATACTCCTGATTCACTGCTCGTGAGAGGCAAGGAGTTTAATGATTCTATACCTAATATCTTTGACCCTCCGTGGAGAACCAAGGAATATAATGAAGTTGGTTGGTTGCTCCTAAGTTCACTGGATAAAGTGATGAAAGAAAAAGAGCCTCATTTTGTTTATCTGAAAACAGAAACAAGGTCGACCAGCAAGTGGCTGAGCCAATGAACCCAGGCAAAATGTGACAGACCTGCGCCTCCGGGAGCTGATGATCATTGCCTTGCCCCTGCCTCTTCCTCAACAGCCCCTGATTTAATACAGAGATAGAGACAGGGGAGTATCTGAGTCTGTTCAGGTAGCAGCAAGACTTCTTCCCACCCACACCAACCCCAGCTAGCCTGGGAGAAGGCTACACAGTCTTGCAGAAAACCTGTGAAATCAGCTGGATTCATTCCTTTCAAAGCACTTTACCAATGTGCACACACAGCCTCTCCATTCTCTCAGGAAGATCAAAAAACAGCCCAGATAAGCTGAGATGGATGAGTCTCACTAGAACAGTGCACAATACCTAAGGTGATCAATAAAGTGTTTGTAGAATAAGCAAGTGAATTAATAAATAAATGTGTGAATGAATGAAACCATTTTTTGAAAATGACTTCCATTGAGTTCCAGAGAGCAGAATTTGAAAACTCAGTGATTTGTCAGTTGTTGCCAACCCATCTCCGTGGTTCACAATAAGGACTAATTTTCACACGCACCGATTCACGGGTGGCTCATGGCTCTGCGATCCAGGCGGAGCTGTGCTGGGTAAGGTGCAGGCTGTGGATTGGACTCAGATCTGCTCCACACGTGTGCTCACTGGACCCAGTATAAAGGGACAGTAGCTCTTGTTGTAAAGAGAGCACACACTCATCACAGCAGATTCCCATGAGCAAGAGCGAGCCAAGCTGCACGTTTAATCCCTTTGCTCTCATCAGTTCTGCTGACTTCCAAATGGCTAAAGCAAGTCACATGGCCAAACATCAGCAGGGTGGGAAGTGTTCTCCACCTGCAGTATGAAGGGGAGGGAGTGAATATTTGCTTAATGATAATCTAAACTGTCACACAAACCCTGGCCCTAGAGAGTGGCTTGACCAGCTTTAATGTTGTGGTGGGTCATGATCTAAGAGGCTCTGAGATTGCTATTGCTTTAACATTAATAAATGAAAATAAATGCCAGAATCCGACATACCCTGAGGGATGAGTCACAGTAACAGCTAGTGCAGGCGCACCCCACAGCCATCTGCCAGGAACTTCAAGTCTCAGAGGCACCGAGCATGTTGGGCAATTGACCTTGGGGGTTCTGGCCAACTCAGGGATGGGAGATTTGAGATCGTCACTTGCCTTCTGCAGGTGGATCCAGCACATGCTTTAGTAATTCCAAATTCAACTTTAAACTGCAGCTGCTGTCATCGCCTGGGGACCCTTATCTTTTAACATGTTATCGTAGATCAGTTGCCCGCTGCTGCAACAAAGAATTCTCAACAGGTTGCCTGGAATTTCTAACTCAGTGCTCAAAAAAACCTGGTGGCTAAACCAGATGGGCTTTTGTTCAAGGGTGGTTGGTGCTAGATCAAGCAGACAATCATGGGGTCTTGGCTTCCTGGAGGCAGCCCCCACGGCACCCATGAGCTCAAGGGAGCACATTTGCTTCCCCTGCAGATGGGGGCAGTGTTGGTGTGGCCAGGCAGTAGTAGGGATGGAAGGTGCTGGACAAACACCATGCTGTATCGCATTCACCTGTATCATCTGGCATTTGTGAAAAGGCATTTGCCAGCTTTCTTTCATGCTTGTTTGGTTCCCAACCATGTCCTTACCACGGTACAGAAAAGGGAAAAGGGTGGTTGGTCAGGCATTAGATCAGCCATCATCTCATAATCAAAAAATCAAAAAATCAAAAAATAATAGATGGCATGGATGTGGTGAAAAGGGAACAATTCTACACTGCTAGTGGAATGTAAACTAGTGCAACCACTATGGAAAACAGCGGGGGAGATTCCCTAAAGAACTAAAAGTAGAACTACCATTTGATCCAGCAATCCCACTACCCGGTATCTATCCAGAGGGAAAGATGTCATTATACAAAAAAGATACTTGCTCACACATGTTTACAGCAGCACAGTTCACAATTGCAAAACTGTGGAACCAACCCAAATGCCCGTCAGTCAATAAGTGGATAAAGAAACTGTGATATACTGTGAGAGAGATATATATATAGTGTGTGTATACATATATTTATGTGTATATATACCACTCAGCCATAAAAAGGAATGAATTAATGGCATTTGCAGCAACCTGGATGGGACTGCAGACTATTGTTCTAAGTGAAGTAACTCAGGAATGGAAAACCAAACATTGTATGTTCTCACTCATAAGTGGGAGGTAAGCTACAAGAATGCAAAGGCATAAGAATGACACAGTGGACTTTGGGGACTCAGGGAAAAAGAGTGGGAAGGGAATGAGGGATCAAGGACTATATATTGGGTTCAGTGTATGCTGCCAGGGAGATGGGTGCACCAAAATCTCACAAATCACCACCAAAGAACTTACTCATAGATCAGCCATCATCACATTGGAGTACTCACACCTCTGGCCATACATGACAATTGGTTTTTTTTTTTTTTTTTTTTTTTGCTTGTTTGTTTGTTTGTTTGTTTTTTGCGATGGAGTCTTGCTCTGTTGCCCAGGCTGGAGTGCAGTGGTGCGATCTCAGCTCACGGCAAGCTCTGCCCCCTGGTTTATGCCATTCTCCTGCCTCAGTCTCCTGAGTAGCTGGGACTACAGGCGCCCGCCACCATGCCTGGCTAATTTTTGTATTTTTAGTAGAGACGGAGTTTCACCGTGTTAACCAGGATGGTCTCTATCTCCTGACCTCATGATCCGCCCGCCTCGGCCTCCCAAAGTGCTGGGATTACAGGCGTGAGCCACCGCGCCCAGCCTACATGACAAATTTTTAAGGGTTCACAGGCATAGACAGTTTTAAGATCATCAATTTCCAGACCCTCTACCCAGATGTATCCTATTTTTCACTTCCTCCTTCACAAATACCCTCTTTCATTATATTAAAAGTGGGAGTTGAACAATGAGAACACATGGACACGGGGAGGGGAACATCACAAATGGAGCCTGTCGGGGGGTTGGGGGTAGGGAAGGGATAGCATTAGGAGAAATACCACATGTAGATGATGGGTTGATGGGTGCAGCAAACAACCATGGCATGTGTATACCTATGTAACAAACCTGCACGTTCTGCACATGTACCCCAGAACTTAAAGTATGATTTTAAAAAATGGATTTATCAGTCAGGATACTAACACAAAACAGAAAGCACACTCAAATTGGGTAATTTGAGGAAAGTTTAATACAGGAAATGTTTATAAAGGTGTGGGTGAAGTACAGAAAGCCACAAAGGATAGTGCAGCTCTCTGGGGATAGTGGGGCCCTGTGCAGAGTTAGAGAAGAAAGAGATTTCTAGAATCTGGAGACAGGAGAGGCTGTGTATAATGTGAAGGAGCTGTGACCTTCCTGAGAGAGATGCAGCCACCCTGGGTCACCCCACAGTTGGAGCCCAACTTTATTCTTCCCTGCCCTGACCTCCAGCCACTGTCAGGGACCATAACCTGGAGGCAGCAGGGAAGGGAGCCCATGGCTGTGGTCCGTGCAGCCAGCCTCCCAGGAGAGAAGGAGGATGGGGAAGGGTGGATGGTGGAAGACGTCCTCAAACAGAAGCCATCACCCAGCCTGCATCTTACAAAGGCGCCTTCCCCCACTGGGAAAAGTCCTTCAGGGCACCAGGCAAAGACACATTTTGAAATATTAGCAGGCCGGGCGCGGTGGCTCAAGCCTGTAATCCCAGCACTTTGGGAGGCCGAGATGGGCGGATCACGAGGTCAGGAGATCGAGACCATCCTGGCTAACACGGTGAAACCCCATCTCTACTAAAAAATACAAAAAAAAGCTAGCCGGGCGAGGTGGCGGGCGCCTGTAGTTCCAGCTACTCTGGAGGCTGAGGCATGAGAATGGCATAAACCCGGGAGGCGGAGCTTGCAGTGAGCTGAGATCCAGCCACTGCACTCCAGCCTGGGAGACAGAGCGAGACTCTGTCTCAAAAAAGAAAAAAAGACATATTAGCCTGGGCATTGAGAACACAAACCCCTCTGACAACTGGGTACCCCATCTGGGTATATAACTGGAACCACATCCCTTTACAGTCAGATTGTTTTCAACTCTTCACTTTCACTGAAACTGAAGAGGAACCTAATAGGGATGTCAGCTCATAGATTATCGAAAATATTTTTATGATAAATCATTGTGTGATTTTTGGCACATAACCTGGAAGGAGTCCAAACAAGTGCATGGCTTCCAACCGAAGGCCCCCCTTTCCCATCTGCCTGTTTATGTGAACAAATGCTCAGTGCTTACGCCAATAAAACCAAAAGGGTGTGAATAAAATTGATGATGAAACCGCCTCCTTAAAATAACAAGTAATATTCATGAATATACATTAATGGCAAAAAAATCCCACCTCTCATACTAAGAGAAGGATAGCCAAAGAATTTTACTTTTTTCAGATTAATAATTCTTTATCCAGTGCTCTGCCGTATTTATGCTGCTTTGATCAATTGTGCTCTCCAAACAACTGGAATGATCATCCATAATGATAAGTTTAAAAAAAAAAACTTATTTTAAAATGTAAAGACTTAGAGACATTTTTTAAATTTAAATTTAAATGTATGAGCATATTTTTGTTGCAGTCAGTGATATGTGATAGAGTAATCAATAAAAAAAACTTCCAAGAATAAAACTATGATACATTATGATCAAATTCTTCTAGGGGAGTACAAGTTCAAGGGGAAAAAAGAACAATGCAAAGTTCCTAACCATGTGAAGCTCCTGTGTGCACTTTTTAAAAAATCATTTATGATAGGTATCAAATCACATCGGTATTGAGCCTCAGTTGGACATACTTTAAGTTATATTACAGTTTTCTCTTAAAATATCCAGTATTTACAACATGCTAGAAATTTCACCCATTTATTTATTTATTTTACGTAAGTAAATATCTTAAAAATATATAATACATATGTAATTTATAAATATATAATTACATCCAAATATAAATTTAAACTTATAAAAAATTTAGTTAGTAATGGCCGGGCGCGGTGGCTCACGCCTGTAATCCCAGCACTTTAGGAGGCCGAGGCGGGCAGATCACAAGGTCAGGAGATCGAGACCACCCTGGCTAACAAGGTGAAACCCCGTCTCTACTAAAAATACAAAAAAATTAGCCGGGCATGGTGGTAGGCACCTGTAGTCTCAGCTACTCGGGAGGCTGAGGCAGGAGAATGGTGTGAACCTGGGAGGCGGAGCTTGCAGTGAGCCAAGATCACGCCACTGCACTCCAGCCTGGGCAACAGAGTGAGACTCTGTCTCAAAAAATAATAAAAATAAAATTTTAGTTGGTAGCTTAGAAATGCTGGAGTATAGACATGATTTTTCAAGTTGAAAGAGATGCTAGGAGATGTGTCTGCAGAAGTCAACAGGGTCAGATCTGTTTTTTGAAGGGCCTTGTTTGCCCATTTCATGCTGGGAAAACAAGGAATGAAATAAGATAAAAGTCACAGAGGATGTCAAAGGATGTCTACTTCAAGTGCCCAATGACAAGGTACTAATGTGCTGTCGGAGAAGGAAAAGATTGCTGTGGACCAAGGTGATCACAATGGGAGGTGAAGGGGCACTGAGGTTAACCCAGGACCTGGAGAAGCATTGAATCAATCTAGTCTTGGAGAAGAAGTTGCCAGGGAATTGGAGAAAAATAGAAGTGACTTAAGGATCCTGGAGTCCTCTCATTGGCAAGCAGATCAGCTGGTTGACACTCAGTTACTCTCAACTGTCATAACAGTAGTAATATTACTAGTCGATATTTATTGAACACTGTTTTTAGGCATTGGCCTGAGACATCTGGATATACAGATATAGGCTCTGGGATTCTAGCACCTGTCCTTGGCCACTATTCCATGCTAATTCTCTTGTGTTTCCTGGGCTGTTGTTGATGAAGTCTGTCTTTTCTTCCTTTCTTTCTTTCTTTCTTTCTTTCTTTTCTTTCTTTCTTTCTTTCTTTCTTTCTTTTTCTTTCTTTCTTTCTTTCTTTCTTTCTTTCTTTCTTTCTTCCTTCCTTCCTTCCTTCCTTCCTTCCTTCCTTCCTTCCTTTCTCTCTTTCTTTCTTTCTCTCTCTCTCTTTCTTTCTTTATTCTTTTCTCTCTCTCTCTCTCCCTCTCCCTCTCTCTTTCTTTCTTTCTTTCTTTTGACAGAGTCCCACTCTATCACCCAGGCTGGAGTGCACTGGTGTATCTTGGCTCACTGCAACCTCTGCCTCCCGGGTTCAAGCAGTTCTCCTGTCTCAGCCTCCAGAGTAGCTGGGATTATAGGTGCCACAAAATAAAAATTTTGTATTTTTAGTAGAGACAGGGTTTTACCATGTTGGCCAGGCTGGTCTCAAACTCCTGGCCTCAAGTGATCTGCCTGCCTCGGCCTCCCAAAGTGCTGGGATTCCAGGCATGAGCCACCCTGCCCAGCCCCTTTTTTATTTCTTTTAGCAAATAATTGTTGCATGTTGACATGGGCCAGGCAGTTGGATATATTTATTCATCTTAACTGTTGGCAAGTTCTCATCTGCATTGATTTCCTTGCAAAAACCTCATTCTTGGCATGGTTTGATTCTCCCTTCTTGCTTGGGAAAGAGTGGCGACTCCCTTCTCCCAGCTTTGGAAGGGAGCCATGGTCTCTCTGCTCCCTCGTCCAACCTGTCCTGGCTAGTTCTTTGAGTGTCCACTGTAGAGGGGACAAAATTCCACTTTCAACCTCTTAGGGTTCCAGCTGGGCTCTAGAATGAAATCGACATGAAATAGATTAAGAAGAGAAAAGCAGACAAATTTATTTAGTACAAGTTTTATGTGGCATGGGAGCCGTCTCAAGGAAATGAAGAGCCAAAGAAGCAGAGAGAGTCAGTCCCTCAGTTACTGAATTGGACAGAGAATAGTAAGTTGTGAAAAAGCAGCTCACTCATGTGGGGAGGCTGAAAAGATAAGAGTTGTTTTAACAAGGTCTGTAGAGAATTATCTCGGCTAGGACTCCCCATCGAAGAATGTTTCTTTTCTCCTGGCACAAAGAGAGCATCTTTCACATGGGAATTTTTATCTCCTGTCTTCAGGAAGAAAATGTGAGATCAGAATGCCCTTCTTGCATCTGCTGTTTTTCAAGCACCTTTTGCTCAGAGTAATCCTCAAGTTGAAGTAGCCTATTTGGGGTGGCACACTCTCTCACCCTTCACCACCTTTCTCAAAACCCTGAAACCTCTTCCAGTCTGCACCACACCCTCCTGCTCAAAGTTTATAAAGTTTCACACAGGACTTCTAATCATATTGGACACAGGAACTACCTATTACACTTCTGAATCTCCCCAAGATTTCTAGCTCAGAAATGCCCTCTGAGATGAGATTTGAGATTTTGCTCAGTTATGAGTTCCCCCTGAAATGGACAGTACCTTAAACAAGATAAAGTGTCCTTCTGTCTTAGGTAAAGAAGGACAGTCTACAGCGGCCCCCGTGCCATCGAGGAGCCAGGCTCCGGTGTCTCACCCATAGCTCAAGGTGCCAGCTCCAGATCAGATGCCTGCGTCTGCATTCCAGCTGGCAGATGGACAGAGGGAATGTTCTCACTCCTTAAGATACCTCTCAGAATCTGGACACAACAAACAGGTTTATATTCCCACAACTAGAACTTCATAGCCACATCTACCAGCAAGCCTGAATGGAAAATGGAGTTTTTATTCTATATGGCCATATGCCAAGTAAAATATCTAATAAAAAAAGAAGGAAAACAGATGGCGAGGAGGAGCCACCACAGTCTGCCATAGCATCTCAACACATCCTCTCCACCTTGACTTGACCCATCTCTCCAGCCCAGCCCCATCCTCTGGTTCTATTTCCCCCTGAGACTTGGAGATCAGTGCATAGAGTCTCCCTGCCCCATCCCCCAGGAAAATTCTGTCTTAGGAGTTACTAATACCAATACTGGGTATTTCCCAGGTCCTTGTTTTTCTCTGACTTGTAACATTCAGAAATTGTAAGAACATGTTCACAGATGGGCCTTTCCATTAATTTATAATCCAATTCTCATCTTTTGAAGCAAAAATAAAGGGTTTCTGCTCAGTTAGTCTGTCAGCTGTCACCAGGAGGTGGGCAGGAACAACCCTTACATGTCAGATGCTTGGGTGGCAGCTACACAGCACTCAACAGCTGTTGGAGCATGAAAAGGATGAGCTCATGACTGTGCAAGGTCTTAACCAGAACATCTGCCAGGATGCTTGCAGAAAAGGAATTTAGTCAACATCATGTTGGGGATCCTCTGGAAGGAACAGTAAATCAAGATTTTTGGTGTCTCAACAGCCGGGAATAATACTGTGTGTGTCATCCTGTAAGGTACTGACATTTCCACTAAAGACACAGGAACTATGAATTGGAGCAGAAACCGTGAGAAATTCCAAATTTAAAAATAATAATAATTTTTAAAAGTAAGCAGCTTAGGTGGTGATAATCTGAATTAGCTCCAATTTTGATCTTGGACCCCAAAGTGCAAGCATTGATGAACTCAATGTACTAATAATCTTAAACATCTAGTTGAAGTACCAGCCAGACATGGTGGCTCACACCTGTAATCCCAGCACTTTGGGAGGCCAAGGTGGGTGGATCATCTGAGGTGGGGAGTTCAAGACCAGCCTGGCCAACATGGCGAAACCCCAACTTTACTAAAAATACAAAATTAGCCAAGTGTGGTGGCAGGTACCTATAATCCCAGCTACTTGGGAGGCTGAGTCAGGAGAATTGCTTGAATCCGGCAGGTAGAGGTTGCAGTGAGCCGAGATCATGCCACTGCACTCCAGCCTGGGCATCAGAGTGAGACTCCATCTAAAAAAAAAAAAAAAAAAAAAAAATTAGTTGAAGTAATAATATAAACACCCACACTGCACCCAATTGTTGGACCATGGGGCATTTATTCTAATCACTTGGTTAGGAAGAAATTTAGACTTTAGAAAGGCCCCATTGAACTATTTATAAGCTAGGAACCAAGAAATGAACAATTATGAACTAGAGGTCAGTTTATTCCTCCAAGTTACCATATACCTTATTTACTCTGAGTTTATCTACATTGTTTTTTTCTGAGGAAAACTTCGAATAAAGATTCCTCAGATCATTTTTCTCCCTTCTTTTTTCTTTGGTTGTGTGTGGTAAATAAACTATTGATTTTGTTTTCGTGGAATTTAAGGGGTAGTTCAGCTCCATTTGATAACTAGCACCTTAATGTATTCAAAGTAAACAAATTGTAGGGTTTCAATTAGTTGGGTCTTTTTGCCATCAAAATCGCCTCCCCACATCATGCCTCAGCCTCCCCACAGGCACTGCAGAGGTTGTTTTTTGTGTAGAGACGGGGTTTCACCGTGTTAGCCAGGCTGTTTGACCTCGTGATCCGCCCGGCCCTCCAAAGTGCTGGGATTACAGGCTTGAGCCACCGCGCCCGGCCTAGGGTTTCAATTAGTTATTTTTGACATTAACGAGTTTACGTGAGAACATTTGCCAAAAGGAACACTTGGTATGAGACGCCAGGGAGACTCATCCAGAGGTGTGTGCTCTTCGAGGGTAAATTAACATTGGATTTCTTAGGAAAAAAAAGTGAATTGGAATGTGATTTTGGGGAATTCAACAGAATTGGTTCTACTTAGGCCAAAAGCATCTTTTGAATGTATTTGCAGAGTGAGCGTGTTACCGGTTCGCTGTGAGGGAAAGAACAGCAATCTTTAAAGAGGCACACTCTGTCTTTGAGGACGGGGTCCCCAATCCCTGGGCACAGACAGATACCAGTCCATGGTCTGTTAGAAGCCAGGCCACACAGCAGGAGGTGAGCGGCGGGTGAGTGAGCATTACCACCTGAGCTCCGCCTCCTGCCAGATCAGCAGAGGCATTCAGGCTCGCCCAGCCCACTGCCCAGAGCCAGCATGCAGCCCAGGACGGCTCTGAATGCGCCCAACACAAATTTGTAAACTCTTCTTAAAACATTATGAGATTTTTGTTTGCATTTTTTTTTTTTTTTTTAAATTTTAGCTCATCAGCTATCATTCATGTTACTGTATTCTATGTGTGGCCCAAGACAATTCTTTCAATATGGCCCAGGGAAGCCAAAGGCTGGCCATCCCTGCATTAGGTTTCCACAGGAGCCTTCACCCTGTTGTGAACTGCGTGTTCGTGGGGTCTAGGTTGTGGGTTCCTTACGAGAATCTAACTAATGCCTGATGACAGGAGGTGGAACAGTTTCATCCTGAAACGATCCCTCCCCTCCAACCCCCATGCGTTGAAAAATTGTCTTCCATGAAACTGGTCCCTGGTGCAAAAAAGGTTGGGGACAGCTGTTTTAGAAGACATTAGATTGTAAGTGACAGAAAACCCATGTCTGACTAGTTTAAACAAAGGAAAGGAATGTATTGCCTCAAGCCAAGAAAAGGCCAATGACAAGTTGGCTTTGAGCATATCCACATCCAGGGACTATGACTCTTTTTCTCTCCATCTCAGCACAACCTTTTTGACATCACCCTGAGGCGCATGTGACCCCCACCCAGGTGGCTCCCCAGGCGGAGTCTTACACCTTCCATCCTTGGCCCCTAGCAAGGCCCAGGGTGAGCTTTGATTGGGTCTGACTGGGTCACATGCCATTCCTGAGCCAATCATTGTGACCAGCGGGATGTGGAGCCTCATTGGTCAAGCCGGAGCCACATGATCATTTCTGGAGCTGGACTGAGACCAGCAAAGCCATGGTTCCCAGAGCAAGCTCAGAGCATGGCCCCAGAAGTGTGGGAGTGAAGGCTGGGCAGGCACAAGGAATCTGACCACCAAACGTCCATCCAGACAAACACCTCATTGGCCTCCAGAGTCAACCTGAAGTCACTGTGCACCTTAGCCCTGTTGGCCTTTGGATGCTGGGCCTCATTGCCCCATCTCTGTCCCCAATCACAAACACAGGGTACCCCCTGAGCCTCTGCTTCCAGAGCTTGACTTTGCCCACATCCCTCCCTTTCAGCCCCTTCGGTTCCAACTCCTGGAAATGTCCCACATGCCCCCTTCTGACCCCAACTCACTCCGCTTTCCTCTCCGATGTCCTGACTGGGTTTCCAGCTGCGTCACCTTTCAAGCATCTGAACTCCCGAAACCATGTGTCTGTTGCCTCCGACATCAGCTTGCCGAGGGCCAGTGAGCACGTGGGTGAGACCCCCCTGCCGAGAGCAGCCCCTCCCTTGCCCACATCAGGAAATACCAAACATGAACCCACCGTTTTTTTCAATCATTAAGTGGCCTTGGGCCAAAAGCAATAAAACTCTGACGCAATCCAACTTTTTATGGGAATGAAACGCAGTGGCGACTCGCATGTATGGATGTATTGTGTAAGTGTGTAACTTTGAAATAAAACGCGAGGTTATTGTTTCAGTCAGATCACACATTTTTATCAGCATTGGAAATGTAGTATGATACTACTCATGTGAAACAGACATGCACACACAAATAATACTTTATATTTTCTGCGAGTAGATCACATCGTCATTATAGCTAACATTTTTGTGTATGATCACATTTAACTCTCATGACAATGTCATGAGCAAAGCACTGTTTCTGTTTTCATTTAACAAACAAGGAAACTGAAATATAGTGAAATTAAGTGACTTGTCCACGATCAGATGATCAAATAGTGAAGTCAGGTGTGTAGTCGAATTAACCTTTTTCTTCTCAGTGAAGACGGGGGTGACCAGTGACATGAAAAAGGAAGTGATAGGTGTCACTTTGGGGTTGATATCTTTAAGAAGCAGCGTTTCGTTGTAGTTGTTGTTGTTGTTTTCCAGGCTTTCCTCCTTTTTCCAGATTTTGATGGTGGAGGAACTGCTATCACAGGTATATGAGGGTTTACTTAAGCAGGTAATACATTTTATTGCTTTATGCTTTTGAGATTTGAACTAATACATTAAGACATTAATAAGTTAGGGCATTCTAGATATCTGTGTGTTTTTGATGGCTAATTGTTAAGAATTAAAATTTTATTTCACATTTAGAAAACGCAGGCTTTAAATCTTTTTAAAAAGTTATACAGATGTTTATTATTCTATTTCTTATTCTATTATTTTAACATCTCTGATATTTTTAAGGTAAAATATACAGCCATATCTCCTTACGTAGAAATACTGAATGTAATTTTTCTTAGTTGTTCATTTCAAAAATAATTTTTTTATTATCAAAGGATTTCTGGAACTTACTCTGTGCCAGGAACTATTTTAAATGTTTTACAGATATTAACTCCTTTAAACTTGACACTAACCCTTTGGGTCAGGTGTTATACTTAACTTTCCCATAGTTAGTGAGTAATGAGGCTAGGATTTGACCCCAGGCAGTTCGTTCCAGAAATCTGCCCTTAGCATCTATTCTATCTTCACTCTTCAGGCCTCAGAGACTTTAAGAGGAGCTTGGCACATAATAGGCCTTCAGTAAATGTGTTGAATGTATGAATGAATGAATGCATGAATTCCACTTCACAAAGGGCCATCGTTAGATTATTTCATTGGAATACCACGCCAATCCATTGCCATGCTTGTTATTTCTATCCTCGTGTCACAGAAAGGAAACTGACTCTGGCAAAGTGAAAGGCAATGTGACCCAAGAAGGTGGAGAGCTGCTGTCCCAGGCCTTAAAACCAATAAAAGCAAAGAAAAGGGCATATTTTCTTCCCTTGGAGGGAACGGATAATCCTGTTCCTTCCTCTGAGATGACACACACGTGGATGTCTGCACTGAACATGTATTTCCTTGCTCTTTCTTATTGCTTGAGGAATATTCTATGCTCTCTCTGTCTTAATAAGGCATGGAGGAGGCCTGGAACAGCCTGTTCTGGGCCCCTGCCTGCTTCAGGAAAGAGTGCCCCCTAGCAGGGAGAGTTGCTGCAAAGGTTGCATGAGGTAGCATGCGCTGCACAAGCTCAGGACAGAACCTGGGACACAGTAAGTGTGCAATAAGTTTTTGCTCATGAAAGAATAAATAAAATAATTAAAATGCAGTACAAAATGTCTTTATACTGTAGGATTAGACTAGACCAAAACAAAATTTAGATATTTTTTCCCTCAACTTCCTCGAAATAGACATGATTCCCTCTGAGCAACTCCAGCCCTGTAGTTCTGTATAAGTGGTGGAATTCCAGCCACTGGCATCACCAGAAGAGTTTTATTGTGTTTTCTGCAGAGGCTATAGGATGCAGAGTTCAGTTTGTGGCTTCTAGAGCCAGATACCTGGGTTCAAATCCTGTCTTGGCCACTAATTGTATAACCTTGGGTAAAATACTTAGCTCGGTTTCCCCATTGTGAAATGAAGATAATCATGCTATGAGAACTAAAGTAAATATCTGTAAGATATTTGGACTGAAGCTGGAACATCTATCCAAGGTACCATTAACAGAGTTAGCTTCATATTTTAAAATGCTTTGCAAACTGTCACGTCTTGGTGGAATTGTGTTGTTGGTTTTATTCTTATTCCATCCATGTGAGTTTATGCAGATAGGACAATCATTATCAGCAAAGACAGGTCATGTTTTCCTGGTTGGTTTCCTGGCCTCACATATTTGTATACTCCTTCATTTTCTGTAATCCAGATTTCCCCAAGAGACATCAAGCCAGACCCTCCCCATTTTCTCCTTGCCTAATAGGAAGTTCAATCTTTTCCTGGGTTCCTAACCCCAGATGATGTCACAGAGCTTCTCTGTGACCTGCCCTCCCCAGGCTCCAGCCCGCCATCCTGGTGCTACCCCTGTCTAGTTTCCCTCATGAAGCAATGAGCACAACAGCTCCAACCCCCTCACCTACACAACACGCATGCTTCTTTATGCACAGTGTCGGTGGGTCTCAGAGCTTGTTCAAGCTGACAGAGCTGGCAGCAGAGACAGGGCCAGAACCTGGGTCTCCCATCTTCCTAGGGCTGCATTCTACAAAACACAGTCAGCATTCCAAGAAGAGTACTGACATAATGGGAAAGGCACTGCATGGCCCTCACTCATTCGGCCAGTCATGGATTCACTAATTATTCAAATAGTTACGATGCCTGCTGTGTGCCAGGCACTGTTCCAGGTAAAAGGACATTGGCACTGTATTACGTAAAAGGAAAGGGAAAAAAATTGGCTGATTTCTTCTTGGTAATACATTTGTTCCATACTGTGAAAGCATTAGTGGCTCCAGAAGTTTTTGCAGGAGGGTCTCAGATGTGGCAATGTTCTGGAAGGAGGAATGATGGAAACATTGAGTACTCACGCATATCTGCTCCTCCCCTCCTTCTGGAAACAGAAGGAGAACACCCCCTGTGTCAGTCTGTTCTCACCCTGCTAATAAAGACATACCTGAGACTGGGTAATTTATAAAGGAAAGAGGTTTAATGGACTCACAGTTCCACATGACTGGGGAGGCCTCACAATCATGGCGGAAGGTGAATGAGGAGCAAAGTCACATCTTACACGACAGCAGGCAAGAGAGCTTGTGCAGGGGAACTGCCCTTTATAAAACCATCAGATCTCGAGAGATGTATTCACTACCATGAGAACAGTATGAGGGAAACTGCCCTGATGACTTAATTCTCTCCACATGGCCCACCCTTGACACATGGGGATTATTACAATTCAAGGTGAGATTTGGGTGGGGACACATCCAAACCATATCACCTTCCCTCCCCTTGAAGTTAGGTGGGGTCATGGGGCATGTTCTAGGCAACTGTTGTGGATGGAAGAAGATGGAGGTTTCACTTCAGAGTGAAGCGTTTCTGGGGCTCTCTAACCTGCACCGTGATGGTGCCAGAGCTGCCAGGTGGACACTGCAGGATAGAGGCCACCTGGATGGCTGAGTTCACATGGAAGATGTTGCCCACAAGGGTCATCTAGACCCCCAGTTGCTTTGTGGTGAAAAAGAGAAAGAAATGTTGCTGTGATTTCTGCAATTTGGCTGCAATTTGGGGGTTGTTATTAGAGCATTGCCCAGTCTTTCCTGACTGATGTGGTATCGGGAGAAAGGTTAGGATACTGGTCTTGAAGCTGAATTTGCAGTGTCACACTTTCTATCTGGAGTGCAGGTCCCCTATAAGGAGCAGCAAAACAGTTTCCTAGAGATTTTCTTACATAACTTTGCTTGTATATTTTTCTTAGTACCCTGTGTGGCAGGATATAGAGAGAACACTGCCTGGGGTTATGAGTGGACTAAAGCTTTTCTTTCCAAGTCATTCCTTGGAAACACTATTAATTAAAATAATAAATAACAATAGACTCAGTAAATACATTTTTACACTAAGGAAGGTTAAACATTAATTAATCAATAGGACTTGATGTTTAAGGGTTTCTTTTTTCTTATTTTTATTTTTATTTTTATTTATTTATTTATTTATTTATTTTATTTTTTTGAGATGAAGTCTTGCTGTGTCGCCCAGGCTGGAGTGTGGTGGCACAATCTCGGCTCACCGCAACCTCCACCTCCCAGGTTCAAGCAATTCTTTGCCTCAGCCTCCCAAGTAGCTGGGATTGCAGGCGCCCACCACCATGCCTGGCTAATTTTTTTGTATTTTTAGTAGAGATGGGGTTTCACCATCTTGCCCAGACAGGTCTTGAACTTCTGACCTTGCGATCCACCTACCTCGGCCTCCCAAACTTCTGGGATTACATCTTTTTTTTTTTTTTTTTTTTTCTTGAGACAGAGTCTCACTCTGTCACCCAGGATGGAGTGCAGTGGCACGATCTCAGCTCACTGCAACCTCCACCTCCCGAGTTCAAGCAATTCTCACGCCTCAGCCTCCTTAGTAGCTGGGATTACAGGTGCCCACCACCACACCTGGCTAATTTTTTTGTATTTTTAGCAGAGACGGGGCTTCAGCATGTTGGTCAGGCTGGTTTCCAACTCCTGACCTCAAGTGATCCACCCGCCTCCGCCTTCTAAAGTGCTAGGATTACAGGCATGAACCACTGTGCCTGGCGTGTTTAAGTGTTTCTTACGGGCCAGCTCTCACAGTGACTTAATTAAGAAGCTCAGCTGAGAAGCATCGGGCTATTAAATGGAGGTTGACGGAGCCCTGGTTGATTCAGGGCTGGATAGAGACACGGCCTTTATTAGTCTTCTTCGCTTCTGTGAAAGCAAAGCAGGTTTGTATTCCACTTTGGGGCTAATCCATTTGTCACTGTGAAGTCTCTAAGGACAGGGATGTCCATTTCAAACTTCATTTGCAGCTGCTTTTTAGTCTTAGTGGTTTTGGAATGGAATTCATCCGCTTTGACCTCTTGTGTATTTGGTTACCTCTTATCTAGTGCCCACAGTGAAATTCCAATATAACATTAACAATTTGTTTTCCCTGATATCGGCTCTGTTTGTCACAGGCTGGAAGCCAGGCCCATAAAGAAATGTCACTTTTGGTCTCTTTGTAAGAGTTTTATGCAAATAACATAATGATTTCAAGGAGAAAGAAGACTGGATGGGGAGGAGGGGAATGGCAGGAGGGGAGTAGAAGGAAAAAGAGAAGGAGGGAAAGAAAGGGGCGGTGGTGAGCACGTGGAGTCATGGAGAGAAGGGAGGCCTGGGGAAGCGCATGGGTGTCCATGAGCAAGTGAAAACACACCTCTGCCTCTACAACATGGTGGGGTGGTGGTCGAGACCAGTTGCCCTGTGTAGCTTGGAGCATTGTCAGGAACAGACACGATGGGGTGTGAGCAATGCTATGGAGAGGACCCAGTGCTCCTTACACAATATTAGTGATTCCAGTGCCAGCAGGGGACAGAATCGCAGCCAGTAAGAGAGCAGAGAAAAGGTTTTTGAATTCAGATCAACTCATTCCCGAAGGGCCTACAAACACCGTGCAAGGGTACCTGCGTATGGACCTCAAACTCAGTGTGTTCTCATGCCCTGCAGTGCTCATTCTGAGAACGCTCTTACTGTTCCTTCCCATCTCCCCTTTCATAATCACCCTTTTCCTTTTTAGAAAAAAAAGTACCATCTTCACTTCCCGGAGTGCTTTGCTTTAGGCATGCAAATCCCCCCACCCCACATTCTACAAGGGGACAGCCTGTAAGAGTGGGGTCTGGGACAAGTGTCCTTTAATTAACACTCTACAACCCCCTCCATCCATCTCCTAAAGACTTTACTTTTAATAAAATATTGCTTTGATGCTTAATAATTATTTATCAAAATTTACTGTGTGTTTGTGTTGTTTTGATCACTTGAGTGTTACAAATAACACTGATGATAACTCAGTTCAGATGAAATTGTAAACATAGTATATTTAAAAGTAAAACAATTGATGGCATAAAAACAAATCGAAGTAAGATAAAATTATCAGGAGGAAGTAGAAGGAGGAAAGGAAATGATACACATTTCTAACTATTAAGAAAAGCTTGTTAATATATCTTAAAGGATCATGCATATTAATCAGGTATGATATTTAGCTTCCATTGGATGCATTTCAAAGGATGATGTAACAGTTTTATTGCAAAGTGTCAATATTTACACTACTCTGTCATTTACACAACCTTGTCATTTTTGTCCTTTGTATTTTACTCTCTAATTCTTTTTCCCTTGCTCTTTACTTCCATGACCAGAAACTGGCTTTCTCATCAGGACTAATTTTTCACAAAGAATCTGCATTTGAATCAAGTCATGAGAAATATACAAGGCAGATGAGAGAGAAGCCCAGGCTCTCCTGGCACCCACATTCTGAGTAGTGGGCCAGCCCTGCTCAGCGCCAAGCAGACTGGGTCCACCCACCAGCCCTGCTCCACATTTCTGCATACCATGGAGTATGGTGGTCGTGATTGCTGCTCACCAAATTTTCCCCCTGTCCCTCCAAGCACTTTCCCACAATCTTGGATGGTAGGCGCAGCCATATAACTGACTTTGCCTACGACTTGTGGGAGGAAATGGTAGTGTCGCTCTTGGGCAAATATTTTAAAAGCCAATCTTTATGAAGCCATACCTTCCTCCTGCCACAGTGATTATAGAAGGATGTGCCAAGAGGGAGGTGCTGCAAGCCTGGGTCCCAATGTACAGAAGTCTCAGCTGACCCTGTGGTAGCAATGCAGCCTTCTTATTTAAACCACTGATATTTTTGGTCTTATTTGTTACTGCAGCACAACCTCACCCACCCTGAATAGCACCATGAGTCATTTGCAAACAGTTGAAACTTCAAATGTTAACTCTGTGAAATGCAGTTATTCCACATTCAGCTCCTCTTTATAACCATTTATTTTTATTTACAAAACCCACCACGCTTTGTCAAGTCAAATTTTTGGATCTGCCTTTTTGAAATAAATTTCTCACATGGACAAATTTGCTTTTTCTCTTCTGATTTGACTTCAGGACCTTTGACCAAGGACCCAGGGATTCACCACTCATCCTGTAGAGTTTTGCTACTTCCCATGGATCTTTGAGCTTGAGGTCAATAGTGATCACTTCTTGGCTCCTGCCTTCTATGACTCTTGAGACATTTCTTTAAAATTCTGTTTCCTGCTCTGATCTCAGGTCAGAAGCTCTTGTGCATAAGCAGGCCTGGTGTTCATCAACATTCACTATCAATCCAGAATGTCAGTGTGAAGGCCTTTCCCACAGAAACACCAGGTGCAGCTAAGGGAAGCCGGAGGAAGTGGGTCACTAGCCCAGAAGAATGAAGGAAACTGATTCGTGAGTCAAAAGGACATTACCCACTGTTCCACTAAAGAAGACACAGACTCGAACCCCGTTCTGCATTTACCAGTCCACTGATGAATGACCAGCTCTGAAGGCTGATGGGAACCTTTGTCCCTTTAAACCAACCAAGAAGTTCATTTACACATTAAAAAAGAAAAAAAAAATCTCCATTTTAGACAATGGTTTTCTGGCTTAATGGTGGTAGAATAACTGTGATTCTCACTTTGTAACCAAAAAGATATTTTTTCCTCCATGCACGTAAATGTTTCTCCATCTCCCTGGCATCTTGGCAGATCAGGGATCCAACCGTTTTTAAAGTAGAGGAAAACCAGAGCACCAAATCCAGCATCAACGTCCTAATTGAGGTCAGCCCCTCCTGGGTAACCTTTAAGCCGCACATCATCATGTTCCAGTGGTTCTGGTTTTAATGTTTTCTTAATTTCTCCATTGTAGGCCTAAGTAGCATCAAAGCTACTTAGATGCTGTGTCTTAAAGGTACAGAAGGATGCTTGCAAGAGAAATAAAGGAGAAAACTGATAGCCTGATAACTCTTCTTGCAGAACCAGCTGAATCTAGAGACTAAGGAGTAACGGGCCATCTGGTGTGATTTCAGGGCTCTACGTACCATTGCCTTCTTCCTGGATTGCTGTGTGCCTTCAATCCTACCATTACTGCTCCTTTCAGGCTGAGACACCAAACACTCCTTTTAAAGTAAAAACAGCATATAATTGGAAGATTGAATCAGTCAGCACTCTTGGTTGCATGCAACAACAACAAAACCTAAGTTAAATAGCTTTAAATGAAATAAATTTATAATATCAGATAAGTAGAATGTGCAAGGAGTAGCTTGTTAGTTTCAGGCACAGCTGGATCCAGAGGCTCAAAGGTCAGCCGTTCCTGATGAGTGTCTCTTGATCCCTCTGCTACTCTTTTTCCCTCCCAGGGCCATTCTTAGAGAGCATCTCCTGCTGTGGCTGCAAGACAGACTAAGCCTCGTAGAAAAGAGCCTCTGGCACTCCCAGAAGCCACAACAAAAGTCTCATTGCATCTCATTGGACCTACGTGTCACATACCCATCCCTGGACCAGTCAGAGTTGTGGAAGAAAAGAGCCTGATGGTCTTACTCCACGTGACACAGAGGGTTGGTCCAGCCATTGGAGGGTGGTTGCCCAGGGGAAACTGGGATTCAGTTACCCAAAGATGGTACAATAGATTCTGGGTAGCCAAAAATAAATACACTACAAAGTTCATATTCTTTAAAGAGATTTATAAACAAGAGTGAGATGCACAGAAGCAAAGTTTCACTATCCCTGTCTGAAGGTGAAACTAACTTATTACCTGGGTTGACACTTCAGATTAGGTACCTGTGACCTTGGAAAGGGAAGTCCTACTAGTGTTGGGACACAAACCAGGAAAGTTTGAACTGAGGAAAGGAATTCAAAGGTCCTAAGGTGGAGAACTGGCCAAGTGAGGCACGAGGGAATGGAGGCAACCAGCAGAACGGAAGGAGGTGCTGGATGGATCCTCGATATAAAGAACAACATAACAATGAGGGCAGCCATGGATGAAGTGCTTGCTATGTGCCAGGCACTATGCGAATCACTCTCTGTATATTAACACATTCACATCTCACAGCAATTTTAATGTTTATTAAACTTATTTCCATTTTACAGTAAGACAACTGAGACACGGAGGGCTTGATAGAGCTAGTGGTGGTGATGCTGAGACTTGAACCAAGATAGTCTGTTCCAAAGTTTACATGCTCAGACAAGATATTGAAGAATCGCCAGGAACCAGAGCACTAGAATGGTGCTGCTGGCACCCTTGAAGCTCCTTAGAGCAACTGTCTCCTCATGAGTGATGGGGAAACTGGGGCTCTATAACTGGGCACTGTTCTACCCCAGGATATTAGTTAGGACCCCTTCCTTCTGTAGCCAGCAACAGAAAATGTAGACCAGACTTGTTTCAATAAGAAGGGAATTTGTTTTCTCCCAAAACAAAATAACAAAATATCTAAGTATTGTGCTGGTTTCAGGGACAGTCGATTCTGGACTCAATTCAACTTGACTCAGTTTCCCTGATGCCTTGACGCTAACGTCAGCTGTGTTAGTTTCATTCTGCGGCTCTAAGTAGCAGAATGGCACCTCCAGCCTCATCCAAGTTTCAACCCTTCAGAAAAGGGCCACAAGCTTCCAGGGTAGTCCGGAGACTCATTCTGATTGGGTCACGTTAGGTCACGTGCTCACTTACCCCTGATAAATTGCTGTTGCCAGGGCACACCACGTGGTGATTAGCTTAGCTCTGGAAAAGCTACATGCTGATTGGCTTAGCTCTGGAAAAGCTGCATGCTGATTAGCTTAGCTCTGGAAAAGCTACATGCTGATTGGCTTAGCTCTGGAAAAACTACATGCTGATTGGTTTAGCTCTGGATCTTGGGCTTGAGTTCTGACTGCAAGTCATATAAATTGAAATACAGAGGGGAGATTTTTCAAATGAAAATGGTGAAGACGGGAGTTTTCTGTTTCTAAAATAAAGTGATAGAGGTGCAGGGACTAAAGAACAGATGTTTGTAATACCCAGTCTCCTATGTAAGAAAAGTTTATTTTTTTTCTTAGCTTATATTGCAGCAAATTCGAATGCATGTGACCCACAGTGACCTCTTCCAGGCTGTTATCTTGTAAAGTGACCCATATCCTTTCATCTATTTCCATACTCACCTTTGTGTGTTGGGAAAATGGATTCGCGGTGGCTCACGCCTGTAATCCCAGGACTTTGGGAGACAGAGGCGGGGGGATCACCTGAGCTCAGGAATTTGAGATCAGCCTGGCCAACATGGCGAAACCCCATCTCTACTAAAAAAATACAAAAATTGGCCGGGCGCGGTGGTGGGCACCTGTAATCCCAGCTACTCAGGAGGCTGAGGCAGGAGAACTGCTTGAACCCGGGAGGCGGAGGTTTCAGTGAGCCGAGATCGTGCCACTGCACTCCAACCTGGGTGACAGAGCCAGACTCCATCTCAAAAAAAAAAAAAAAAAAAAAAGGAAAGAAAAATAAAAGAATCAAACTCAAAGATATTATGTTAAATAAAACTAAGCCAGTTATAGAAAGGATGCTTTTAGTATAATACTGTTACTATAAAGATTTGAAATATGCCAACAAATAAATATAATATTTGGGACTATTAAAAATTTCAGTAAAAATGTTACTATAAAGATTTGAAATATGCCAACCAGTAAATATAATATTTGGGACTATAAGAAATTTCAGAAAAAATATACATGAGCAAGGCAAGAAAACAAAGTTAGGAGATGACTACGCCCTGGGGAGACAGCAGGAGATCTAATGGTAGAGGGGTACCCAGGAAGCCTCAAATGTACTTCTGAAGTCTGATTTCTTATGGTGGAGGGATGACTGCCCAGGTGCTTATTAACTAACATTTTGTTAGTCTGTATGTCTAAAAGGCTTCTCAAAAAAATAGAAAACAAAAATCAAGTAGCAAGTGCATGGCCCATGACCAATGCATCATCTCTGCCCTGAAATGATGTGATGTCTGTCCCACATGAGTATGAATCTTCTTAGATAACCTCAAAAGTATGAGGATGCTCAACTCGTTCTCCTCAGCAGCAGGCTCCTGCCCTCTCCATCCTCCTGGATCCCTTTGGATTTGTCTTGCTGGGTTTTGGGGAGTGGAGACGCCCTCCTCCCTGCAGCGCTTCCTCACATGGTGATTTGTCTATTGAGCATCAGTCAGGATCCCGGGAGGACCTGAGGGTGCGGCCGCCTCCCCACAGGGATGGAACCAGGTCCAGCTGCCCGGAACCAGGAGACCCAATGTCAGGTGCGATTTTGTGCTGGGATCCAAGTGGAACCACAGGTCTGTGCAGCTTCTTGTAGTCAAGAAGCTCATGACTACAGAGGGAGGCATGGCTGGGCACCCGGTGCCTCTGCCCCGTCTGCATCTCTGCACCTCAGGGCAGCAGAACACTCCAGGCCTCTCTCACAGTGGCCAGTGTGACCTGAGGCTGCCCATCTCCCCGCCAGCCTGTCCCGAGTATGAATTTTCAGCATCGGAGAGTCCTTCCTTTTTGGTTTTCCTTCTTTCCTTTTTATAACTGAGCATCTCCCAGGCAGGATGGCTGATTGAGCTATACCTGTCCACCTGCAGCAGGGGCTTCTGGCTGGCCGATGGAGGCATGTCTCTGGGGTACAGCAGAGCTCAGGGTGGGGGCAGAACAGGGAGAGCTGGGAGGCAGGAGAAAGGCCCTACAGGAAATGCCCCACAAGCTTTCCATCCTGCCTGCTTTTCCCTGGGGAAACCCAAGTCTCTGCTGGTGGCGGGGGGCAGGGGAAGAACTGCTTTATCTTAAAGTTAATCATTGATGACACCTCCTATCACTGAGTATTGATTGAGTTAGGGTGGGTCTAACAGATAAATGATTCTTAAGAATTCAAGTTTAGCAAGTCATTTATAACCAGAAGCTCCTGCATTACTTACAGAAAACAGATAACAAGCCTGCGGCAGAGGCAAAAGATCAAGCATCATGAAGGAGGGAAAGATTTATGCCGCCCTAAGTCAACAAGAAAAACCACAGTGAGACTCAAAGTGTCAGCGTCTGTGAAGAAGATTCCCTCAGAGCTCTTCTCTCCGCTTCCAGATAAATAGAAGTGAGAAAAGTATATCTATTAAAATGCGTTGGCTGTCAGCAACCAAAGACCTTATTAACAGACTTGAAGAATCATGTAGATTGTCCCCTATAACAGAGGGGATGATGAATGCAGCTCAACCATATCTGTCTCTCTACTCTGCCTTCCTTAGCAGGTTGGCTTGTTCTTAAGTATGGCTCCTCATGCTCACAGAAAGGCTGCTTCGGTTCCAGCATGCTGTTCTCAACCAATTCTTTTCAAAGGCAGGAAGGAGAGTTTCTCCTTGTGCCTCCATAGCATGACAGAAGAAAATTTTTCCTTGAAGACTCTTCCCACCTTGGAACATTGACTCTCCCCTTGCGTCGGTCAGGTTTGGGTCCCATGGCTGCTTCTGGATGCAAAGGAGGCTGAGCAAGAAGCATTTGGTATATTTGGGCTCTAGAGGAGGAGAAGCAAGCACCATGCAAGACAGAGATAGGGGGCTGGGGCAGCAGCGGGCCACAGTGGGGGTGACCCTTAGCTCCCGCCTCGGAAAGACAGGTAAAGCCTTCTGTCCAGTTTTGTTGTTTGTTTTGTTTTGTTTTGTTTTGTTTTTCTCCTGGGGGCTACATGGCCATTTGGACAGGATTGTGTGTCATACATTACCATCCCTGAACCCTTACCCTAAATTCTAGAAATGACACCCACCATGAGTTATTGTGGCAATGCAAAACTCCTCTAGATGTTTTTAAATGAGCAGAACTGTCCCCATCTACCCCAAAGATTCTTAACAAATGTGAATTTTGTTCAGGCCAGTGTGGTGGCTCACACCTGCCATCTTAGCACTTTGGGAAGCTGAGGTGGGAGGATTGCTTAACTCCAGGAGTTGGAGACCAGCCTGGGCCAAATAGTGAGACCCTGTCTTTACAAGAAATCAAAATATTAGCCAGACATGGTAGCGTATATCCTATGCTCCCAGCTACTCAGGAGACTGGGGTGGGAGGATCACCTGAGCCCTGGAGGTTGAGGGTGCAGTGAGCTGTGATCGCTCCACTGCACTCCAGCCTGAGTGACAGAGAGAGAGAGAAAGAGGCTCCTGGGTTGAGGGGAGGGTTTCAGGGGGTGTAACATGTTTAAGGTATCACATGGAGCACCCACCCCCAGTTTCAACCAGAGCAACTGGGTTTCTGGCCAGTTTTACAAATTGAGATTTTGTAAGAGATTCTCTTTGCAGAAAATATTTACATTTGGAAATAGTTGAGAATGACTATTTGAGTCTCAGCTGGAGCTGGGTGAATTCAAACTGTCTTTTTCAGGAGAACAATCAGTCAACATGGTTATTTTACTCAGCAAATATGTCAGAGTAAATTCGTGCTAGTTGATAGAATAAATTGTGGCTAGTTGACAGATTGCATTTTCTCCTGTTTCTTACTTTCAGGGGGCATCTGTTTTTCAGATTTAGCTTTTATTCTCACCAGAAATGGATCTTAGAAACCCTTGTGTGTGCTGGCCTTAGAGTCATGGAAAACATTTCAGGCAAAGTAATCCTGGCTGGTGGCCAGATTGTTTCTTTTTGTTTGGGTGTTTAACACATTTTTTCTTCTAATTCATGCATCTATGGTGTGTTAAGGAAAATGGGATACTTTAGGTTGTGTTTTTTTCTTCTTCTTCCTTTAGAATGGAAAAATAAAACTTGGCTAGAGTTTACTGTCTCCTAATCCCCAGTAGGAACCTGACATTTTTATGTTGCTTTTTCACCCTCTCCAATGTGGCCTGAGGTGCAGGTGGGGAGCTGCTGGTAGAGTGTTACCATAATCCCACCCAGCAATGACAGAGACCTGCCTGAGGGCTTCAGGGGAGACTGAAGAGTCCCAAGCACATCTCTTGTCTAGGGTGATGAAAAGCTGATCTGGGCTTGGTACCAAATGTTGCTTATCAGATTCCAAGTGGCAGTGTCTTCATGGCACCTGGTCCTGCCGGAGTGCTTGTTGAGGGTGGGCTCCATTCAGAGAGTGGGAGGGGCATCTGGGAACCGGACAAGGTGATTCAAGACCCCTGGTGCAGGTCCTGGCTGTGACCACTGTTTAGTTCTGGCAAAGACCAGGGCACTATGGAGATGGGGAAACAGAAAAGAAAATGATTCATCTGGCTGAGAGCCCAGAAAATGCATGCTAATGCCTTTGTACAGGCAAAAATAAGATTATAAAGAGACATTGAAAAAAAAAAAAAAGCCCAACCTCAATCCATTAACATGGAGATTAATAATGTGCTGAGATTCAAAGAGTCAGAGAGAGAACCATCACATGAGTTAAGTTGTTTGTGAAGTCAATTCTTTCCTGTCCACATCCTATTCTCCTTCTTGGTAGACATTGCTAGAGCTCACAAATACCCGTAGCCTCCTACTTCTTCCAGGCCCACAGGATGCATACACTCCTCTACCCCTTCAAGTCATGAATAGGCATGTGACCTCTCTCAGTCATTGAAATCTGAGAGAAAGCAACAGGTGCTATTTTCCTTATGATTGCAATTTTATTATTCAGCATACAGATCAGGACCAGCCAAATGAAGAGACACGTAGTGCAAAGTCTCAGAGAGTCTTCAACATGAAGCTTCTGTGCCCTCTCCATGGAACCAGGGCACCTCACCTTGCCTGGCACATCCAGTCAGGAAGTTCCACTGAGCTTCTAACAGGTGTTAGTTCTAAGGAGAACCATTTAAGAACTGCAGTGTGATTGGCTATGCTGTTTTTATCCTGTGGTTGTCTTGGGAGCATGCATTGAGATGGTGCAATCTCCATCAGACTGGATCACAGAGTGACTATGATGAAGGGAGCCCTCCATAAAGAACCCACATTGGACATAAAGTGTAAGTGGTTTTAAAAACATTTGTTATGTTTAGCCCTAGAGATTTGGGTCTTATTTGGTACTGCAACCTAACCTTGTCCATCCTGATTGATATGCTCAACATCTTCCACCAGAATATCCCACAGATGGACACATTACAGGCTCATGACTTCCTCTAAACCTACATCCCAAAGATGATCAGTTCACAGCTTCCTCCAGGCAAAAGAATCAGAATTGTTAAATGAGATGGCTATTGACTTCAGCACATCAGGAATTGCTGCTCCAATACTGAATCTGATGAAAAAGAAAGGAGAATTTAAAAGTGCAGACATTGGCAAAAAATACTTTAATGGTTATGTCAAAGGAGATTTCAACTCAAAAATAGAAATACAGTTGATCCTTGAACAATACAGATTTTAACTGCATGGCTCCACTTATACACAGTTCTTCCACCTCTGCCACCCCTGAGACAGCCCCACCTCTTCCTCTTCTTCCTCAGCCTACTCAACATGAAGATGACGAGGATGGAGACCTTCATAATGATCCACCTCCATTTAATGAATAGTAAATATATTTTCTCTTTCTTATGATTTTCTTCATAACATTTTTTCTCTAGTTTATTGTAAGAATATAGTATATAACACATATAACATACAAACTATGTGTTAATCAACTGTATATGTCATCAGTCAAGCTTCTGGTCAGCAGGAGGCTATTAATAGTTAAGTCTGGGGGAAGTCAGAGTTATACACAGATTGACTGTGGGGGCGGGGGGCATTGATGCCCCTAATGGCCACATTGTTCAAGGGTCAACTGTAGTCTGGTGACAGGTGGGAATGAACCTGTGGGACTGGGTGGTGATGCTATTTGGGATTATCTGAGCTCAATAATTATTGTCATCCCCATTGTGAGTGTCTTAAATCTATTAAGAAGTGAGAGGAGAAAAATATGTTGTAACAAGAGGCTGGACAACATGTCTCACCCACAGCTACCGAAATCAAAAGTCTCCAGTTGCTTTTATTCCTATAAAGGATGAGCTGTGGGCTGGGTGCGGTGGCTAACACTTGTAATCCCAGCATTTTGGAGAGGTCAAAGTAGACTGATCACTTGAGCCCAGGAATTCAAGTCCAGCCTGGATAACATGGCAAAACCTCATCTCTACAAAATAATACAAAAATTAGCTGGGCATGGGGGTGCCTGCCTGTAGTTCCAACTACTCAGGAAGCTGAGGCAGGAGAATTACCTGAGCCCAAGAGGTTGAATCTGCAGTGAGCCCTGATTGCACCACTGCACTCCAGCCTGGGCGACAGAGCAAGACCCTGTCTCAAAAAAAGTAATGAGCTGTGAAGATACGTAAAAAGGTTGGCAAACTGCAAGTATAACACACCAAAATCAATTTCATTTTATTAAAAAAAAAACTTGGCTCAGCATAGTAGACAAGTGTTGATTTTGGCCCACATACACATACACACAAACATTATTTTTAGTAACAAAATATTCTCCATATATTTTCCAGGAGACCACCCCCTACCCTGCCGTTTCAAGCCAAGAGAAATAAAAACATATGTCCAAATAAATATGTGTCTATGAATGTTCACAGCAGCATTATTCATAATAGCCAAGAAATGGAAGCAGCCCAAACCTCCATCAATTAGTGAATGAATAAAAAAACAAACAGAACTGTGGTGTATCTATATTATCAGCTATTATTCAACAACAAAAATAAACAAACTATGATACACACCATGACCTGAATGAATCTCACAGACATTATGCTAAGCAAGAAAAGCTAGACAATAAAATTAATAAATAATAAATAATGTTTGTAAAAAAAGAAAGAAAATCAAGTTTAACAAGTCACAGACTTATGACTCCATTTATAATGACATTTTCGAAATGAAAACTATAGGGATTAGGGATCAGATTAGTGGTTGCCAACAGTTGGGGAGAGAAGATTGACTACCAAGGGGCCACATGAAGAAATTGTAAGGGTAATGCAGCTGTTCTGTATCGTGATTTTGGTGACGGATAGGCCAATCCACATATGTGTTATAATCTATAGGCCTCTATGCCCACTAGAGGTCCATTTTACCATAGGATCATTTTATAAATAAAATTATTTTTAAAAATCTTATGTAGATTAAATTGGGCTTTGGGCTCTAAAATTGATCTCCTGGATCAGAAGCTCTTTGGATGATCCTACTTCATTAAAGTTGAAGCTTTAAAGAAAATACACGTATTCCATTCTTGAGCAAGCTGATTCCCTGAGGTTTTTTTAAAAGTAAAATTTAACATTAAGTTTTGATTTTGTTGGCATTCCAGCCATTTAGCATAGTTCATTAGAATGTTTGGTTCAATCCAGGTGACCAAAAATGTTTATTTATATAATTAAATACCTATGTAAAAAAGTCACATTTCAGAAAATATGTAAATGCAATTTTTAAGAAAGGAAGGTGCTTGATTTTTGAGGCTCATCTTTCTTTGGGAGCTCTGAAGTTTCAAATCCTTTTGCAATATTTATTATTGTTCAGCTGTCTCTTAGAAGACTATGGGGTCTCTGTAAGCCACATCCTATTTACTTATTTTTTATTTAAATATAATTATTATTATGATAATTATTATTAGATACATCTTGCTCTGTCACCCAGACTGAAGTGTAGTGATATGATTATGGTTCACTGCAACCTTGACCTCCTGGGTTCAAGGGATCCTCCTGCATTAGCCTCCTGAATAGCTGGGACTATAGGCATGCACCACCAAGCCTGGCTAATTGTTTTTTGTAATTTTTATTTCATTTTACTTTTTTCAAGATGGGGTCTTGCTATGTTATCCAGTCTGGTCTCAAACTCCTGGGCTCCAGTGATCTCACCTCAGCCTCCCAAAGCACTGGGATTATAGTCATGACCTAGTGTGCCCAGCCACAGATCCTATTAGATCTAATCATTTAAGGAATAGGAGGAAAAAGAAGTGCAGTAAGAAAGAAATAGATTGTGCCATGTATTAGTCTGTTTTCACACTGCTATAAAGATACTACCCAAGACTGGGTAATTTATACTCAAAGGAGATTTAACTGACTCACAGTGCTGCATAGCTGGGGAGGCCTCAGGAAACTTACAATCATGGCAGAAGAGGAAGCAGGCACCTTCTTCACAAGGCAGCAGGTGACAGACAGCAAGCAAGAGCAGGGAAAACTGTCTTATAAAAAACCCATCAGATCGTAAGAGAACTCCCCTCACTATCAAGAGAAAGGCATGGAGAACCATCCCCATGATCCAATCACCTCCCTCCATTGACACATGGAGATTACAAATGGAGCTGAGATATGGGTGGGGACAGAGAGCCAAATAATGTCATGTTGCTTTTTGTCTTTGATGGAGGTTGAGCGATAATTTTTCTTTTTTTTTAACAAAGAAGACAGAGGAAGCACTGGCAAAGAGGAAAGGGAGAAGTCAAAAGCACTGCCAGGTCTTAGAGCAAACTCTATGCAAAGAGACACTTGGGTGCGTCAGAGGCTCCAGACTTCCCTTCCTCCTTCCTTATTGACTGAACCCTGATGTTATTTGGAGAGATTGTATTCCCAGCTAAAAAAATTTCTCAGGCTCTCTTGCATCAAATGTTCACGTGACACAGACCTAGCAAATGGTTACTCAACATAAGCTACTGGGCAGGACTTCCAGGAAAATGCTTTAAAAGGAGTTGACTCAGCAGACAGGTGTCTGTTGCCGTTGCCTGTCATGTTGGCTGGAACTGTGGCAGCCATTTTGAGGGCATGAAGACAGGGCTCACAATAAAGATAGGGTCATGAAAATCCAGAAGGGGCATGGGTCCCGGATGTTATCATGGAACTACCATTCCATCCCTGGACTACCTGCCTCTAGACTTATTTAATATGAGGAAAAATAAACCCCTAAGTTTCTTGGAGGGGGGCTAGGGGTCTCTGTAACTTGTAGAATTTGTAACGCAAACAAGTCTCAAGAAATTTCATGCCTATTTTTTAACCACCCATAACAAACCACCTCCTGATGTGACAGTGCCTATATCTCTCCTCTTTCCAGAGAGGCCCTTCCTTGAACTGGAATGATAGACATTTCTGCTACTTTTCCATTTGCATGGAAAACATCAAATTATAATACATCATTTTCATTTCACTGTACCATCAAATACTTCTTTGAAGTCAGTAATAATAAAGCTCATCCCAGGAGTAATTTCCTGATCATCAAGTTTTTGAATATATAGTTTAATTTGTTATCCCTGCTCACAAGGCAGTTGGTGGGTATGCTATACCCTGGAGATTTCACTGTTATTTTTCCAAAGGGATGCTAGTCAATCTTTAGATAACTTTCAATTGTATACATTATTAAGAGACATCACAGAATCAGGAAATCAAAGAGCTAGATAGAACTTCAAGAATAATTCTAGCTGAGATATTGCTTATGTAATAGGGTGAACATTTGCAAGAGTTGTCCGCAAAGTAATCTGGTGGCAACCTAAAGCTCTTCTCAGTTTTATGAAAAACTGTAGATATTCTAGGACATAATGAGGAGAGTGAACTTCCTGTGCCTCTACCCAGCTGTCTCTGATTCAAGCATCTCTGAGGTCCCCGTGCCCCCATTATTAATGCTGTGGATCAGACTTGGCTATGAGTTGCAAATAGCAGAATCTACTCTAACTAGTTTAAGCCAAAAAGGAATTTATTCAGCAACTCCCAGAATCTCTGCAAGGTCAGAGATCCGGCTTGGAGGCTATATAACAGAAAAAAGGCAGACCCACAGCTACTGGTGGTGCTGGGCACATCACTGACACAGACAAAAGGGGACAGTGTGACAGCCTCCTCACCCCACCCCCGCCCACTGCTCTGTAGCTTCTGCAAGCCACGTGTGTCTCTTCAGTACCCTCTGCAGAATGGTCTCTGCATGTTGCCATCTTTTACACAGCCTTCTCTTCTTAACAAGAGTCTAGTTCATGCCCCTCTGATCAGTGCACTCCGTGTCGCATGTCTGCTCTCTAGCTGTAAGGCAGATGGGAATGTAGGTTTCTGGCTTTTCTTTTGGGGATGTGCAGACACATCAGGGAAAAATTTCTGACATGTAAGAGTTTTCAAAAGGTTCTGGAAGCCCACAAATCATGACCAATGCCATTATCAGTCATTCTCCCAGCACAGGTATTGTAGCTCAGCTCTTGACCACAGTAACATCACTTCCCATTTCCAGGCTAAAAATTGGCAAAGGAGCATAAGAAGAAGAAGAAGAAGAAAAGAAGCAGATTCAAATTTCCAACTGCCTGGTTGAGAAACACAAAGAAGGGAGCTAATGATCGGTAGAGAAAAGTCACGATATAAATTCCAGATGTTATTCCAGAAAAAGGTGTTTTTGGCATGAACTTGTAATTCTAACCTAATAAAAACCATTCTGTTTTAGAAGAAACTGTGTCTAGTTTTCCAAATGTGTGCGTGTGTATCAAAGTATGATTCTCAAATGTTAAAAGCATAACTCTCATAAGCTGGATGGTAAGCATTTGTCAAATCTATTTCATTAATAATGGAACTAATAAGATGGCGAAGTTGATTCAAAATAAGGTATAAGAACAAGGATTCCATGCAGTCAATCCAAAAGAAGAAATGCTGCCATTCAATTGCTGAGTTAGCTACAATCACTTCAATATCTTAATGGTCAATAACGTTATAACCTGGGGATTATCTTTAGTGCCATCAGAAAAGAAAAACATTCTACTTTGTAAGTTTCCTATATCTTAACCTCTAGCTTTCCAGAGTTATAAAATGTCTGGGCCCTAATCAATGGTAAATAGGAAGTCAAACAAAGTCACATCTCATGAAGGGCTCAGGTCCCCCCACGTGGACTTGTTAGACTGCCCTACACCCTCATACTATGTGTCTCAATCATCTTTATAGCTTGTTTTCAAGCTTTGAGTATTTTTTAAACATATATGAGCTTTTCCCCCATACCTCAAAGATAAATATATTGGTTTGACTGGGGCTTAACACCTGTTCAATCACTCACTTACCCAGCAAACACTGATTGGGCTTCCATTCTATGTCAAGAACTCATGTAGACAAAATTAAATTAGACATAATTCTAACCCAAAGAAACAAAACCCTGAAGTTAATTCTTACAAAGTTCAATAATGGAGTTGTTAAAAATAATAACAAAGTGCTGTGGGATGGAGGGGAGGAGGAAGCAGCTCTGCCTTAAGTTTGGAGGTCAGAGGTGCAAGTAAGTTAGGCAGCCTCAACGTTTCTTAAAAACCCACTAAGTGGGCCAGGCGCGGTGGTTCATGCCTGTTATTCCAGCACTTTGGGAGGCCTAGGCGGGTGGATCACAAGGTCAGGAGATTGAGACTGTTCTGGCTAACACGGTGAAATCCGTCTCTACTAAAAATACAAAAAAAAAAAAAAATTAGTTGGGCATGGTGGTGGGCACCTGTAGTCCCAACTACTCAGGAGGCTGAGGCAGGAGAATGGCATGAACCCGGGAGGTGGAGCTTGCAGTGAGCCCAGATCACGCCACTGCACTTCAGCCTGGGTGACAGAATGAGACCCCGTCTCAAAAAAAAAAAAAAAAAAAAAAAAAACCTACTAAGTGGGCCGGGCGTGGTGGCTCACGCCTGTAATCCCCACACTTTGGGACACTGAGGTGGGTGGGTCACTTGAGGCCAGGAGTTTGAGACCAGCCTGGGCAACATGATGAAACCTATTCTCCAATAAAAGTACAAAAATCAGCCAGACATGGTGGCACATGCCTGTAATCCCAGCTACTTAGGAGGCTGAAGCATGAGAATTGCTTCAACCCAGGAGGCAGAGGTTGCAGTGAGCCGAGACTGAGCCACAGCACTATAGCCTGAACGACAGAGTGATACTTCATCTCAAATAATAATAATAATAATATTAATAATAAAAAAGCCTACTAAGTGCCAGACACATCCCAGGCTATAAGAATTCCAGGATGCATTGCTTGCACATATAGGCTGGGGCAGGCCTCTGGTGCTGTGGACAGGCCAGTGCCCATTCCCCACTCTTCTGCCCTGGACTTCAGGCTCCCCTCGAGGATCCCATGCCCACTTGGTCACCATCTCAGTGGAATGGATGACCAAGGTGCTCTGCCAGAGAGTGAACGTGGGGCCCAAGTCCACACTTCCCTCCTGGGAAATTTTACCTTGAGGGGGCTGACATAAGAAACAAGAGTGAGTAAGCCCCCACCTCAAAATGTATGCCTCAAAGAGATTTCTCAGACTTGACCCAGGTCTAGTCCTTCTGTCACCTGGTCCCTTAGCCCTTCTGTGTTCTCAGAGCTACCCCACATCTATCCATAGATCCCTGTTTTGGTAAGGCTGGCCAAAGCTAGCTTCCACTGCTTACAACCAAAGGATCCTGGCTGGTGAATGCAGCAGCTGGAGGAATGTGCCAAGGAAGGGAGGTGGGTGGCCTTGCAGAATATCCAATACCAGCAACCCCCGCCCTGTCCACCCCTCGCCCTCATCCAATATGCTCACAGTCTTTACCGTGGGATGGGACCACGGCGTGACTCTCTTGAGAGACTGTCAGATCCCAGGTAGGGGAATTCACCTTCTCAGCTCCAGAGTCACAGTTTTCAGCCCCTTTTGGCTACCAGGCATCATGCCAAGAACAGAGGATGTAATTCCTGCCCTTGAGAGGCTTCTGTAAACAATTAAGAGACACTCACAGGAGGGACCCAAGTTTATCCACATGAGCTCGATGAGAACATGCTCCTACCCCGTGCATTTCATACCGGATAGAGTTTGGATGTTTGTTCCCTCCAAATCTCATGGTAAAATCTGATCCCCAGTGTTGGAGGTGGGGCCTGATGGGAGCTGTTTGGATCACAGAGGCGAATCGCTCACCACATGGCTTGGTGTCCTCCTGCAGTAATGAGTTCTCTTGCGATCAGGTTTTTTTGTTTGTTTGTTTGTTTTTGAGACGGAGTCTCGCTCTGTCGCCCAGGCTGGAGTGCAGCGGCCGGATCTCAGCTCACTGCAAGCTCCGCCTCCCAGGTTCATGCCATTCTCCTGCCTCAGCCTCCCGAGTAGCTGGGACTACAGGCGCCCGCCACTTCGCCCAGGTAGTCTTTTGTATTTTTTAATAGAGACAGGGTTTCACTGTGTTAGCCAGGATGGTCTCGATCTCCTGACCTCGTGATCCACCCATCTCAGCCTCCCAAAGTGCTGGGATTACAGGCTTGAGCCACCGTGCCCGGCCGCGATCAGGTTGTTAAAACGAGTCTGGGACCTCCCCAACCATTGCTCTCTTGCTCCCTCTCTCACAATGTGACATCCAGACTCCCCTTCACCTTCCACCAGCAGTAAAAGCTTCCTAAGGCCTCACCAGAAGCAGACGCTGGTGCCGCACTTCTTGTACTTCTTGTACAGTCTGCAAAAATGCGAGCCAAATAAACCTCTTTTCTGCATAAATTGCCCAGTCTCACGTATTCCTTTACAGAAACACAAAACAGATGAATACAGCATCAAAAGGAGAGAACTGAACTGACTTGTGGAAGCCCTTGCTTCCTCTGGAGCTGTTTCACTGGGGGAAGGAGCTCCCCTTGCTGTGAGGCAGGCATCATGATTCTGTCAACATGGCAGACCGAGCCCAGTGCTTGAAATGTGCGGAGAGTTTGTATCATCAGCATACGAGAGACCCATATTGGTCACGGTCAGTGATTTCCAATATGTTTTTCGACACCAAAGGATGATTCTCTTGAGGGAGGTTGTCATGCCTACCTGCAGTTTGTTACTGCTTCAGGGAGCATCTGGAGCAATAAAGTGTATCCTATTTTATACAGAAGGCTGGCTCAAGAAAACTTGCTATTTGTCTTCTCGGTATTTATTCATTCAACAGATATTTAAGGAGCTTCCATTGTTGAGTATTATCATTCTAGATGCTCAAAATACAGCATTGAACAAAATGGACAAAAATCCCCATGTCAAAAGCACATGCCTTTTAGTGAGGGGAGTTTATGGCAGCAACTTGATTTTCATTTAGAAAACTGTCCCCTCCTCTACCCAGCCAATGTAGTGTGGGGAGAAAAACATCCCAGAGTCAGGGGCTGGGACCCATGATCCAGGTTAAACCTACCAGCATCAGCGTTGCCCCAGCAACAAGAATTTATAGCAGGTGGGCACGTGACCTAAGCTGATTCTTTCTGAGTTAATCTCAGGCTTTTTGAAAGCTACTGGAAAACCAGCCGACCCTAACTCATTGTTTGACTACCTCAGTAAAATAGATCCTGGGCAATTTTTACATCCCTCTGGTCCCCAAGAGGTATGCCAACTCTAAGATGCCCTGATGACCACTGGATTTGCTATGCCTGATGACGATGCCAAAGATGACCAGATAACTTACTCACCAACTCAGGCCATGTGTAAGTGTGAAAGGCAGCACCATTCACAATTATAGCAAAACAACCAGCATTGACGAGGACCATTCTGTGCAAACCAGGTGTGCTCAGCCAGTTCCTGGTTGATTTTTTTTATTTCATCATATGAGGCAAGAAATTACCTCTTCATTCAGCCACTCAATATTCTTGCAATGAAGTTCCTCTGCTTAGGTAGGGAGCAGCACTGAGGTTTAGTGATAGGTTGAGGTCATAAGGAAATGCTATTAATAATTAAGGCAACAAACAGGCACACACAGGAACTCCCCTGTTCAGACCAGGACAGAGGTTCTCATGCACACTGAATGTCTGCTAGGTGCTGGCACTGCACGTACTGGGCGTGGAGGGTTCTAGGGTGATGGAGGCACAAGTACCTTCCTCGAGGAACTCACTGTCTTAGTCAGAGACATGAATACCTAAACACACAATGGCAGCACAAGATGCTGAGAGGGAGCCACAGGTGGAGCCCACCTGCTCAGCTGCCTCTTTCAATCATGATCATGTTTTCAGAGTTTGCCTTTGTTCAGTAAAACCCAGCAATGATGAATTGCTGGACAGAGCAACTGACTTGACTTTCTTACTTCCCCCAGCATTAACTGAAAATTCCAGCCCCTCAAGCAAAAATGGCAGGCCATCTGTGGTTTAATATTTGAGCTGCTTTCTGTCTCTCAGCTATTAGAATTTTTGCCTGGGAGATTTAGAGATGGAAGCCCCTCATCTTTGAGTCAAGAAGACAGTGGTGAGGGAACGAAGAGAAGGCTTAGCCTCTCCCTCCATGCTTGCCCTGGAAGGTTTGTAGGGAGAGGAAGGGTTTCTGCAATATCCACTCTTGACAGCACCTGTTCTTGGTGTGCAGGGGATTGCCAGGGTGACTTCTCAACAACTTTTATTATAAAATTAAAACAAAAGCATAATTTTCCAAAGACGTCAGGTAGCACAGGCCACATGGCTGCGTATGATCCATTTCCCTGGAAGGAAGCACGTGGCAGCGCAGGAGGGAGCCCTGGCGCTGGCGTTCAGCACGACTGTGTTGGTTTCATTAGTTCGTCTTTTGTATTTGGAAAAATACAGAACATTTGGCCAAGGATCTGTCTTTATTGAATGGCCCCCGCATACCGTGGTCAACACATCAAGCCGGCATCTATTCCAAAACACACCATGAGGAAAATCAGAGATACAACGTCTCTTATCTTCCTGAGCGGTACAAGCCGTGACAAGTAAACGGGTGGGTTTGATGAAGTGTAAGACAGCTTGTCATCCAACAGCTAAGTGGCCTTGTTTCCTTTCCCTGGGATAATATTGAATTTCATACCGATAGCATCAACAAGAGAAAGGCTCGTACCTAACAGCTAATTTCTGAAGAACATATGTTTCTGCTCAATTTAGGCACCTTTATGGCCCCATGTGACATTGCAATGCTTTCTGCTGCAAAACAGACCTCATTCGACTCATCTGTCTTACATCTAATTCAAGTCAAAACCAGTAAAGCGAGCCAACTCCTAGCCTATTTGTAATTCTTCCACAAATTATTGTCGCTGATTGTCGCGTGCTACAATTTTTTTTCAGGAACCAGCAGCTGAAAAAACAAATGCTGATCAAGTTGCAGATCTCATTTTCTTTTCTGTATTCTCCTCCTAAAAGAGGAAAGTCACAAATTGGGATCCTAATGGGACAACAAGTCTCATCTGTATAGATAGTGTATTGTTATTTTTATTTTTTAGAAATCACAAACCTGGAGCACCTGTCTACCTTTAACTCCGTAAACACAAAGCGAATCCTTTGGCAATCTGCACACTTCTCGATAAACACAATACACTCCCACAGCTCAGCATTCAGGGTGCTCAGACCAGAAAGCTTGGAGTCAGCCTATATCGGGTTTTATTGTTCTCCTTCAACCCATTTTACAAAAACATCCAGTCCATTTTACAACCACTTCAACCACGCTTCAAACACTTCTGTCGCCACAACTGCTACTGCCGTGGCCCATCACTGCTGAAAAGGAAACCGTCTCCTCTCTGATTTCCCAGAGTCTGCACTTGCCCCCACTGCTCCCCTATCCTATTCTAAGCACAATGGTCAGAGAAATCTTTCTAACTACAAGTCACAGGCAAGATTCCAAGATGGCTCCAGGATTCCTCCTCCCCTCCTTTACAGTCTGGGCAGAAACTGGAAATATGATGGAATATCATGCCATGGATTAGATTGTTAACCGACTGACTTTGAGTTAATCAAAGGAGAAAGAGTCTGGATGGGCCTTGCCTAATCAGGCAAATTATGGAAAGAAGCTGAGATCTTTGGGAAGGAACCATGGAGGGGACCATGTGGCGAGGGCCTGGGAGCAACAGCCAGAGGCTGGGTGTGGTGATGAGCTGACAGCTAGAAAGACGCAGGGTCTTTGGCCCTTCGGCGCCAAGGAAGCTGATTCTGTCCAACAACCCGGGGGAGTTTGGAAGTGGATCTTTCCCAAGAGGAGCCCCTAGATGAGGATGCAGCCAACTAACATGTGGATTTCAGGCTTGTGGGGACCTGAGCAGAGAGCCAGCTCTAACATGCTTGACTCCTTTACCCACAGAAACCACACAGTAATAAACCTGTGTCATGTTCAGCTACTAAGATTGTGGTCATGTATTACACAGCAATAGAAAATGAATATTAGAGAAAATAAGATTTCTTCCCTCTGTTCAAAGCCCCTCAAAGTCCTCCTGAGTCACTAAGATAAAACCCAGATCCTCACAGCGGCCCATGAGGCTCTCTGGGTGCCTGGCCTCCCTGCCTCTCTGGCTTCTCTGTCCATGCATCTCCCTCCACTCTGCGGTGGCCACACTGGTTCCTCACTGCTGCTGGAACATGCTCTTGCCTCAGGGCCTTTGCAATTGCTGTTCCCTCTGCCTTTCCCCAAGATATTAGCCTGTCTCCCACCTTTGTGGCCTTCGGGTCTCTGCTCCATGACAGCGTTCTCTGAGGATCCCCACTTCCACCCAACCCCCATTTCTGGCTTCACTTTCCCATTCAGTTTCAGCCTCCTCCTCATACACACAAGACACACTTTGTCTTCTTATTGGTTGTCCTTGACCGAAGCATGAGCTCCATAACATCAGAACCTTGGTTTTGGATCCTCTGCTTTAGACTTTGAGTGAAGAGCAGTGCCTGGCACATCGCAGACACTCAGTAACCTCTTGAATGAATTAATGCATGAATGAATGAGGGGTTAGCTGGGAAACAAGCAAAACAGAGGGTTCCCTGGAAGCTGAAATGCCAAGGGAAATGTGACACGTGAACGTCAGGGTGTCTATGTACAGCAAACACCAAAACCACAGAGTTCCATGACACTGTTTTTTTAGCACCTCACAATCTTTGTGCTTTTTAAACAAACCAATTAAACACAGTTTCCACCTTGGCATGTGCCTTTTGTTGTTGTGTTTTGAGACAGAGTTTCACTCTGTTGCCCAGACTGGAGTGCAGTGGCGCAATCTCAGCTGACTGCAACCTCCACCTCCTGGGTTTAAGCAATTCTCGTGCCTCAGCCTCCCGAGTAGCTGGCACTACAGGTGCGTCCCACCAGGCCCGGCTAATTTTTTGTATTTAGTAGAGATGGGGTTTCACCATGTTGCCCAGGTTGTTCTCGAACTCCTGAGCTCAGGAAATCCACACTTCAGCCTCCCAAAGTGCTAGAATTACAGGCGTGAGCCACTGCACCCAGCCTTGGGGTGGGGGTTTTTAATCAGCCTTTCTTTGCCTGCTCAGCAGCTACTGGAGCTCCTGGGTCCCCCAAATGCCCGACTGGTCATGGATCCCTTTTCCCTTTGGAGAAAATGAGGCTGACATGAGCACTTGCTGCCTCTGTCAGTCAGGACCAAGATACACAGCGCCAAACGTCAGCCAGTGATGAGACTCCTGCAACAAGGGGCTAACTGCTTGAAACATTTTGCGTAATTGGAAGATGAGGTTAACAGCAATAAGGAAAATTCAGGTGGACATCCAAGGGTTTATGAAGCAGACGCTGAAAAATAAATAGATCAGAGGGCGTCCAACTAGCCCCGCCTGACTCTGCTATTTCTTGGATAGTGATGGTGCCACAGAGAGGATGTGTGTTTGGTTAAAATCAAGGGCTGCAGAACTGGGTCAGGGACTTGGGTTGAAATCCAGCTGCCCGCTCTCCAGCTGTGTGACCTTGACAAGGCCCGCCCCTGACCTCTCCCCAGTCTGTAAAGTGGAACAACATTCCTAAGAAGCATGACTGCCTTAGGGGCCTCTGGAGGGTCCATAACCCACAGGAAACTAGACAGTTTGGGTATTTCCAGGCCACACACGCACAGGGCACTTTCTCACGCAGGGCTCTGCTGGCTGGATACTCATGTGCTCCAGGGAAGTCACTCATCCACCCCACGGGGTGGGTACTGTCACCCTCCTACTTTCCAGAGGAGGGAACCAGGCACGCAGAGGGCGCCTCTTGCCCGTGGCACACAGCAAAAGCCCCAGCGTCCTGAGCTCAGGGGCCGGCCCTGTCCCGCTGACAGGCTTGCTTCTGTGAAAGGATCATTTTCCCTCCTGCTGTTGGCTTGTGTGATCATCAGTCACTGATGTCTGGGCCATTCCTTGAGCCCTAAATGCTGAGGAGTCTGAAAGGTTGATGCCCAGGCAGCTTGGGGGTGCCAGGAAGACCTAGTTTCCCTGACAGCCCACCCCAGACCCAGGCGGGGTGAACTGCCCTCTAAGGACCCAGTGTCAGCCAAAGCAGAGGCACCGTGGAGGCCATCCTAGGGGTCATTGCTCAGTGACAATGTCACATGATGCAAAATTCACGGGACAATGGAAAAGAAATGTTCTGCAGGTCATGAGAGGTCAGCTTTTCCTGAAAACCCAAATGCAAAGAGAGGAGGAAGGTGGAGACAAAGGACAAGCAGCACTTTTTAAAAGAGAGGAAGAAAGAGAAAAACATGTATGTTACTTATTCCTGGAAGAGTTCATGAAATTACAGAAATTTTTAAGTCCCCAAAATGGATCTTGGACAACAGAGCCCCTCCCAGGTTTAACTCCATGGTCAGAGGCTGGCAGAAGGCTCTCCCAGCTATAGGATCCGGCACCAGCCTGTCCACAATGAGACCTGCAGGGTCCAGGAGAATTCACCTTAGCCCTCTGTTGAACCCCTCAGTCTCAGCTGTTTCCAATGCTGCAGACATAGGCACCTCAGAAGATCCCTGGCATGAGGAGTTGGCTTCTTCAGGAAATGCCCTCACTTTCAGAGTCTGGTCATGCCACAGGTAGGTTTATGAACAAGATGGTTTATACCAGAGAAGTCAGTGTTCTTGTTCTAGGACTTTTTTTTTTTTTTTTTGAGACAGAGTCTTACTCTGTTGCCCAGGCTGGAGTGCAGTGGCACAATCTCAGCTCACTGCAGCCTCCACCTCCCATGTCCAAGTGATTCTCCTGCCTCAGCCTCCCAAGTAGCTGAGGTTACAGGTACCTGCCCCCATGCCCGGCTAATTTTTGTAATTTTAGTAGAGACAGCATTTTGCCATGTTGGCCAGGCTGGCTCAAACTCCTGGTCTCGAACTCCTGACCTCAGGTGATGCATTCACCTTGGCCTCCCAAAGTGCTGGAATTGCAGGCATGAGCCACCACTCCCAGCCTTGTCCTAGAACTTTTATCCTAATTTAAAGCTTATGCTATCCTTTTATGTAGGTTATTAAAAACTATCACTAATATTAATAATAAAATAGAATTTTTAAGGATGATAATCATTTCATTATTATAATTAATACCTAGATACTAATACATTAATTAATAATAACATAATTACTTTAATTCTTTACAAAATTGTGCAAAATAGCTCTCACAAACTACATTTAGTTTGGTCCCTAACAGTGGACAGGGCATGGGAGGATGTCGGGGAATTCTTACAACTCTACCTTATTGTAGATGAAAAAATAAAACTGGGCACAGAGAGGGGAAGTGACTGTCTGAGGACACACAGCGAGTAAGGGACTGAATTGAAGGGACTGAATTGGGCTCCTCTCCTAAGCCCAGGCTGGCTACTGGTGGGAGGAGGAGCACTGGAATGGGAGTCAGGAGCTCTACATTCTCCCCAGCCTCCTCCCCAACTAGCCCTGGGGCCTTGGGTAGGTCACTCCTTCTCAGGCCTGAGTTGTACCATTCTTGACATGCAAGCAAACGAATCATGGAGCAACGTAATGCCCCAGGATGTTTTTAGTTCTGTTATTCTGAGACTCCAACAGCTCAGCCTCCAGCTCCCTTGGGTGATTTCCCCAGCTCACCCTCCATTCTCCCCACTCCCACACCTAAGGAATCTTTAACAGTAATTTTATTCTACCTTTGGTAAGACAATTGCAGACAATAACTAATGCATTCTCCCCATATAATAGACAGAGGAACTTTTTAATTATTTAAATATTTTAAAAGATCAAAATGCTATAAACAGGAGCAAAGTCTCCCCTTATCATTTCCTTCCTGGGCCTGACCCCACTCCATAACTGCCCATGGTGTTGATATCAGTGTGTGGTGTCCAGACCTGATTCCCCAGTTCTACCTATTTGTGTGCCTATAAAGACAACACCGTATTTTTGTATGCACATGTTTCTATAGACGGCTTCTCACATCACATATGGTCTAGCATCTTGCTTTTTCCCCCTCAACCATATGCACTAGAGACCTGTCTGCCTTGCTGCATACAGATACCTTCTCCCTTATACCTGCTGTGGTCTGTATGTGTCTATGTCTGGAGCTAACTCCCATGTATTAGTTCATTCTCACACTGTTATAAAGGCATACCTGATACAGGGTAATTTATAAAGAAAACAGGTTTAATCAGCTCAAGGTTCTGTGGGCTATACAGGCTTCTGCTTCTGGGGAAGCCTCAGGAAACTCACAATCATGGCAGAAGGCAGAGGGGAAGCAGGCATATCTTCACATGGCCAGCAGGAGAGAGAGAGTAAGGAGGTGCTACACACTTTTAAACAAGCAGATCTCAGGAGAGCTCTATCACAAGAACAGCAAGAGGGAAGTCTGCCCCCATGATTCAGTCACCTCCCACCAGGCCCCTCTTCCAACATTGAGGATTACAATTTGACGTGAGATTTGGATGGGAACACAGAGCCAAATCATATCACCTTAGTTCATATCCCCTTTCCTCTAAGGATGGACACTTAGGCTGTGAGTGGTCATGAGCATGCTTGTGAACTAGTTCCAATTCTCTGCCCTCTGGGCAGGTGGCAGTGCAACTGCCCTTCTCTGCCCTGCACTGAAGGTAGTCGTGATCGTGGGACTTAATATTGAGCAATGAAATTGTGTGTCACCTCCAGGCAGAAGCTTAAGAGGCAGTCCCTGATTTTCCAGTTGCCCTTTGTCCTGCCTTGGCTGTCACAGGAGCACGAAGAGAAAGTCACCCTCTACGGGATCCCTGAGTGGGCCTGACGTAGAGTAGAAGCCCCACCTACCTGAGGCACATGCAGCATGAGTGAAAAACAACCTTAGGGCCAGGTGTGGTGGCTCACGCCTGTAATCCCAGCACTTTGGGAGGCGGAGGCGGGCAGATCACAAGGTCAGGAGATGGAGACCATCCTGGCTAACATGGTGAAACCCCGTCTCTACTAAAAATACAAAAAATTAGCTGGGTGTAGTGGCGGGCACCTGTAGTCCCAGGTACTTAGGAGGCTGAGGCAGTAGAATGGCATGAACCTGGGAGGCAGAGCTTGCAGTGAGCCGAGAGGTGCTTGTTTTTTGTTTGTTTGTTTGTTTGTTTGAGATGGAGTCTCACTCTGTCACCATGCCAGAGTGCAGTGGTGTGATCTCAGCTGACTGCAACCTCCATCTCTCGGGTTCAAGTGATTCTCTTGTCTCAGCCTCCCGAGTAGCTGGGACTACAGGCGCGCACCACCATGCCCAGCTAATTTTTGTATTTTTAGTAGACACAAGGTTTCACCATGTTGGCCAGGATGGTCTCGATCTCTTGACCTCATGATCCTCCCCCCTCAGCCTCCCAAAGTGCTGGGATTACAGGCGTGAGCCACTGTGCCCGGTCATGATGCTTATTATAGTGGCATAAGCTAGTCTGTTCTGATTGCTGTAAATTATTTTGGGGTGGACTGAATAATTGCGCCCCCAAAGCTGTCCACATTCTAATCCACAGAATCTGTGAATGTGTTATCTTACATGACAAAAGGGACTTTGCAGATACAATTAAGAATACTAAAATGGAAAGATTAACCTGGATTATCCACAAGGGCCTAATGTAATCTCAAGGATCCTTATAAGATCTGGGAAGGTCTCTGTGGAATCACTACACTGGTTTTCACAATGGTTGAACTAATTTACACTCTCACCAACAGTGTATAAGGGTTCCTTTTTCTCTGAAACCCCACCAACCACTTGTTGTTTCTGACTTTTTAATAGCAGCCAGTCTGACTGGTATGAGATGATATCTCATTGTGGTTTTGATTTGCATGTCTCAAATGATCAATGATATTGAGCTTTTTCTCATATGCTTCTTGGCCGCATGTATGTCTTTCTCATATGTCTTCTCGTATGCTTTTTGGCCGCATGTATTCTTTTTTTTTTTTTTTTTTTTTGAGATGGAGTCTCGCTTTGTCCCTCAGGCTGGAGTGCACTGGTGCAATCTCAGCTCACTGCAACCTCTGCCTCCCCGGTTCACACCATTCTCCTGCCTCAGCCTCCTGAGCAGCTGGGACTACAGGCGCCCGCCACTACATCCTGCTAATTTTTTTTTTTTTTGTAGTTTTAGTAAAGACGGGGTTTCACCATGTTAGCCAGGATGGTCTCGATCTCCTAACTTTGTAATCTACCCACCTCAGCCTCCCAAAGTGCTGGGATTACAGGCATGAGCCACCGCTCCCAGCCAGCCACATGTATTCTACGGCAGCTTGTGTCTGTTCTGGGTATGTACCCAGAGGAATACACATCATTCTGTCATAAAGACACATGCACTTGTATGTTCATTGCAGCACTATTCATGACAGCAAAGACAGGGACCCATAAATGGCAGATTGGATAATGAAAATGTGGTACATATACACCATGAAATACTATGCAGCCATTAAAAAGAACAAGATCATGTCCTTTGCAGGAACATGGATGGAGTTGCATGCCATTATCCCTAGCAAACTAATGCAGGAACAGAAAACCAAATACCATGTTTTCACTTATAAGTGGAAGCTAAATGATGAGAACACATGGACACATAAAGACAATAGACACTGGGTGTGGAGGGCTGGAGGAGGTAGAGGATCAGGAAAAAATAACTAATGGGTAGCAGGCTTAATACCTGAGTGATGAAATAATCTGTACAACCAACCCCCATGACGCAGGTTTACCTATATTAAAAAACCTGCACATGTACCCCTGAACCTGAAATAAAAGTTTCATTTTGTTTTGTTTTAAAGAGGAAGACTGAGCACAGTGCCTCACTGCTGTAACATCAGCACTTTGGGGAGCCAAGGCAGGCAAATCACTTCAGGCCAGGAGTTCAAGACCAACCTGGCCAATATGGCAAAACTCCATCTCTACTAAATGCCCTGGTCTCAGATCCCCAATGTCATTTTGCATTTTGCTCCCCTGTATTCAGGCCAGGAGCAGCTTAGGGAAAGTCACTAACTGCCAGTGGAATGAAATCTTCAGCCTTCCCAACCTTTGTCCAGACCTGTCTGCCTAGTCCCCACATTTATGGCTAAAACCTGTTTCCTTTTTATTTTTCTCCCTGGGACCCCTGAGATGGAGCAGGCCTATGGACTAGGCAAGATTCTTAATGGCTGGTTTGATTGATCAGGTCTCAGCTGTTCTCTCATTTTCGTATACAAAGGTTACCTAGCTCCAGAAACAATCAATGGATCACTAATGTATGCAGGCATGTTCTCACCGCTTTCAGGCTACAGGACATTTTATAGACAGACTGCCAAGTCATTTGAAAGCTATGAGCACTCAAATTGTTTTTATAGCTGAGCCCATGCTGGAACACACTGATTTCAAGGCTTCGCGTGGCTCTGATTCTTTAGAGGCTGCTAATGGGTACGTGGGGAGAGAAATCAGATTGGAAGGCTTGCATTTAGGATGGTGGAAGTAGAATGACCAGTAGAAGATGGGGAGATGTCTTCATGCTTCCCAAGGACATCTACCTCTACGGAGGATCTAAAGAGGTAAAGGCTGGAAGTGAGACTTTGAAAGATACCTGTGGCTTTACCGGGCACTGAATTTGGCCCACAGTGACACTAGTCTAAACTGAAGCTCCCTGAATTCTTACCTAAAAGACACTGATTTCCAGAGAGGCAAATGGCATGGGTGGGAGAAGGTGAGAACAAGGGAAGTGCGGAGGAAAAGGAAAAGAGCTCATTAAAAAGTCCTTCTCACCATTCACTGCTGAGAAGACGGAGAAGAAGTACTAAAAGTCAGCATTAGCCAGAAACTCGTGCTCTGAAATTGACAAGGCCACCAATAATGATTATTCCATGTGCATGTGGCTTCTCTAGTGCAAATTTCATAATTTAAGTTTCTGGCATTCATTGCCCCATCTTCTGGTAACCAGACCCTGGTAACTAAGCAGTCACTCTCCTGTTGCCCATCACCGGGTTCAGGATGAGCTCCAGGTTTGGATCTAAGGGTAGAAAATGTGACCGGGTCTGGCCAATTAGCAGGTAAGTCCCTCTGACCTGGAAGTAGTTCAGGATGAGCATGTGACAGGAATTAATCCAAGCAGAGTGAGCCCTGGCTCTGGAGCAGGAGTGACTGGGAGAGATGCTTCCTGGGTCAGGCTCTACTGGATGTCCACCCAACAGCTCCCCACCCTTAGTTCCCCAATCCAGAGGTTGAGAGTGCCCGATCCTTGCTTTCCCATCCTCCTTTGCAGGGAAGTCAGAGTCACATGATTCAATCCAGCCAGTGGACTCTGATGGAGTGTCTGTTGGGGTGTGGGGTTGGGAGGCTGAGGGTTCTGGGGGGCATTTGCCCTGTCTGATAAAAGAGAGATGTGCCTGACAAGAGGCTTGCTTTCCTACCTTCACTGGACACTGTTGTGTGAACACAGCAAGTGGCAGCCATTTTTGGGCTATACCAAAATGAATCATGGAATTACAAAGAAATCTCCCTGGAGTCTTAGGTTCTGAGTTACTGAGTCATTGTCTGAGCTAACTACCTTCAGGCTTCTTGTTATGTGGGGGGGGGGGGCGGTGGGGAAAGGGGGAACTAAGCCACTTTTTAGACTGAGGTTCTATTATTCTGCTCAAATCATTTTAAGTGGACTTAAAACATAAATGGTTCTGGAGCTACTGGAAGTCGTCTTACCTCCTGGAGAGCCCAAGAATGACTCCGTCATGGAGGAGAATGGAGCTGAAATAAACAATCCTGGTGGCTTGTTTAATCCCCTGAATCCACCTAAGTCTCACTTCTGAGTTTTTCAGTTGTATAAATCAATACATTTTACTTTTGTTTGAATCAGTTAGGGGTGTCTTTCTCTTGCAGTTGACTACATTAAACTTTAAAACTTTTGCATAATAAAGGATGTCGTTAAAAATTTAAAGATGTTCTCTACAGTAATATTTATAACAGCAAAAGCAAATGAATGAATGAATGAATGAATACATAAGCAAATGAAAAATACCTACTCGTCTATAACACAATGGTTAAATAATATATGGTGCACCCATACCGTCTGAGACTATGCAGGCATTTAAAGGAATAAGGTGGGTCAGTGTGCACTGGCAGAGGGCTATATCCCAGACATCTATTACATGAAAAAGGGAGGTGAAGAATGGTATTTACAGGCCAAGCAAGGTGGCTCATGACTGTAATCCCAGCACTTTCAGAGGCCGAGGCAGGCAATCACTTGAGGTCAGGAGTTCGAGAGCAACCTGGCCAACATAGTGAAACCTCATCTCTACTAAAAATACAAAAATTAGCTGGGTGTGGTAGCGTGTGCCTGTAATCCCAGCTACTCTGGAGGCTGAGGCAGAAGAATTGCTTGAGCCCAGAAGGCAGAGGTTGCAGTGAGCCAAGATCATGCAATTGCACTCCAGCCTGAGTGACAAAGTGAGACTCCATCTCAAAAAAAAAAAAAAAAAAGAAAAAAAATATATTTATCTGTATGAATAACTAACATATATATTTTGCATGCCCACATTTATAGAGGTACATGCATGGAAAATAATCTAGAAGAACATAGGCTATTTATATTAATGAATACTGAGTAGGGAAGTGAAATTGTGGGAAAGGATAATGCTTTTATCCCATATACTTCCAAATTGTTTCAATTTTGATAAAAGTCTATTTTTTGTATTCATTGTGAGATTAAAAATAAAATTGAGATTTGAAAAATATATAAAATAGTTGTGATGCTCTAAGTGGGCTCTACTTAAAACAAAACATTTCCTAATAAGGAAAGAAGAAGAAAGACGATAAGCAGCATGGGCAGGTGGACATGCAGCCTGGAAAGCTGGAACATTTTCCTTGGCTTTCCACCTTGGTCCTTCAGTCTCCACCAGATAAGAATGCGCTCCCAGCCAGCATGTTGGGAGCACCTCTTTGTCCCCAGGGGGCCAGCCCTCTGACACAAGTGGGACCCAGTCTCTGCCCCCTGCCAGCCAAGCTCTGGCACCTCAGAGCGGCTCTCCAGGCCCCCAAGCTGAACATGGCTGCAGGAGGGCTTTTCTGTTGAGCCCCTCTGGCCCTCGTGGCAGTTCCACCCAGCCCAGTTCCTTGGAGACAGCCTTTGAAGGCACCAGTTCCACCCTCTAGGGTGACAAAGAGGAGTGAATCTCCATCATTTCGTGTTTCTCTCATACATGAGAAACCAGAAGTTGGGGTAGCCTGCTTCGTGTGTATAAAGCTGCCACTCGAAACAGTATAGGCCGGGCACAGGGGCTCACACCTTTAATCCCAGCATTTTGGGAGGCTGAGTGGGGAGGATCATCCAAGCCCAGAAGTTTGAGACCAGCCTGGGCAACATAGGGAGATCTATTATTCTTAATGAGAGTCGCCATGCTGTATATTAGGTCTCTGGAAATGTGTACCCTTTGACTGTCTCCCCATTTTTAATGTACTTTTATTTTATTTTTTATTTTTTATTTTTGATAACAGAGTTTCGTTCTTGTTGCCCAGGCTGGAGTACAATGGTGCAATCTTGACTCACCACAACCTCTGCCTCCCAGGTTCAAGCAATTCTCCTGTCTCAGCCTCCTGAGTAACTGGGATTACAGGCATGCACCACCACGCCCGGCTAATTTTGTATTTTTAGTAGAGACAGGGTTTCTCATGTTGCTCAGGCTGGTCTCGAACTCCTGACCTCAGGTGATCTGCCCACCTCGGCCTCCCAAAGTGCTGGGATTACAGGCGTGAGCCACCACACCCGGCCTTTTTTTTTTTTTGAGACAGGGTCTTGCTCTGTTGCCCAGGCTGTAGTGCAGTGGCATGATCTTAGCTCACCTCAGCCTCAACCTCCTGGGCACAAGTTATCCTCCCAACTCAGCCTCCAGAGTAGCTGGGACTACAGGCACGTGCCACCACAGCCAGCTAACCACCACACACGTGCCACTACACACACCTATCTCTACCAAAAAAAAAAAAAAATTAATAAAATAAATAAAAGAAAAAGAAAAAAACAATACAAAACACCAAACAAGTCAGCAAGAGTCTCACGATGAGCTCATATTCTAGAATAATAATGTTCACAGTGACCATAATAGCAGGCACTTCCCTAACACCTGCTCTGTCGGAAGAGAAGAGTGTTCTGCCCTGAGCCTTGGCTGTGCTGAGCTCCTGTTGTGTTCCAGGCAACAGAGTCTCTCTTGGGCATGGACCAGCATCGTGCTCCGCGATAGACGTGAGGGGAACGGTGAGGCCCTCCAGGGTCTCGTGGATTCTTGTAACATCATTGGCTTTTACTCCATGAGAGGCGACAAGCCATAGGCTGCTGTGAGCTGAGGAGTGGCAGAGACGACTCCACTACTGGCAGACCCTCCGGGCTCCATGGGGAGTAAACCATCTGCAAGGCAGTCTGCAGCCAGGGAGAAGCAAGGAGACCCAGGAAGAGGCACCCGCAAGAATCCAACGGGAGATGATGGCAGTTGGGCCAGAGCGGGAGAGGTGGCACGCTGAGAGGTGAACTCATCCTGCGTGTGTTTTGAAAGTGAAACCGACAGGATTTGCTACCAGGTTGGGGGTGGGAAGGACAGAGAGAGGTGTGAGGGCTGACTCTGGCTCAGAGGCATCTATTTACATATGAAATCAACAGCAAAAATACTTATTCTTTCAAATGTAATTATAATTTTTATCAAAGTCATACAGGGAAATAGGATTATATGGCTGATAATGAAAAGCTACAGTTTCCCACCCCAACCCCCACTACTGCTCTCCAGAAACAACCATTTTCAACAATTTTAGCAGGTCTACGAGTATTAACCTCTACATTTGTGAGTAATATGTTTAGGTTGCTATTTGCTCATTTTTCTAGTTCATTACCTACTGTCTACAGACTATGAAGCAAAAATCATGAGGATTTTGTTCTCAGACCAGAGCCCCTCACACATTCCCCTTTGCCCATCTTCCTGGAAGAGCCATATCGAGCCTTTACATACATAAGAAATATAGAGGATCCTGGGCAGCATGGCCAGGCCCTGTCTCTACAAAAAATAAAAATAAAAATTCGCTGGGTGTGGTGGCACGTGCCTGTAGTCCCAGCTACTCAGAAGGCTGAATTGGGAGGACTGCTCATGCCTGGGAGATTGAGGCTGCAGTAAGCTGAGATCACACCACTGCACTCCAGCCTAGGCAACAGAGCAAGACCCAGTCTCAAAAAAAAAAGAAAGGAAGGAAGGAAGGAAGATAGAAGTACATTAAAAATGGGGAGACAATCAAAAGGGTACAAATTTTCAGAGACCTAATGTACAGCATGGTGACTCTCATTAAGAATAATATATTGTATACTTACACTCAATACTGTGCATGTGAAATTGCTAAGAGAATAGATCTTAAGTATTCTTACCACACAAAAAAAGGCAACTATGTCAGGTGACAGATATGTTCATTAGCTTGATTGTGGTATTCATCTCACAACATGATGAATATCATGCATCTCACAGCATACATCAAAACATTACTTTGCACACTTTAAATATATATAATTTTTATTTGTCAATTATACCTCCAGAAAGCTGGAGAAAGAGAAAAGCTCAGTGTTTACACCACCATGGGTAAAAGCAACCACAACTGAGCCATGAGGTCTAAAATTTAATCATCTTTCTTTTACACATTTTTTGTTCTGTTTCATTTTTGTTTTCTCGAAAATGAGTAATGACTTTGCACTTTTCCCACTTCCCTAGTTTTCTCTATAGCAGTTACTAATCCACCCCTAAATTCCCTGCTAATCCACCCCTAAATTCCCTGCCCTGACTCACCAATTGTAACAAATGTTTAGTAAGATGGTAATATAGGGGAAAGTGGCAGGGGCCAGGGCATTGGAGGGATTTATAGGAACATTCTGTACTTTTCGTGCAATTTAAACTGTTCAAAACACAAAAACATTCTATCAATGTAAAAACAGAAAAAGACAAAAGGGAGAAGTCACCCGTATCCTACCACACTTTTTTTTTTTTTTTTTTTGGAGAGTTAAGCAAAGTTAGCATGGCCAGGTTCACCAATACCATTGTCTCCCTAGATTGGACCTCGGACCTTGGGCCACCATACTGGGTGCTCCCAAACCTGACAGGCTCCCGGAGAAACACAGATGCCTGGGCATGTCGCCTGGGCAACCCAAGGCAGAGCAGACCTGCCCTCCCCAGCCCTCGTGGCCCTCTGCCTGAGACGGCCCCTATCCAAGCAGCTTTGTGTATCTAAAAGCAGAGCCAGCCCTTCCTGGCTGCCACAAAAAGACCTTCCAACCACTTTCAGGGCTGGCACGAGCCCCCTTTCACCTTGGGATGTGATCCCTGTCTTACCTTCTATTGCTGAGGGCAGGGAGCCTCCGGGAGACCAGGAGCAGGAGGCCAGCCAGCTGCGTCAGCGTCTGAACCCACAGCCCCTCCCTGTGCAACCCTCACCGCCTGTGTTCTGTAGCCAGTAGGGCCTTGGCCCAGTGCACAGACAGACCTCGGGGAGTCGGGCATCCAGGACCAGACTGAGTCTCACAGAGGCATATGCAGTGTCAGGCTCCATCTCCCAGCCACGGGCCAGCCCTGTTTTTAACTTTCTTTGCTGGAGCTGCATAAATAAATAAACACACGAGTGTGTGGACGGATCCTGCCCGCTTTGGATTCCTAATCCCAGCTGGTCTGCTCCTCAGTTGCCAAGATCTGAATAATTAAGATGAGAGAAAACCTCCGACTCCTCTCATCTGCCATTTGCAGGAGGGCAAAGGTCCCTCCTAGAAGACAGTTCTTTCACAATTTATTGTATTGCATTGACTTGTGTTTTTGTATCAGCCCCTTGCTAAGCTCCAAGCTCCACAACAGCTGAAGCAGTCTGTGAACAATTTATCCCTCGTCCCTATCCCTCCCATTTCATAGGCAAGGTCACTGTTTCTCCAGGAATGGTCTGAGTCTTATGAAAAATGCAGATTCTCAAATCCCAACCCTGAACTACTGAAGTCGGGCTCAGAGAATTAAACATTTTTAAAAGCTCCTCAGGGGATTCATACACACATCTACCTTTGAAAAATTTTGGAGTAGACGAGAAACAGACCCATTTATCTCTACGGATTAAAAGTAAGACTGGTCTTTCTGCTTCTATTTAATGCAGTTATTCATACAATTTAGGTCTGGTTTCTTACTATTTGTTTTTTATTTGCATCACCTTTCTCTCTCTTTTTCTGCCTTATTTTTTCTTAACAAATATTTGTATTATTCCCTTTGGTCAATTCCAATTAGCTCATTCATCTTAATATCTTCATTGTTCTTTCACTGCAATACTAGGGATTATAACATATCTCCTCCAGTCATTATGGTCTGTCCTAAATTAGAATCTTGCCACTTCCTGGACAATGGGGAACCATAGGGCACGGTAACCCCATTAAACATTTTTCCTGGATAGACGCATCATCCCTGTCACATCATCTAATTCTACAGATACGGTAAGCCCCACAGGACATTCTTGCTATTGTTTTGTGTACTCACTAAATTTACCAATGTATTAAATTTCTGTGGCTCTCCGTTCTTTCTTGCACATCTACACTTCCATTTAGAATCATTTTTCTTCTGCCTGAAGAACTCTGGTGTTGATTTTAGTGCAGATCTGCTGGCAATAAAGTCTCTCGATTTTTGCTTCTCTAAAAATGCTTTTATTTCATCTTCACTTTCGAAGCATATTTTTGATGGGTATAAGATTGTAGAGAGGCAATTATGTTTTTTCAGCACTTGAATCCATGCCATTCTGTTATCTTCCCGTTCCATCGATCTTATTGAGAAATTCGCTGTTTACTTATTATTTCTTCTTTGAAAGAAATGTAGAGCTTTTCTCTGGCTGCGTTTAAGATGTTCCCTTTGTCTTTCACTCATGGCAGTTTTACTACGATGTGGTGAAGTGTATCTTTCCTTGTTTTTATTATGCAGGAGTTCTTGAATCTTTGACTTCACATATTTCACTAGCTTTGGAAAATCCTCAGCTAATATCTTTTCATATAGTGCTTCTGTAGAATTTGTTTTTTGTGTTGGTTTTTGAGACAAGATCTCACTCTGTCACCCAGGCTGGAGTGCAGTGACGCGATCTCGGCTCACTGCACCCCATGCCTCCCAGTTTCAAGTGATTCTTTTGCCTCAGCCTCCCGAGTAGCTGGGATTACAGACGCCTGCCACCATGCTATGCTATTTTTTGTATTTTTCATAGAGATGGGGTTTCACCTTGTTGCCCGGGCTGGCCTCAAACTCCTAGGCTTAAGCAATTCACTTTCTGCTTTCTCAACCCCTCTGCACTTGCAAATTGGCTACTAGCTCAAGGAGATTCAAGGCTACTAGCTTCAAGGAGAATGTAGTGACCACCTCTTTGCAGTTCACTTTTCCATGGGATTGTGGACCCTCAAAGCCTGGCAGCCTGGGTTGCTTTCTGATGCCTTCAAACAACTCCCAAATGCCTAGCAGCACCAGGCAGGTAAGTCAAACAGTGAAGCAATCCAAGCATGATCAAGAGGGTAAATTCAGTTACCCAAGATGAGCTATATTTGGCCATGGTGATGGGGAGACCCTGGGACTGGAGGGACTGAGGTAGACCAGGAGGAGCATGTTCCACCCTAAGGGCATGTTGGTAATAGCTGCCTGTGGCAAGGTAGGAAGGCGGACTGAGTATTGAGAGAGCTCCATTATTGTAACATATAAGCTATGTTTAATATTAAAAACACACACTAAAATTTCTGACAATTTCATTTTCAACATTGTGCCTCCAATAATAATAATAGTAATAATAATAATAAAACAGCTTGGCACAGAAGTTTACAGCATAGGCTCTGGAGCCAGACCATCTGGGTTCAAACCCTGCCTTACTCTTGCCTAGCAGGTGACCCATAGTAAGGTATTTAACCCCCCTTGGTCAGAGTTTTCCAATCTCTAAAATGGGAATAATAAGAGTGCCTATCTCAAGGGGTGCTGGGAAAATCAGACAAGTTAACACACATGAAGCACACAGAACCCAAAATCATGAGTGCTAGGAAAACACTCACTAAACAAACGAATGAAACAGTTTGCCAGACAGAGCCCCTCTCCAGGCTGATTTCAGCCCACAGCCCACATGTTAAAGCCTCTGCCCTGGTCCAGCCCTCCTTACTTTACGGATGGGGCAAGAGGAGGTACAGAAAGAAAGAGGGGCCTGCTCAGGCATTCGCACAGCTTGTTAGTTGTAAAACCGGCTCTAGGGCTGGAATTTTCTTTTCATACATTTTATCAATTAAATTGTGTGCTCCGTAAGTCAAGCAGCTAATTTCCCTTGAAGACAGAGGGGTCAAATCTTGCTCAAACTATAGATAATTCTAACTGCTGCATCTGCCCCAAATCCATTGTGATCATTAGCAGAGCTCCTTGTGCTCCGGCTGGGAGAGGAGGGGGAGGCTCAGGCTCATCGTTGCTCATCTAAATGTTTAATAATGCTCCAATCTGCAGATCATTGGGGCAATCAAACCCAAATTAGCCTGATACTCAAAGCCACGAATAACAAGAGGAGTGAAAGGGATAATGTTTCTTTAATGAAAATTTCATCAATGCAGATTTCTCATTGAATATTAAGGTTTTGGCTTGAAGACAGCGTCAGAGTGGAGTCTGCTGTGACATTGACCTTTATCCCTCGAGACACAGGTGCAGAGTCAGGCTGGTTTCGCTCACTGAGTGACAGCACAGTGGACCGTCCTGGCAATTACAGTGAAGGAAGGCCCTGAGCCTGGGGTAAAGCTGGCTCAGCCCCGTTCTTTTCAGGGGGTTTCTCTGCAGGTGCCGGCACCTCTCCCCACCAAGGCTGCTCTTCCCGGACCTCCCACTCCTCAGTCAGGAGCTCCTCCCTTCTTCCAGCTGCACAGCTCAAATGGGAGTCCTCCCTGATCCATGCATGCTGTCCTCTTACTACTGCTGTTCAATCCATCCGCAAGTGCAGTCAGCCTGACCTCTGTGAAGACCTTGAAGACCTGCCCAGAGGCTCTGGTCATGACAGTGACAGCCGGCGCCCTTTCAGTGGCATGCAAGGTCACGCACAGATCCAGTCCCGTCCCCTCTGACCTCAGCCCCCGGGGTCCTCCTCGCCCATCTTCCTCCAGCCACATTGGCCCCTGCCCCTCAGACACACAGCATACACCTGTCCAGGCCCACACTGGCTGTCCCTCTGCCTTGGACCATCTCTCCCAGAATCCATGAGATCCCCATTCCTTCAGCATCCTTGATGAAAGGGGCCTCCCTGAGCGCCTGCTTAGACTCCTGCCCATCCCCCTTGGTCCCATCATCCTCTGCAACCTTCCTCCTGGGGGTCATCAGCGCCAGGCTCCTGACATTGCTATTGTTTGAAGTTAACCAGGTGCTCAGCAGCAAGACTGGAGGAAACAGACACAAATAACAAGGACCTGCCAATTTCTAACAATAAATTCACCAGGAATAGTGCGGCACCTATTCCATGTCAGGCCGGGTCTAGGTCCTGGGGACGCACCAGAGGACAAAAGAGCCAGAGTCCCTGCCCTCGTTGGGCTGGCGCTCTGTGCACCCACAGACCCTGGACCTGCAGCAGGAGGGGGAGGAGCCTCAGCTGCCAGAGCAGCTCTCAGGCACACCCTTTGGCAAACGGGCGGTTGGAGTTGAGCTCTAGAGAACAGAACAATTCACCCAAGTGAAGACTGATGAAGGGCTCGGAGATTTCTGGAAACAGGGAGGAGTGGTTGCCTCCCGCCAGTGTGACCACGGAGGACAGTATGAGATGACAGGACCCTGTTTTCAGCTAAGTCACAGGCTGAAGTTCAGTGGACATGAATTTGGCGGGGACACGCTTCAGCCCAGGACAGCTTCCCAGCTTCCTCTTTTCCCCAGATCGGCATCCAAGCACACACTCTGACTCACCTTTGGAAAGACCTTCAGGCCCCGAGGGTGCTCACTGAATGCTTCTGTTGGTGAATTACACTCTTGAGGGTTTTGCCTTGGCTGTGTCCTTGCCTACCGCCTCCCAGGAGTTGAAGGTCACATTTGAGGCTCACCCACTCTCAAGCCCCCTCTTCCCTCCTCATCCTCAGGGCAGCTTTTCTGTTCCTCTGTCAACCCAAACACCCACTCTGTCTCTACTGAACGACGTTGTCTTTAGTTGTTCGCATTTTGAAACATTTGTGACTTTTGTCCCTATTTTCCTAGGCAATGAGTCAAAGGGCAGAAGCAGCCCTTTCACCCCTAGCCACACATCACCCTCATACACACAACAGCACAAAGCGGGTCCATCTCCCATCAGAGCAGGGAGAAGACCCTCGGGCCTTGGGATGTGGAGCAAGTCACTTTTTCCTCCTCAGCCTAAGTTTACCCCTTTGCAAATGAATGGGTTTGTCTAAATGGCTTCCAAGGGCTTCTCCTGACTCCAACACTCTAGGATTCAAATATTTATTGTAGAATTCTCAGCATTCCATTCTCTGAGTCTTTCCCGCATTCAATTCCTCAGCAAATCCTCATCCAGAGCTCACTCTGCCACAGGCCCTTTCTTACAGCAGGGATCCAGCAGCGAACAGACAGATGAAATTCCACTCTTCATGCGTGTGACATTCCTGTGGGTGCAAATGACAATAGCACCACAGGAAGAGAGGGAATCAATTCCAGATGGTGACAGTTTTGTGCAGGTCACAGGGACATGGTGTTGGAGTGCAGAGGACTTCCTTGGGAAGGTCAGGGGCGTTCTCTGAGTGCATGACACCTGGGTGAAGAACAAAGGTCAAGAGGGCGCAGGTCACAGGACGACTGTGGGAAAAGCATTCCAGGACACAGGAGCAGCAGATGCACAGGCCCCAGGGCAGGAGGACTGGGGAGTAGGAGGAGGAGCTGGAGGCCAGTGTGGCTGGGATGGGAGAATGATGGGAGGTAGCAGGAAGTGATCTGGGGAACCAGCAAGATTCTGCTGGGCCTTGTAGGAGGTGATGAGGAGGTGGAGTCTGCTGTTTCCAGTGCAGTGGGAGTCGCTGAAACATCCGCTCAGGGTCATGTGGTCATTTTCAGGAGCTCACTCTGGGTGTGTGCAGAGAGTAGATTTCAGGCGTGGGAAGAGGAGTGGGAGCAGGAGGGCCCATGAGGGCTGTTGTAATGACCCAGGTGAGGACAGAAGTGCAGACTTGGGGATAGCAGCAGGGTGTGGAGAGGAGTGGACAGACAGGGGTGCATTTTCAATTGAATGGATTCCATGGCAGCTGGAAGACGAGGGAGGGCCTGAGGATGCCGCCTGCTCACTGGCTTGAGGAACCGGGCGTTTGGTGGCGCCACCAACTGGGAAGTGGACACTGTGTCTTCGGTGGCTTTGTTGAAAAGTTGCCAGATCTGAAAGCCTGAGAGGCACCAATGACTGAGCCTCCAGGCTGCCCTCCCAAGGGCCTTCTGGACAGGAGACTGTGGGTACGGAGGGACCAGCACCCTGGTTCCCATACACCAGGCCCAACCCAGGGACTGAGCCCCAGACAGACCGCAGAATAGCATAAGACCCAGATCTGGTGCTGCCTGGGTACAGCTGAGCCCAGGATTTATGAAGGAAACTGGCAGGAATGGAGCAATTCCTTCAAAGAGCGCCTTGCTCATCACCACCCTTGGTGGCAACCTCAACCACAGGAGGGAGAACGGTTAGAGAATGGTGTTCTTACAGGGTCCTTCAAGATTGCCATTTGCATTTGAACAAGGCTGTGCTTTCTTAGCCCCAGCCCCCTCCATAAGCCCAGGCTGTAAACTGGAAATAAATTTAACTGCATACAAATGTCAAGATTTCAGATACCCAGCTTAATCAGGACACATTCTTCATTACTCTACTCGGGCTGTTGTACTAACTTCTCAGGAGACTCCAGGGCCCTCATTAGAGACTGAGTCATCTTGTAAGTGCAATTAGAAAGAAAGAGAAAGGAAGAAAGAGAGAGATTGAAAGCTGGAGAAAGGAAGAATGAATGAGTGAGATGATGACAGAAAAAAATGAGAAAGGAGAAAGAGGGCTTTCAACATCCAGATGAGACTCCAAATTTTCATTGATTTCTTCAAATGTTCTCTGGACAGGATGACTTTAAATATTTAGCCAGTTTTGTTTATTTAAATTTTTGAGACATTATTTGATGCTGGATAAAAACAGCCTCCTAAGAACCAAGACTTTGTCTGCATTCCCCCTTTTGGGGGCGTGTTAGTCCATGTTGTGTTGCTATTAAGGAATACCTGAGACTGGGTAATTGATAAAGAAGAGAGATTTAACTGGCCCACGTTTCTGCAGGCTGCACAGGAAACATGACGCGAGCATCTGTTCAGCTTCTGGTGAGACCTCAGGAAGCTTCCAATCATGGGAGAAAGTAGGCGTGTCACATGTCGAGAGAGAGCAAGAGGGAGGGGAGGAGGTGCCAGGCTCTATTAAATAATCATATCTTCAGTGACCTAACAGACCAAGAACTCACTGATTACCAGGGAGAGAGCATCAAGCCTTTCATGAGGGATCTGCCACCATAACCCAGACACCTTCCACCAGGTCTCACCTCCAACAATGGGGATCACATTTCAACATGCAATTTGGAGGGGACAAATGTCCAAACCATATCGGGGCACTGGTAACTTTCTCAAGTCAGCACTAGAAACTCCCCTTTGGCTATAATAATCCCCGATGTAACAATAACTCAGACATGGGTATCCCTACCGTGTGCCAGTTTGAAATGCTCAGCATGCAGAAACCAGCTCATGCCTCCCAGGAACTATGAAGGCAGAGCTTCTCTCAACCCACTTCCTGCTGGGGGAAAAAGGCACAGGAGGTAGAGAACTTTCCTGGGTCACACATGAGCCCGCAGGGCAAGTTGTGCTCCTAGGACTCCCGCCCATGGCCCCTTCTCCAAAGAGGTGGACTGAAGAAGCCGGTGGATTTATTTTCTGGCCAGATAGATGATCCCTGTTTAACCCTGGCCTTTGGAGGACTTGCCCTGGATGTAAATAGTGGGTTTGCCAAGTGGGAGGAACTGGGTGTCCTTGGCGAGTTTCTGGTCAGTTCTGGATGGAGCCAGAGCAGTGGAAACCTGGCAAAGCGAAGCTCAGGTTGAGGTTGCCTCTTAGGGGAGGCCTAGAGACGATGCACTCACCCTGCTGGGGCTGCGCCCACCAGCCACTGGCAGCTGCCTGCCCTGCAGGAACCAAAGGCAGAGGCAGAGAATCAATGCTGCCTCCTGTGTTGCGACCACAAGGCAAGAGGTCCTCAAGATGCGTCCCATCAAAATCTAGAAAGTCGGCCTCCGCGAAGAGTCTCAGGCTCATGTGGGATCATTGCATGTTTTCCCAGGCTAAAAAGAATTTAAACAAATATCTCTACTAGTGATACCAGAAGGTTGCCTTTAGTATTCCACATACACAGTTACACAAAGCAGCAAGTTGTTACTCATGCTAAGCAACATTCCCACCACAGGAAATTTTGTGCCAAAATCCTGCCTCATCTTTCTCTCATGATGATCCTGGTCCTTGTGGCTTCAGCTTATGGAAACCACTGGTGGGAAAGATACGAATGTTTGACGTCTTCCTTTCCCTTATGATATACACATGGTAATGCCAAGATTGTATTATACACGTTCTATTGCCAAGATTCATTTGTATGCCTCTGAATAAAAGATTTCATACACTAATAGCAGATATATACATTGATGGAATTTACTTATTTAGGGGCCATTGGGGAAACATATATAAATTATTCTTTCCTTGGAAATAAATTTTTTGTCCCTATGACAGCAAACTATGAGATGAATGAGGAGCGTGAACATAACTCAAACAGAAAGAAAATCACCACTTTATAAAGAAATAGGTAAACAGTGAGTAAAAGAATGCAGAACAGAGTGTGTTTATGGATTCTAAATCTTGCCAAAACCAAAAGAATTTTTAAGAAAATATTCAAAGTGTCTTGGTAACCTTGAACATATCATGTTTAAATGTCTTTAGTAGACAATGAGACCCTCCAGGAATTAAAGCCAATATTTGAGAAGAAATAAAAAATGAACCAGAGCTAACGTTTTGAACTTGTAATGAGAAGAAGTGTAGACACAAAAGGAAAGTCCAAATCAAACAGTATTCATAGGAAGTTTCCAAAAAATCAAGGTTTTAAATTTTAATTTAGTGTATCTGTTTCTGCCAAATATTAACTATTGTGTCTTTTGCGTTTCCTTTTTTTTTTTTTTTCTTTCAGGAAATGATAAAAAGAGGCTGATGAGTTTTGGGTGTGGTTCAGCCTGGGAAGCCTCCTAATTCACAGGAAGCCAGTCCTGGACTTACACAGCATCAGAGGATCACACTGTGATCTAAACTGAGGCCTGCAGAAGTGGGAACAGCATTAAGATGAAAGCCTAAATCAGCCCCAGTTAAAAGACAATATTTCATTTAAATCAACAAGGATGTTCTCTATGAGGCCTTAGAGCTGAAGTCCTCACACAGTCGACTCTGGCACCCATCAGCGCATCTTAGACCTTTTCTAGGTTTGGTCTCTGCATTCATCAGGACTCTAGATTACAGGTGGCAGAAATCAAATCAAATGGCTCAAATAAAATGGACAGTTACTAGTTCATCATATCTTTTTAAAACTCCAAATGTAGGCTTTCAGGCATGGTTAACTTCAGGTTCTCTGTCCAGGTAGCCTTCTTCCCCATCCTTGGGTCTGCCTTCCCCTCTGTGGGCTCCATTCTTGAGCAGCCTCTCTTTGTGGTGTGGCATGGCTTCTGGCAGACCCAGCAACCCCCATAGAAGTGTGAGTTTCATATCCCTCAGTTTCCATAGGAGAGCTAAGTCTCGTTGGCTCTGACTGGACCCCTTGGCTATCATTGAGCCAGTCTCTGTGGCCAAAAGGGTTGGAACACTGACAGTTCAGTCCTGAGTTAACTTATGCTGCTGTAGAAAAGCCCCCAGTCTCAGATTTCAAAGAACGATGTGGCTCTTTGTAAGAGCTGTGTCATAGGAAGGGGGAAAGCACTCGTCAGTTTCCTAATAGAGTAAAACATCACTTGTAATCTACGGTCCTGATTAATGCAGAGACCAAACCTAGGAAAGGTCTGGATGCTGGAGTCTACTGTTTGAGGACTTCAGCTCTAAGACCTCATAGAAAACATCCTTTCAAGCTTTCTTCTATACCCAAGGCCCCTCCAATGTTTGCCTGGAGAGGAAAGACTCTTGGGTAAGGAACAAGGCTGAGCGGGAGGGGCAAGCAGACCTCCTCATCGTGGATCCACATCTTCGTAGAGGCTTTTGAGAGGACCCTGACCACATGCATTTGGAAGAGGTCACTGTATTTTTCCAGTAAAACATTTAGGATCTGTAAAGAGGTCACGGTATTTGGCTAGGGGATAAAAAGAACTGAAAGTTTCTTTGCTAGTTGGGATTTTTAACTTGTAAAGTACGTGACTTGAAATTCTGTTGATTTGGCTGGGCGCAGTGGTTCACGCCTGTAATCCCAGCGCTTTGGGAGGTCAAGGTGGGTGGATCACTTGAGGTTAGGAGTTCAAGACCAGCCTGGCCAACATGGTGAAACCACATCTCTACTAAAAATACAAAAATTAGCTGGGCATGATGGTGAGTGCCTGTAATCCTAGCTACTCGGGAGGCTGAGGCAGAAGAATCGCTTGAACCCAGGAGGCAGCAGTTACAATGAGCTGAGATCGCGCCACTACACTCCCGCCTAGGTGACAGAGCAAGACTGTGTCTCAAAAAAGAAGATAATTGGAAAATGTTATTTGAATATTTAAGTGATCAAGTTGAGTATGCATTCCTAGGGGATCCTGGATGACCTAGAGTCACTGTTCCTCTTCTCCAGGCAAACCTTGGAGGGGTCTTGGGTACACTTGGGCATAGAAAAAAGCTTGATGTTTTCTTCTATTAGGAAACTGGCAAATGCTTTCCTCCTCCCTATGACACAGCTCTTACAAAGAGCCACATCTTTCTTTGTACAATGTCACTCCTGCCATCTCTCCAGTCTCATGTTGTGTCACTACCCCACCCCCATTCCTACCACCCCACATTGGTCTCCTTTAAGTTCCTTGTGAGTGACAAGTTCTGTGCACAGATGTTCCCTCCATCTGGGATACCCTTTCTGCCACACCTTCAGCCAATGAGCCTATTCTTATCCTTCTGGGCCAAACTTAACTGTTACCTCCTCCAGCAAATCTTCCCTGACAACCCTGTCCACCAGGCTTTCCTCTCCCTCACCCCAGTATTCTCCACCTCACTTCATGTTTGTTTCATTCCATGTGTGTATATGGAGTACCTACTCTATGCCAGGCACTTTCTAAGGCCATGGCTACATCACTGAGCAAGCAGACAAACATTACTGCCCTCATAGAGTTTATATTCTCATAAAGAGAAGAAAGAAGTAACTCAAATAAATAAAGAAATGTTATAGTTTATGAGAGGGTGATGAGTGCCATGGAGATCAATATAGCAAGGAGAAGGCTGAGAGGATGCAATTTAACAGGAATAGGCAGAAAAGGGCTCCCTGAGGAGGCAAACTTTGCACATCAATCTGAGGGAGTAAATGATACAGTCATGCAAATATCTGGAGAAAAAGTCCATGCAAAGTATAAAATAAATAAAAACAATGCCAGGTTGCCAGGTCGGAAAGGGAGGGAGTCTGGAGTCAGCGGCAAATATTCAAATATTCCCCTCTTGGTGTCTCAGCAGACAACGAGGAGACACATTCTACGTGGTTCCTGAGAGGGTCTCCAGGGGATTGAGCCTAGTTGTCCACCCGTGTTCCCAGTTGTCTATTGGTGCATAGCAAACCACCTCAAAACTTTGTGACATAAAACTACAACCAGTTTATTCTGCTCATTGACTCTATGAATCAGAAAATCAGATAAGACATAGCCCTAATGTGTGTGAGGCCTCTGCTGGAAAGAGTTGAAGTTCTGCCAGCGACTCAAATCACTAGAGACTTGAATCATGACAGAATTCTTCACTCACTTGTGTAATGTCTGCCTGCAATGGCTCACAGATTAGCCTTGGCTAGGACTCTCCAGCAGAGGGCCTAAATGTAGCCTCCTCATGTGGCTTGGGCTTCCTCCCAGCATGGCAGACTCAGGGTAGTTAGACTTTAGGCATGGTAGCTCAGGATTCCAACAGCAAGCGTTTTAGAAAATAAGGTGGAAGCTAAATGATCTTTTATGACCAAGCCTTGGAAAATCACATAATGTAACTTTTGCTAGCTGGAAGAGTCACAGGAAAGGAGAGGGGGTATAGAACCCACCTCTAGATTGGAGGAGCATCAAACATCTGCAGCCATATTTTAAAACTGCCACACAGTAACTAACTCAAAATGCATCCTTATATTAGCTTCTTCTCTTTCTCTATTTCACTTTTCCCAGTCCTTCCACTTCAGTTCCTGGGATTGCTTCCATCATCTATCTGAACACAAGCCCTTGACTCAGGCTCTGCTGGTGGGAGAACCCAAGCAAAGACACTCCCCATAGCTTCAATCTCAAACAATTTAGGGACCTTCCAGGTTTGCAAGATGTGGTTTGGTTAGGCATGAATGAGTTCTAAATTGAGTCCATTTCAATTGGAATTTCTAATGGTCATTGGAGCAAAGGAAACACCCCAAGAAACAGTCTGACATAGTCACACACTCTTTCTTTCATAGGACTACTTGGGTTTTCCAGTTTTATTTTTTTCCCCCTTAGCAGCTGCCTACTTTTACCAGACAGAATAATTCATGGGAGAGCTTTATAATGACCTTTAAATTCTCTACTTTATGAAGAGAGAGAATAATAATGAATGCATGAATATTAACACAGATGAATGTTTCCCCTCTCTTTTGATTTGGCTTCATAAACCCTGTGACATGGAAGGATTTGGATCAACTCAAATTGTATCAAATCTAAGTGGTCTCACTTTTTAAAAGTCCTCTGGGAATTCACATATGTTTCTTCTACAGGTGATTCATTTTTCTCCCATCCACTTTGAACATACAAAATTCAGAATATGTCAAGCATAGCATCGATTTATTTCAAAATTCACCATTAACTAGGATTATTTTTAGACCCTGTGTTCTTGCCCTTCCCTAAAAGTAGCCTGCAACATTTTCATAATAAAAAGAAGTTAGCATGCTTAGAATCTTGGAATGAATTAGAAATTATTTCCAAGAAATCCATGGGTCAGTTTATAAGCAATAAGCTTTTTTTTTTTCTCATTTGAGGTGTGCTTTACAAAAGCATTTTCCTACCTCCTCCAACTGTGGGTGATGGCTGTTGATTCAGATTGTGGCTGAAACCATGATGATGAAGGTAATCAGCTGCTGCTGATGGTGGAGGTGATAATAAAGTTGAGGGTGATATTGATGATGGTGGCGGCAGTGGTAGTGATGGTGAATGGGATGGTGATATTGATGGTGGTTGTGGTTGTGGTGATGATGAAAGTGAGGGTGGTATGATGGTGATTTATGGTGGTGGTGATGATGAAGGTGGTATTGATGATGGTTGTGGTGGTGATGATGAAAGTGAGGGTGATATGATGGTGATTTATGGTGGCGGTGATGATGGAAGGTGGTATTGATGCTGGTTGTGGTGGTGGTGATGATGAAAGTGAGGCTGATATGATGGTGATTTATGGTGGTGGTGATGATGAAGGTGGTATTGATGATGAAAGTGATGGCGATATTGATGATGGTGGTTGCAGTAATGATGAAGGTGATGGTGATATTGATGGTGGTTGTGGTGGTGGTGATGACGAAAGTGATGGTCGATATTGATGGTGGTTGTGGTGATGGTGATATTGATGGTACTTGTGGTGATGATTAACGTGATGGTGATATTGATGGTGGTTGTGGTGGTGATTATGAAAGTGATGGTGATATTGATGATGGTGGTTGTGATGATGGTGATGAAGGTGATGGTGATACTGATGGTGGTTGTGGTGCTGGTGGTGATAATGAAAGTGATAGTGATATTGATGATGGTGGTAGTGATGAAGGTGATGGTGATATTTACGATGGTGGTTGTGGTGGTGGTGATAATGAAGGTGATGGTGATATTGATAATAGTGGTTGTGGAGGTAGTTACGTGAAGGTGATGGTGATATTAATGATGGTGGTTGCAATGGTGATGACGACGAAAGTCATGGTGATATCGATGAAGGTGGTGGTGCTGGTTTCTCACATGGGAAACACTGGTTGAAGATAAAAAGTATTAACTGTGGATAGTTCATCAAAAAATACAAAATATTCCTTTCACATTCCTGGTGCATCTGGTTACGCTTTTAACCTCATTGAGGTATTCACGGGTAATCACCAACGATCCTAATTTGAGAACTTTAACCACAGAAACACCTGAACCCAGATGAGTCCTTCCAGACCAACAGTGCAGGTCATGTCACTGGGTCAGGGTTTCCTTGGATGGGGTTGAAGAGGTGGTTACCATGCAGATCTCTAGGAGAATGCACTGCTTCAGCTCAAGAGGAAGCATTAGGGATTCCTGAGTTGGGTCAAATGTGGAATTACTTAGGAAAAGAAGTCCCCGTTTGAAGACACCCCATATAAACGAATCCCTCTCTTGAAAAACTGAGCCTTTGATATGGTTTGGGTTTATGTCCCCACCCAAATTTCAAGTCAAATTGTAATCCCCAGTGTTGGAGGTGGGGCCTGGTGGGAGCTGATTGTTTAAAAGTGTGTAGCAGCTCCTCCCCGTCTTCCTCCTTCTCTGGCCATGTAAGACGTGCCTGCTTCCCCTTTGCCTTCTACCATGATTGAAAGTTTCCTGAGGCCTCCCCAGCAGCCAAGTAGATGCCAGCATCATGCTTCCTGTACAGCCTGCAGAACAGTGAGCAAATTAAACGTCTTTTCTTTATAAATTACCCAGTCTCAGGTATTTTTTATAGCAATGCAAGAGCAGACTAATGCAACCCTTCTTTATCTGCCCTCAGTGGAAACTGATTAAGGAACACATCCCATTCCATCACATCACATCACAAGCAGATGTCAACCTTCACAAAAGCATCTCAGGCTGCACTCATCTGGTGATGAATTTTTCTCACCATTTGTGAGAGGGACCACAGGACCTCCTTCGCCATCATGCTTTCATCTAAAGCAGACCAGCCAGGTTCACAAGTCATCTGCACAAGCCAGGCCAGTGTACAGTGACCTGCTTCAATGTGGATGACCACAAGGAAGATGTATTGTGAAGAGTCAGCTCACCTGGGAGCCACCACACCCCATTTTGCTTTTCTTTTCTTCCAAAATAAATGAATAACTCATGCAGCAGTTTCACCCATTATCAAAGGCAAGAAAGAGATGGGGATAGAAGTGAATATATTAATCAAACTCAGCTCACAGACCTACTCCCTTCTTCAACTAGAGCCTGTAATTTGGGTGCTGTGATTTTCAAAGTCAGTGAAATGCTAAATAGAATCATGTCAGCTGGTATCAAATAGATCCTCAAAATAACATTGCTGGGAATGGATCCTTTGATAAAATACTCCTTAAAAGTTTCAAGATACATATATTTTTTTTTTTAAAAAAAAAAAAAAAAAAAAAAAAACTTGGCAGAATTTTTTTCTAGTTTCCAGCTTTACAAGGATGATTTTCATTCCAAAATGTTTTTAAGCTTGCAAAATATCTTACTTCTTTCACTCCCCCTATACTGAGTTGTCTCTTTTGCATTTTACAGTTAATTTTAAATCTGAGATGGATGACTTCTATGGTGCTGAGTCACTGGAACAGAAATGGCCTAATTTTCTATTACATGTGAGCAAAATGGGAGTCTGGAGCTAGTATATGGGCAGCATGAAATATCCCTTAAGAGACTGAAAACTACAAACTCTGCTAGCCAAAAGAATCTCTGATGTTCTCCAAGCATGGTTTTTCTCTTGTAGGTTTTTCCTGGCAATAAAAAGGGAGGGTTTTTTAAAAATTAAATACTTAATACAAAAATTAAGTATTTTTATCTTCCCAGCTAGACCATATGTGCTATGAATTTAGTATCTGATTTTAATTGTCCTAGTGCCATTCACTATCCTTTGAATCTGAGAACAAGTCCTTGGTAAATTCTTACTGACAGCTTGATTAATGGCTCTGAGAATCAGGAGATGACAGATTTGGGTATGAGCTGGGATCATTGAAAATGAAGGAAAAGCCTTGCTTTCATTAATAACAAAGTAGCTCTTATGGACCAGATTGGATTCCCCTCCAAATTCATATGTGAAGTCCTGACCCCCAGGACCTAGGAATGATGTATTTAGAGACAGGGTCTTCAAAGAGGTAATTAAGTTTAAGTGAGGTCATTTGTGCCAGCCCAAATCCAATAAGACTAGTGACACGGTTTGGATCTTGCCCAAATTTCATGTTTAATTGTATTCCCCAGTGTTGGAGGTGGGACTTGGTGGGAGGTGATTGGATTATGAGGTGTTTCTCGTGGATGGTTTAGCACCATCCCTGTGGTGCTGTTCTTGTGATAGTGAGCAAGTTCTTGTGAGATTTTGTCATTTAAAAGTGTGTAGCACCTGCCCCTTCTCTCTTATACCTGCCCCCACATGAGATGCCTGCTCCCCCTCTGCCTCCCACCATGGTTGGAAGCTTCCTGAGGACTCCCCAGAAGCCCAGCAGATGCCAGCATCATGCTTCCTGTACAGCCTGCAGAACCGTGAGCTAATTAAACCTCTCTTCTTTATAAATTACCCAGTCTCGGGTATTTCTTTACAGCAATGTGAGAACAGACTACTACAACTAATGTCTCAAAGAAGACAGGAGGACACAGACACGTGCAGAGGATGAAGGAGAAAGACTTCAGAAGAAATCAACCCTTCTTCTATCCTCCAGAATGCCAAGGAAATTAATTTCTGTTGTTTAAGCTACCCAGTCTGTGGTAATTTGTTACGGCAGCCCTTGAAAATGAACACAACCACTATCTTCCTTTTCGCTGTGGTTCCATTCTCTGAGAGCTGATGTTGCTTATTCACATGCAATCCACGAGTGAAATATGACATGTTTTTACATCAAAGTCAAGGATGAGAGACATTTGAACTTGAGCTTAAACATTCAATTTGAACCTGGCCAGACAGAGTGTCTGTAAAATGCGTTGTCCCCAAAGAGTTCCAAATGATTTATAATCCCAACAGTGAAGAAAGGAAGTGGCCTTCTTATATTAGTATTTGAAATACCTTCCAACTCCCACCAGAAAAGTAACAGGCAGTTAGATCATATCTCAAAAACTAATCTGAGCAGAAATGTCAAGCCCTGAACCAGCCAGCCTCTCTATTAGAAAGCAGATCTGGAGAGACCAGTGCTTGCCACCTGCTTCTCTCATGTTACCTAAACCTTATAATAAGAGTATGGAACTTGGAAAAAAAACAATGCATTAAAATGAGAAAACATAGAATACCCATGTTGAGCTCATGCTGAGCATGGAGCCCACTCAATGCTCCTCAGCCATTGCTTCCCTCCCTGCACTTCAATGGTCACAAACCTTCAGCTCTTCCTTAAAGCTCTTCCTCTCTACTGGCTTTTCCAGATCTCCAAAGCTCCCTCTCCTCTCCTGGCTGGCACCCGCTCTCCCTGTGCTCCCAAAGCCTGGACTGGGCCTGGAAGGGACTTTCTCCTCTGTTCTCCTCCACTTTCCCCCTGCAGCCTGGGGCACAAGTGTCTGGAGAAGGTACAGATGCCTCAGCTGCTTGTTCCCCAACTCCTTCCCCAGTACTTGGATCCCTTCTCTGCCTGGGGTTCCCTGTTGCAGAACTGGCCCCTGAGAATCACATTTCCAGAGCTCCCTGCCCTCTGGTGTCCAGTTAGGTTCAGCCAAGGAGAGGCTCCCTGGAGGTCAAGGGCAGGAGGGGAAAGGTCAGGGTGCCTCTTCCCTACTGTCCCTGCAGTGTGACCTTCCCTGCAGGGCTTTCCCTGGGCTACCCATGCACTCTCCTCCACCCACCCCTCCAACTCTGGGCTCTGGGCAGCTCCCTCTCTTGCTGGTCCCTAGGTGCTTTCATCATTTACCAGTTCCCTTAATTCTGCCCCCAACCCCTGACTTGCATGTCACTGTTTCCCACTGGGGCTGGGTCTGAAAGAAACTGCTACACCAAGGCCAGGCATGGTGGCTCATGCCTATAATCCCAGCACTTTGGGAGGCTGAATCACTTGAGGTCAGGAGTTCAAGAACAGCCTGGCCAACATGATGAAACCCTGTCTCTACTAAAAATACAAAAATTAGCCGGGCATGGTGGTGCACACCTGTAATCCCAGCTACTTGGGAGGCTGAGGCACGGAATTACTTGAACCTGAGAGGCAGAGTTTGCACCAAGCTGAGATCATGCCACTGCATAAACCAGAGCCCAGGAAACAATCAGGAACCGAGTCCCTGACCCAAAGTGGGATCAGCAGAGAGGAACCCGAGTTGGCAGCCCTGGGTGCCACAACTCTGGTTCCTGCCACAGAAACCAACAATGCCACACATGGCCATCCCCATCCCCAGTCCTGCGCCTCATTGGCCCTGTGCACACAAGGCTACAGGGTGCCCCAAACCACAACCTGCCCTGGGGCTCTGCTCCTGCAGCTGAGCCAGGCTACAGAGCAGCAGGGAGGGATGCAGGCTGTCCTTGGAACCCTGGCTCAGCCCTTTCCAAGCTGTGTGACGGTGGGGTTGTTATTTGCCCTCTCTGGCCTCAGTCTCCTCCCCTGAGAGGTGACAATGTGCTAGCAGCCCTCACTCTCAGCGCCTCCTCAGCCTTGGCATCCACTCTGGCGGTGCTTGAGGAGCCCTTCAGCCCGCCACTGCACTGTGGGAGCCCCTCTCTGGGCTGGCAGAGGCCGGAGGCGGCTCCCTCTGCTTGCCCAGAGGTGTGGAGGGAAAGGCAAGGGCGGGAACCGGGGCTGCACTGCGGCACTCACAGGCCAGCGTGAGTTCCCCAGGGGAGTGGGCACCAGCTCGGCAGGCCCCACACTTGGAGCGGCCGCACCGCTGGCCCAGGGCAGTGAGGGGCTTAGCACCTGGGCCAGCAGCTGCGGAGGGTGCTCCAGGTCCCCCAGCAGTGCCACCCACCGGTGCTGCGCTCGAGTTCTCGTGGGGCCTCAGCTGCCTCCTGGCGGGGCAGGGCTCAGGACCTGCAGCCTGCCATGCCAGAACCACCCCCCAACCCCCCACCGCAGTGGGCTCCCGTGCGGCCCAAGCCTCCCAGACGAGCGCGGCCCCCAGCTCTGTGGCGCTCGGTCCCATCACCTGCCTAGGGGCTGTGGAGTACCGGTGCAGGGTGCAGGACTAGCAGGCAGTTCCGCCCCCGGCCCCAGAGCGGGATCCACTAGGTGAAGGCAGCTAGGCCCCTGAATCTAGTGGGGACTTGGATAACCTTTATGTCTAGCTAAGGGATTGTAAATACACCAATCACAGTTTCTAGCTCAGGGGTTTGTGGATACACCAGTCAGTACTCTGTATCTGCCTAACCTGGTGGGGACTCCGATAACTTTTACACCCAGCACTCTGTGTTTAGTTAAAGGATTGTGAACGCACCAATCAGCACTCTGTGTCTAGCTCAGGGTTTATAAATACACCAATCAGCACTCTGTGTCTAGTTCAGGGTTTGTGAATACACCAATCAGTACTCTGTATCTAGCTAACCTAGTGGGGACTTGGAGAACTTTTATGTCTAGCGAGAGGATTGTAAATGCACCAATCAGCACTCTGAGTCTGGCTCAGGGATTGTAAACGCACCAATCAGCACTCTGTCAAAATGGTCCAATCAGCTCTCTGTAAAATGGACCAATCAGCTCTCTGTAAAAAACACCAATCAGCTCTCTGTAAAACTGACCAATCAGCAGGATGTGGGTGGGGTCAGATGAGGGAATAAAAGCAGGCTACAGGAGTCAGCAGTGGTAACCTCTTGAGTTCTAGGTCTGTGCTGTGGGTGGTTTATGTTTTAACTGTTGTTAATAAATCTTGTTGCAGCTGAGTGTTTGGGTCCATACCGTTTTTAAGAGCTGTAGCACTACATGAGAAAGTCTGCAGCCTCACTTTTGAAGCCAGTGAGACCATGAACCCATTGGGAAGAACAAACAGCTCCAAACGTTATCTTTAAGAGCGGTAACACTTAACATGCAGGTCTGCAGCTTCACTCCTGACAGCGAAACAACAAACCCACCAGAAGGAAAAAACTGCAGAGACGTCTGAAGGAACAAACTCTGGAGACACCATCTTTAAAAACTAACACTCACTGCGAGGGTCCAAGGCTTTATTCTAGAAGTCAGTGAGATCAAGAACCCACCAATTCCGGACACAAATGGCTGCAGGATGGACCTGCATTGTGGGGTGGGAGAGGGTTTCAGTGGGATGATGCAGGCACAGTGCTCAGATGCAGGCCTTAACAGGATGGGCTAAGTAAACCTGAGCTTTGGGGATTTCCCTGTGCCTGGGAGGACCTGCCCAGCTTGCTTCCTGCAGCCCGGGTCTCTCTGTAGACTGTGGACACGGCACAAGTTTCCTCCATGCATACATAGTTCTTAACCCGTGCTCCAGCTCACGTCCCTCCCTTTAAGGAAATTGCATGTCCTGTCGTAATATCCACACCCCTACCTCACCAACACTCACTCCAGCACTCACACTGGACTACCCAGCCCTGCTCCTGGCGGCCTTTCCTGGGGAGCTCCCTGTGCTTCCCCTAAGGACCCACCCATTCCCTCCTTTGTGTCCACAGAGGGTGATCCTGGGTCGTCATTCCTGCTGGTCTTCCCCTCTGCTGCTGTCTGAAGGTGTCCCCCAAAATTCTCATGTTAAAACCCAGTTACCAATGTGATAGTGTTGAGAGGCAGGGCCTTCAGGAGGTGATTCCAGCATGAGGCCAGAGCTCCTGGATGTGACTGGTGCCCTCCTACCCGTGTGGACGCAGAGAGCAGCCCTCAGAGGACACTGAACCTGTCAGCGTCTTCGTCTTGGACTTCGCAGCCTCCAGAACTGTGATGAATAAAGTTCTATTATTTATAAGCCACCCAGTCTCAGGCATGTTGTCATAGTAGCAGAAATGGATGAAGGCACCCTTTTTGTTCCCATGCTCAGCCAGGCTTTCTGTGCCACTCTTGTTCTCCTCTTCTGCCCTTAAATGCAGGGGTCCTGCCATTGAGTCTGCGTCTCACTCGCTCTGCTGCCCCTCCTGAGGGTCTCAGCCCCCACTTAGACCACAGACACATGGGGTCACAGACACACAGGGGACTCATTAGCCACACCAGCCAACCACTCTCCTGGCTTCAGACCTGCAGGTCCACATGGGTGTCCCATGGTACCTTCAACTCAGCCCAATAAGTTCACCCCCAAATGTAGGCTTTTTGGGGGTTGCTGTCTCAGTGACTGGTGACCCCATCCATCCAGGCCCATGCAGAACCCTGGGCACCTCTTATATCCCCTGTCTTCTCCCTCTCCCTCTTGTCTCGAACCCAAGTCCTACTGAGTTGGCTGCTAAATGGCTCTTGGCTCTGTTCCATTCCTTCCTCCTCTGCCATCACCCTGCTAGTTCAGGTGACCATCCTTTCTCATCTATATGATGGCCTCACCCACCTCAGACCACCCTGGCTCTGGGCAGCCCCTCCTCCTCATCCCCCATACCATGGACAGAGGGACCTTCCGTTGTCACATCACATCCCTGCTAATCTCACTGAGGTCTCCCACTGCATTTAAAGACACCCCCAGTGCCACATGTGGCTGGGAAGGCCCTGCACTGTCTGCCCCTCCCACCCCAACCCCTGCCTTCTTCCCTTATCATCCTTACCCCAACACTCTGCTTAAACCCCATTGAACTTCGTTCAGGTTCTTCAACTTGCTGCACCATCTTTGCCTCCAGGCCTTTGCACATGCCGTTCCCCTGCCTGGAACTCATCTCCCTGCTCGTTTTGCATGCCTGAGTCCTCATCATCAGGAAGCCAGTGCAGCCACATGCCCTCCTGGAAGTCTGTCCTGGGTTTGCTGCTCCTACCTGCTCCCATAACACCTGAGCTGCCCAAAAACACAGACAAGTCACTGCTAGGCAATTCTCATTTCCACAAGCAAAAGACGGTGACCTCATAGTAAACTACTGAAGGAGTAGCTGTTGTTTCTCCCTGCCCATGTTCCCACCTTCCATCCACAACTTTTTTCCTTGTAATTCCATTTTTCCTTGGGAAAGCCTCTCTCCCTTTCCCCAAATCCATGTGGCAGTTCCCAGGGCTGGTCCACTCCTGGTGGGCCCATGACCCAGGTCTGGTCCATCCGTGTACCACATCTCCCTAGCCATCCTAAGCAATTGCCTTAGGATGGAATGTGACCCAGCCTGGCCCGAGGATTACCCTGCCTCAGAACAGTTAGCAGGAGGACCCTCTTTCTGGTAGGGCTTAAAGGGCAGAAGGAAGATGCGCCTGATATTCCATTTACTGCATAACAAATTGTTCCAAAGTCAAAGAGCTCAAAATAACTATTTCATTATTCCATGGGTCCCGTGGGTCAGGAATTCAGACAGAGCAGAGCAGAGTGGTTTGTCTCTACACCACAATGTCCAATGCCTCAGCTAGGAAAAAATCAAACACTGGGAACCATCTAGAAGCCTCTTCACTCAATCTGGTAGTTGCTGCTGGCAGTCAGCTGGGCCCTCAGTTGAGGCTATCAACCTCAGAACCTCCATGTGGCCTCTTCATACAGTCTGGGCTTCCTCCCAGCATGGCAGCCTCAGGAGAGTAGGACTTACATGCCAGCTCAGGCTTCCAAAAACAAGTGTCCCCAAAAACAAAGCAAAAGCTGCACTGCTTTTTCTGACCTCGTCTCGCAAGTTGTGCACCATCATTCTCACCTCTATATACTGGTTTCCAATGAGTCACAAGCCTGTCCAGCATGAAAGAGAGAGGAAATAGACTGACTTCTCAGTAGGAGGAATGTCAAGGTCGCATTGTAAATGAGTGTATGAGACAGGGGATATTGTTGTAGCCATCTTTGAAAAATAGAAACTATTGCCATAGCTGGTGCTTGCAAAAGGAAAGAGCCTTTATACTGATGAAGCCAACATGGAGGAAAGTAGAGGCATGAGAAGAAGGGAGGGACCAAATGCTAATAATGTCATGTGAGTGCCTGGATCCATCCATGCCTGAAGCCAAACATCCTGGATCTTGTACATGAACCAATAATTTCTCTTTTTACCCTAAGAGCTATATTTCAATCATTCACAACCAAAGGAGTCCTGATTAGTAAAGAGGCAGCACAATGCAACAGGTAAGAGTGTGCTCTTTGGAACCAGAAAGCCCAGGTTTGAATCCTGGTGCTTCCTGTTGAAGCCATTTAGCTTTGGAAACAGGTTCTTAATGGCCTGGTTTGCACCACTTGCCTATCTTTTGAAATTAGCCCAAATGTCCCGTAGAGCTGATGCTTATGGTTTTTCTAAATAAAAATAAAAACTGATCCTCCCAGTTTGGTCTCAAAGCTCGAGAAAGTTACATTTGTCTTATCTGAGTTCCTTTCTCAGGAAACCAACCACCAGGCCTGCCAGATAGTAACAAGGAACTGAAACTCACCAGATGACTGCATTTAGACAATGAAATGCCAGACCCGTCACCCATCATGTCTGCCTAAGCCATCACTTGCTTCCTATTGAGCAATTCCTCTTCCTTACCCTGCCCTATTTCCTGTCTTCCCACACATGGTTACATTTTGTCCCTGCTATATAAATCCGTAATTTTAGTCAGTCAAGGAGATGGATTGGAGACTGATCTCTCATCTCCTTGGTTGCAGCAACTGATTAAAGACTTCTTCCCTGACAATACTCCTGTAGCATCTGATTAAAGCCTTCTTCCCTGACAATACTTGTTGTATCAATGATTGGCTTTCTGTGTAGCAAGCAGCAGGACCTAGACTGAACCCCTGGTGTTTCAGCAACATTTTAACCACTTAATTCACAGAAACCATCAAACTGCATGCAGAGGTAGGCAAACAATTTCTTCATCTAACCATGAAAGAAAAGAATGATAAATCAAACTCACTAAAATTCAGAAGTTCTATTCATCAAAAGCATCATTAAGAAAGTGGAAGGGAGTAAAAAGGCAAATCGCAGATAGGAAGAAGACATTTGTAATATTATATACTTGACAGTGACTTGTATCTAGAAGATACAAAGAATTGCTAAAAATCAGTGAGAACACGGCAACCTAGTTAGGTAATGAACAAAGGATTTCAACAAACCTTAACAAAAGAGGAGATCTGAACATCTAATAAACATGTAAAAATATTTTTCATATCATGACTCATAAGAAAAATGCAAATTAAAGTCATAATGAGATACTTCCACACATCCACCAAATAGCTACAATGTCAAAAGACAGACAATACCAAGTGTTAGCAAAGATGTAGGACAACTGTAACTCCCATGCTGCTGATGGGAATGCAAGTTGCTACAGCCACTTGTGTGATTTTTCACTTGTGTGAAAAATATCTGGAAACTTCTACTAAAGCTAAATAAATATCCACCTTCCCTACTACCCAGTCCTTCCACCCTGGGAACCTATCTGAGAGTAGTGAGTGTGTACATTCACCAGAAGACATGTGTATGCATGTCCCTGGCAGTTGAATGCCTAATAGAAAAAAATATTAGGCCGGGCACGGTGGCTCATGCCTGTAATCACAGCACTTTGGGAGGCCGAGGCAGGCGGATCACAAACTCAGGAGATCAAGACCATCCTGGCTAACACAGTGAAACCCCGTCTCTACTAAAAATACAAAAAATTAGCTGGGCGCCTGTAGTCCCAGCTACTTGGGAGGCTGAGGCAGGAGAATGGCGTGAACCCGGGAGGTGGAGCTTGCAGTGAGCCGAGATTGCGCCACTGCACTCCAGCCTGGGTGACAGAGCGAGACTCCGTTCAAAAGAAAGAAGGAAGGAAAGGGAAGGGGAAGGGGAAGGGAACCTGAGGCTGGGTAATTTATAAAGAAATGAGGCTTAATTGGCTCATGGTTCTACAGGCTATCCCAGAAGCATAATAGCTTCTGCTTTTGGAGAGGCCTCAGAAATCTCATAATTATGGCAGAAGGCAAAGGGAGAGCTGGCATATCAAACGGCCGGAGCAGCAAGAGAGAGGGAGCGAGATGCCACACACTTTTAAACAACCAGATCTTGTGAGAACTCGCTCAGGACCAAGGGGGGATGGTGCTGAACCATTCATAAAAACTCCACCCCCTGATCCACTCATCTCCCACCAGGCCCCATGTCCAACACTGGGGATTACAATTCTACATGAGATTTGATGGGGACAGAGGTCCAAACCATATCAGTATGTTTTGAATTAAAAGGGGTATGGGGAAGCCTTCTAGCTGAAATGATCTGTATCTTCCCTTGAGGGTTGTCACATGTGTGTCCATGGAAGTGTACTGTGTTTACACTTAAGAAGTGATAGAACTTACCCTTAGACGCTCCCACTGGGATTCTCCTACTGAATCTGTGGTCTTTCAAGTTTAGCCATTCGGTGGATCTATATTTGTTCACAGTTACAGGTACATGACTCCTGTGACTATTACCATGTATAGTGTCAGTAGAATTGGCCTTAGGGCAGCATATTGATGAGTTCCTCATAAAAAGACAATTATAGATGTCCCTCAGTATCCTTGGGGGATTTGATTCTAGGACCCACGCCCCCACCCACAGATATCCACAGATGCTAAAGTCCTTTGTATAAAAAGACATAGTGTTTGCATATAACCTATGCGTATCTTCCCCTATACTTTAAGTCATTTCTAGGTTGTGATACCCAACACAATGTAAATACTATGTAAATAGTTTTTATACTATACTGACTTTTTAAATTTGTTTTCCTTTTTAATTTTTCTTTTTTGTTTGTTTTAGTTTTTTTAAATCCAGATTCTGCACAACATATTGGTTTTTTAATCTGCATTTTTAAATTTTTTTTTCAAATGTTTTTTATTCATGGTCAGTTGAATCCACAGATACAAAACCCATGGATAGAGACAGCTGACTGTACATCTTATTCACATTCGATGGCTGAAGTCCAGCTACAGGGTGCCCTTAGATGGGGGTGAGAGAAAATTAGCAAAGATCATGTGACCCAAGGTGGGGAAATCCATCCCTCTTTATTTGGCCTTCAGCAAGAGCTGACCAAATCATCTCTCTTTTTTCCAACAAGGGGTATTTTTACTTTCATGAAGCCAGAACAGAGGAACTGAACTAAATAGTAATGTTGGGTGTTTTTTTTTTTAAATAAAGAATGCTTCCTGGTGAATTTCATGCTGCGAATTCATGCCAACATTGAGGCCTACAGCATGGATAATTTGGACCTGCTGCTGAGAGGAGTAAGACTTTGTGATAGCTGCGGGAAAGATTGCATAGACTTAGGATGCTCCTGGATCCTAACAGGGAACTGTTGCAAACATGCACCAGCCAGGCCAGACCCCACCCGTCGTGGTTGCCATGGTGACAATACAATGAATTCATCAGGGAGACTGTGGCAGCATTTCTGGTCTTGGGGATGTGCTTGTGGTAATGAATTCCACCCTGGCTTCTTCAAAGTCAAGCCTAAACACAGGCAGAGGTATTGAAGGGTTTGCTCTCCCTGCTCTGTCCCTTGGTCAAGTTGTTTCTCGGGTCAACAGGAGGCCAGGAGCTTCCCTATAGACCATGCACACCCTGTTCTGCAGAGAGAAGCCAAGCATCCTCTCCGCAAGTGCTCAGGCCCCACTCGGGTGCACAGAACCTTCAGATCTCAAAATGCACCTGAGCTGTTCTTCCCACTAGCTTCACCGAGGTTTGAAAGAGCCATATTAGTGCTCTTTCTTTATTCCTCTAAGAAGTATTATTTTCCCACCCTACACACACACACACACACACACACACACACGCATGCATGCATGTGCGCACATCTATTTTCCAGAGAACAAGTATTATCTGTTACGTCATTCAGCTAGAAGGAAGTTCACACAGCTTTTCACAGAACTGTCTTCAACTCACAGAAAAAATTCCTTTCTGAACATCCCTGACACCTTCTCAGCTCCCCCCCACCGCCGACCCCTCCGCCTTCTTAAATACCTGAGGGGTAAGGCATTTATCAGTTAGCACGTTTGGTGTGGCAAACAACAACAGCAAAAATCAAACTGAACTAAACATTAAAGGGAGCATTTGCGTTTCTCCAGTTGAGGTAGAGAGCCTCAGATGGGTTTGACCAGTCTTGGCTCTGTGTCTTTGTGCATCTCTTGCTCTGACTGCAATGCCAGTGACTTCATTCCCTCTGAATTTCACTGTGGTCACAGACTACTGTTTGCATCCTCACTTTCCAGAAGGGAAAAAGCTTCTGTTTCCCAGCTGTGAATCAAAATCTTATCTTCAAAATCAATTAACGTAATCCATCACATAAACAGGCTAAAGAAGAAAAATCACATGATTGTATCAGTAGCTACCGAAAAAGCACTTGACCAAATTCAACACTCATTCATGATAAAAACTCAGTGAACTAGGAATAGAGAGGAACTTCCCCAATTTAATAAATATCTACAAAAATTCCATAGTTAACATCACACGTAATACCAAGAAACTCCACTTAGCTTTCCCGCTAAGATCAAGAACAAGAAAAGGATGTTCCTTCTCCCCACTGCTTTTCAACATTGCACTGGATGTCCTGGATAATGCAAGTCCTAGCTAAGATAAGAAAAGGAAATAAAAGGCATATAGATTGGGAAAGAAGAAATAAAACTATCTTTGCCTATAGATGGTATAGATTGTCTATACAGACAAACTGAAATAATCAACAAAATAACTCCTAGAACCAATAAATTATTATAGTGAGGTTGCAAGATACAAGGTTGATATACAAAAGTCAATCACTTTCCTATATAGCAGCAATGAAAAAGTGGAATTTGTAATTAAAAATGCAATACCATTCACATTAGCACTCTTCAAAATGAAACAGTTATAAAACTCACAAAATATGTACAAGTTTCACATGAGGAAAACTTCAAAACTCTGATGAAAAGAATTTTTTTAAATTAAATAAATGGAGAGATAGTCCATGTTCATGAATAGGAAGACTCAATATTGTCAAGATGTCAGCTCTTCCCAAATTGATCAGTAGATTCGATGCAATCCCAATCAAAATTCCTGCCAGTTATATTGAGGTGATTGACAAACTGATTCTAAAGTTTTTATGGAGAAGTAAAAGACCCCGAATAGCCAGGCGCAGTGGCTCACGCCTGTAATCCCAGCATTTTGGGAGACCAAGGTGGGCGTATCACAACGTCAGGAGATCGAGACCATCCTGACCAACATGGTGAAACCTCGTCTTTACTAAAAACACACAAAAAAATAGCTGGGCGTGGTGGTGTGCGCCTGTAGTACCAGCTACTCTGGAGGCTGAGGCAGGAGAATCTCTTGAACCTGGGAGTTGGAGGTTGCAGTGAGCTGAGATCACACCACTACACTCTAGCCTGGGCAAAAAAGTGAGACTCCGTCTCAAAAAGAAAAGAAAGACCCGGAATAGCCAACACATAGTATACATAGTAAAGGAGAACAAAATTGGAAGACTGATACTACCTGACCTCAAGACTTACTGTAAAGCTACAATAATCAAGACAGTATGGTACTGGTCACACTGATAGATCAATGAAACAGAATAGAGAGCCCAGAAATAGACCCACATAAATAGAGTCAACTAATCTTTGACAAAGGAGTAAAACCAATACAAATGAGGCAAAGACCCCTCAACAAATGGTACTCCAACAACTGGACATTTACGTGCAAAAAAAAAAACAAAATAAAATAAAATTTTTAAAAAATGAAACAATGAACCTAGTCACACAGCTTACATCTTTACAAAAGTAACTCAAAATGGAACACAGACCTAAACATAAAATGCAGACTATAAAATTCCTAGAAGATAACATAGGAGAAAATCAAGATGACCCTGGATTTGGTGATGACTTTATAGATGCACCGAAGGCATAATCCATGAAAGAAAGAATTGATGAGCTGAACTCCATTACAATTGAAATGTAATGCTCTGCAAAAGATACTGTCAAAAGAATGAAAAGGCAAGCCCCAGACTGGGAGAAAATATTTGCAAAAGACACATCTGATAAAGGACTGTTATCCCAAATATAAAAAGAACTCTTAAAACTAAACAATAAGAAAACAACCCAGGCCGGGCGCAGTGGCTCAAGCCTGTAACCCCAGCACTTTGGGAGGCCGAGACGGGCGGATCACGAGGTCGGGAGATCGAGACCATGCTGGCTAACACGGTGAAACCCTGTCTCTACTAAGAAATACAAAAAAAAAAAAAAACTAGCCGGGTGAGGTGGCAGGCACCTGTAGTCCCAGCTACTCGGGAGGCTGAGGCAGGAGAATGGCGTGAACCCAGGAGGCGAAGCTTGCAGTGAGCCGAGATCACACCACTGCACTCCAGCCTGGGCAACAGAGCGAGACTCTGTCTCAAAAAAAAAAAAAAAAGAAAAGAAAACAGCCCAACTAAAAATGGGTCAAAGATCTTAACCCAGACCTCACCAAAGAAGATGTACAGATGGCAAATAAGCATATAAAAAGATGCCCGCTGTAGTATGTAATTAGGGAAATGCAAATTAAAACAACGAGACTGGCCCCAATGAGACTGGCCCCGGTGGCTCATACCTGTAATTCCAACACTTTGGGAGGCCGAGATAGGAAGATCCCTTGAGCCCAGGAGTTTGAGACCAGCCTGGGCAATGTAGGGAGGCCTCGTCTCTATTTAAAAAAAAAAAAAAAAAAAAAAAAGATACCAGTAACCACCTATTAAAATAGAGAAAATCCAAAACTCTGACAACAAATGCTGATGAGGATGTGGAGCGATAAGAGCTCTAATTTACTGCTGGCAGGAATGCAAAACGGTACAGCTATTGTGGAAGACAATTTGTCAATTTCTTGCATAACTAAACCTACTCTTACCATACAATCCAGCAGCAGTCATGCCACTTGGTATTTACCCAAATGAGTTAAAAACTCATGTCCACAAAAAAAAACCCTGCATATGGATATTTACAGCAACTTTATTCATAGTTGTCAAAACTTAAAAGCAACCAAGATGCCCTACAGTAGGCAAATGGATAAATAAACTGTGATAAATCCAGATAATGGAAGATTATTCAGCACTAAAAAGAAATGAGCAATCAAGACATGAAAAAACAAGAAGGAACCCTCAATGCCTATGGCTAAATGAAAGAAACCAGCCTGAAAGGCCACGTACTATATGTTTCCAACCATACAACATTCTAGAAAAGGCAAAACTATGACAGAAGATCAGAAGATTAGTGGTTGCCAGAGACTGGGGAAAGGGAGCAATGAACAGGTGTAGCACAAAGGATTTTTAGGGCAGTGAAAATACTCTGTATAATATTATAAGGATGAACATATGTCAGTGTACATTTAGCCATACCCATAAAATGTACAAAACCAAGAATGGAGCCTAATGTGAACTATAGTCCTTGGATGATAATGATATGTCAATGTAGGTTCATCAATTTTAACAAATGTGTCACTCTATTGTGAGATGTTGATGGGGAAGATGTACAGGTGAGGGGGCCAGGGATATGTGAAAAACCTCTGAAACTTTCTGCTCATTTTGCTGTTAATCTAAAACTGCTCTAAAAAATAAGTCTATTACAATTGAGAAAGTTCTGTCTTCACTCTGATTAGATCAATTCGGAACCAATTCCAGTGGCTAAGGGGAAAACTGTGCATTCATTGGCTTAACCCTGGGTTATGTGATCACCTGTGAACCAATCACAGTGGTGAGGCGAATGTGATGCTGCTGTGGACCCATCTTCAGACCACCAAATGTTTTCATGATGAAATATTTGACCTTTCTTAGTCAGTCTGGACAGTCTAGACTTGAAAAAGTCGTTGACTCTGCTTCCAGCTCTCTTCACATACTCCTGAGTTAAACCAGACACTGTTAACTCCTAAGGATAGGGGCTGCAGGACTCACAGAGAAAGTGGATGCAGAGAGCTGGCCTCCAGGGCCATCATGCTAACAGAAGAGGCAAAACACACATGCTCACACAAGCACACTGTTCCATGGCAGCTAGGCCTATCCAAGCCCACCCTCAAAATACCAAGGAAGCTGAAAGGTCGAACAGAGAGGCTGACAAATCCAGTTTCTTAGGAAGAAACGTGTAATAGGGATGTGCAAACAAAAGCCATGTCTGTCTCCTGGTTGGAGGAGAGACAAGGTGGTGGATCGCCACACCGTTACCCTGCAAACCCATAGGGAAGGGGTGATTCAGAAGGGATGTGTAGAACTATTGAAGTAAGATAACATCAACGTTGTTTGAACTAAGGGCATGATTTACAATAAGTACCTGCTCTTCCACAAGGAACAATAGATAAACTGGAAATCTTAGAAGTCTTCCTGAAACTGGGAGTAATCAGAAGCCAACATGGTGGATTTCCTTCCAAAATGGAGCTGCTCTGGCCTCCACATATGTACACATGTACACACACCCAGCACATATGTTCACAGGCACACACCCCAGTGCACATAGACATATGCACACACATACAACATGCACTTCTCTGGAAGAGAGAGGTCTAGGGAATAATCCACTTCCTGAAGACCCCCATAGTTCCACCATCATAATGTGGGTTGAGAATTTGAGGTATGGATTAGTCCACTTCTAAAAAGTAAAGTTTTTTTTTTGTTTTTTTCTTAATGGGGCTTCTAAGCTGTTGCACAAAAAATGAAGGCTGAGATGATGTCCAGCAAGAAAGTCATCTGTATAAAAAGATCTCTGCCACAAGCAGGGCCCAGAAGTCATGGTAATGCCCAGGAAGGACCCCAGACAGACCAGAGGAGTCGAGTCCTGATGCCAAGTGCAGGGGCTCATAGCCCAGCCTCCCTGCAGGACCTCACTCACTGAGGTACCCACCCCAACAACAGGGCAACTCCAAGGGCCCCTTGCACCTCAATATTCCATGAGGGTCTCCTATGATGAGTTTCCAAGGGCAATTAGTGAGAAAGGAGAAAAGAAGAAACCAGTCAGGCAGGTAGTTAGGGTGGGTCCTCAGTTGAATTCTTTCAAACAAAAGAACAGCCTGATAAGCTACAGGCACAGATAAGGGAACTTGCACATGGGAACCTGCCTGAGACATGCTCACACCTGCACAGATAAGAAAGACTACACAGGTGACTTGCCCAGACGTGCCCACAATGGAAAATTCCATCCGCTAACACATGTGCAGTAAGAAGAACAAACAATATGGAGTAACTCAAGCTAACGCACCACAGGTGCATTAGGAGGATGGGGTGGAGCTACCAGAAATTTGAGTCTTATAAAAATGAGATGCCCAGTCCTCATCAGTTTCTTATAAAAGCCTTTGCATTCAACTGTAAAAACAGCAACCCTCTTTCATGCCCCGTCTCTGTGGCAAAGAGCTTTCGTCTCTTACTTATTGAACTTTTGCTCCAACCTCACCCTTTGTGTCCATGCTCCTTAATTCTCTTGGTCCTGAGACAAAGAACTCTGGGTGAGATCAACTGGAAAGACTGTAACATTTGGAATTGACGTGCTACCTAGGGAGGTCTTTACTCTCCAAGCCTAAAGAAAATATTGTGCTACTTCTCCAACCTCCCCTGCCACAGTTTTTGGCCGGGGTGGAGTGAGGTGGAGGGTCGTTCTTTGGGTGAATAGAGGCACAGAATGAAAAATAAACTACTTTTTGAAGCTTTGCATCTGTTTGTACCTGCAGTCACTTTGTTTCTAAACTCAAAAATCCCCTTTACAAAGAAAAACACTAAGCCTTGTAATTAGGGCTTTTCAAACCAACTCAGCTCCCCCTTACTGGGCCAGCGGCACATGAACTTGAGAATGGTTGCAGAGTGTAGCAGATACCTGGTGTTGAATGTGATGATAACAAGAGTCCAAGTTGACTGACCTCTCTGGCAAAGAGATGAGACTGCTGAAAACGGCATTTATCAGCAATGAGGGTGTGTCATTCAGTCCATTTTCAAGGGTTTATTTTCGTGGTTTTGTTGCCTGCGTAAAGTGATTTGCTGGTGCCATTCTTTTAGTCCTCTCCCTCCCTGTCTGGAAGGTGATGTAGATGTATTTGCACTCCCAGCAGGAGACACAACCCTTGGCAAAAGAAACCCTCAGCATAGGATAAGCTGTTCCAAGCTCTGGCTCTGAAAGTCATGCAGGCTGTAGCATGAATCCCATGGCCGAGCACCAGAGGAGAATGTGCCTGCAGCTTTTGCAGCCCTGAGGCTTCCTCCTCCTCCAGAGAGAAGGATAGTTCCTGCACTCCCACACTCCCGTCTTGTAAGTCGCAGAATCAGAGGCTGGTCTTACACCTGGGCGATGGACTGGGGGAGGGTCTGGATGGAGTCTGTGCCATTTGCGGGGTGGGGCGGGTGAGAGAACACACTTCCACGTAGACTCTTCACCCTGGACTCTTCAATTGGGAGTCTCACATTCTGGCCACTTAAGCTGCACTTTCATACTTCAGAATGCTTCCTCTAAATTCTTCTGATTACTGTCTTAACACTGCCCATGTTAACATATTATTGAAACAGATTATCGCAAAGGTATCACTTTAGGAGAATGTGCTTAGGGTAAAAGCTACATCTCAGCTTTTCTTCCCCTGCTCCCAGCTCTATTTCCCATCACTACCATGTCATAGCCCTCAGCGGGGCTTGGTTAAATATTCGAGGATCTCACCACTGATAAATCCTGAAACTTTGTTTAGAGGCATATTATATAGAAGCCAAGAGGACAACTGTCTTATTCTCCGAGGGCTGCAGGCAATCTTCTGCTTGTCCCATAACAGATTTCTAGTTAACATATAACATTGCCAATTGTCAGAAAATAGGTGGCCCCTCTGGGACAGGCCCACAGCCCTTTCCTGTCTAGGCTCCATTCATCAAGCTGAGTTTTGTCTCTCGGGGGTGTCACATTCACGTTAGTGTCTCTGCTTGCTACTTCCTCAGTTATCTCCTTGAAACAAATTTTAAATTGACTCTGCAGAATCCCATTCCAGAACTTGCCATCATTTCTAATGAATATAAATTTCTATAACAATTTTCAAAATTGGCCACCAGCCTCATGGATTCCCAGCATCCACATTACGAATTTCAGAGGCTTCCAGACCTGCATATCTCATCACTGAATAGATCTGAGCTTAAAATCAGAAGAACTGAATCATCATGCACTCTGAGGCTTAAAGAAACATTTAATCCAGGTAATCAACACACAGTCATAAAAACAGTTTTATAGTCGCTTTATGATAGTCACTTGTAAGGATACTCAATTAAAAACCTATTGATTGATCAAACATTTAGCCCTTTGAAAAGTATTTTTTTAACAATTACTTTGTGCAAAACACTGTTAGGTGTGATGAAGTGTCCACAGAAACAGAATACAATTCAATTAAATGAAGCAAATAATGATGAGTTCCTGCCATGCATCAAGAATTCTGCTAGACTGTGTGATCCGGAAGCGAGCAAAATGCAGATCTTATCGCTGTCGAGATGACAGAGTAATGTATCCACTAAATCAGTAACTCTAATTTAATAAAGGCTTTGTGCTAAATAGGAGATAAGTTCACATTGGACACAGGCAAAGACTGGCAAACGCCTTCATTTCCTAAAAGTTACTTGCTGCATGGGGCACAGGGGTGCTCAAGGAGACAGTGGGCTTGGGTCGCCTATAAGAATCGTGGCGATGAGCACTGACCCTAGACTCAGACTTCTCAGGCAGAAGCCAGCTCTGCTCCTACTCACCGTGAATGTGCTTAGAACATTAGAACGCTCTGGCCTCAGTTTCCGAATCTCTAAAAACAAGACACTGATACCTAATTCATTGTGGAGAGACGGTGCCTATAGAGAGCTCCTGTGAGGCGTGCCTGGGCCCAGAGGTCGAGTGGATGGCTGTCACTATTGGAGGGTCACAGCAGGTTTTGGTTCCCACTGGACCCACTGAGAACTCTGTTCTTCACTACAGCCGGCAAGACTGTCTTCAGTACAAGCACCATCCTGTCTCAGGAACATGACGTTGCATCCAGACGTGGTACCAAGCTGTGTGCCTGCCAATCTAGCAGAGGCTTCCAAGCCATCAAGCCCAAATGTGTACCCCGCCATGCTCCTTGTGCACTGAGCCATCCCTACACAGTGCGGGAGACAACTTAGTATGGGGCCACGGTAGGGGTTAACCTGGCTGCTCTCTGGCTGGTTACAGTCTGCCAAAGCAATAAGCAGCAGTGGGAAGTTAAATAAACATCACGACGTAATTAAGTTGCTATGGCAGTAAATCTTAATGACTCAGGTTCAGAAAAGTAGTGGCTCTCAACCAGAGGCAATTTTTCCCTCCAGGTACACTTGCTAATGTCTGGACACAGTTTTGGTTGTCACGACTAGGTAAGGGCGTAACTGGCATTTACTGAATAGAGGCCAGAGATGCTGCTAGGCATCCTACAATATGCAGGAGAGTCCCACAGGAGAGATTGCCCAGCCCAAAAGGTCAATAATGCTGAGGTTCAGAAACCTCGACACAGCAGCGCAGCAGCAATGGCTGGTGCTTGTTGGAGGAGGAGGGTGGCTTAACTAAAGTCTTGAAGGACCATGAAAGTCAGAAGAACAGGCAGGAGAGGGAAACCTTCCAGGAGGGGTCCCAGCACAAGCAAGGATGGGAGGGAAGGATGTTTGAGGGGCAGTGAGCAGGCTGGCTCGGCTGGAGGGGCGTTTGTGCAGGTGATATGTGGAGGGCATGCGGGGTTTGCTCTCCCATCCTAAGCAAATCCTTGGGCTTCCTCTGAGAAGCTCCCCATCCCTCTCCATGCGGTGAGGAGGGACTTTCAGTCAAATGACAATACCCTCCCCGAGTCCAGGGGGTAACATGTAGCCAAGACAGGACCGTCCTGTCCTCCTGTGGGGACCTGAATCGTGAACAGTGACACATGAGTGAATTCAACATCATGGCCACACAGAGGACCCAGGAGCTGCCCTGATGCCCCCAAGCTCCCTGAATCTGGCTCCTCATGTTTAATTTTCCTACATACTTACCCCATTTCTTCCCATAAATGTCTTCAAAAAATTAAATCAAGGAAACCAGAGTTGGTTTCCGTTGCTTGCACTCAAAGTTGGATGGGGGTCTGTGGCTTGGGTCTTCCTCTGCCTTCCTGCCACATATCTTCTAGTGCCTGAACCCTGACTGTGGGGACGGTGGAGTCTGCCGAGCAGATAAACAGTCCACTGAATTATAGGACTGTGGTGTGTTGTGCACTGATGTCTGCAAGACACACACACACACACACGCACACACACACACACATACAGGAGAGAGGACACAGGGACAGCCAGGTTCACGGCAGACACTAGCAGCCACTCTCCTTTCTTCCTTGGTAACAGAGCCACACTTCTGTTCACCCCTCCAGTAGAAAACAATGTGCTGGGCCAGGTGTGGTGGCTCACGCCTCTTAATCCCAGCACTTTGAGGGGCGGAGGCGGCCGGATCATGAGCTCAGGAGATCGAGACCATCCTGGGTAACACGGCTGGGCTCAGTGACTCAGGCCTGTAATCTCACCACTTTGGGAGGCCAAGGCGGGCGGAACACGAGGTCAAGAGATGGAGACCATCCTGGCCAACAAGGTGAAACCCCGTCTCTACTAAAAATACAAAAATTAGCTGGGTGTGATGGCAGGCGCCTGTAGTCCCAGCTACTCGGGAGGCTGAGGCAGGAGAATGGCGTGAACCGGGAAGGCAGAGCTCGCAGTGAGCTGAGATCGCACCACTGCACTTCAGCCTGGGTGACAGAGCAAGACTCCATCTCAAAAAAAAAAAAAGAAAGAAAGAAAAGAAAAGAAAAAAAAAGAAAACAATGTGCTGAAGGAAGGTGGCCCTGCTTCAGCCCTAAGCAGAGCAACATGATTGGTCAGTGGTTCAAGGCCAAGCACAGTAATCCTCTCCCCTTTGCTTGTGATTGGTTTGACAATAAGCCTGTCATCCAGTTCTATTAATAGCTAATGGGACCTAAGGGACATTTACAAGAGCCTTCTGGGAAGATTTCCCAAGCCACACAGGAGAAAAATCTCCCAGCTCTCCTTCCTTTCATCCGTTTTGGACACAGGCTGGTGATGCTGGAGCAATGGCAGCCACCGGAAACCCCAAGGCGAAGGCCGGAGAATCCCAAAGACGCAGACGGAGACCTCTTAGAACTGGAGAGTAAGCCAAGTTGGAGTTGCCTTTTCTGGACTTCTTGTTAAGTGAGTTTAAAAAACAAAATGCCTCTGTAATTTAAGCCAGTGCTTCTAGAACTTTAATGTTCAATTGCCTTTTCAACAAATAGTGTCAGAAAAAAATTTGTCCATAGACAAAAAAATCGATCACACCCTAACTGTCATACATTATACAAAAATTAACTCAAAAATGGATTTTGGACTCATAATGTAACACGTAAAACTATAAAACTTTAAAAAAATAATACTTAGGAGAAAATCTTCAGGACTCTGGGCTAGAAAAAGAGTTCTTAGACTTGACACAGAAAACACAATGCACAAAAGGAAAAATTGATCAATTGGACCTCAATGAAATTTAAAACTTTTGCACTGCAAAAGGCCTTATGAAGAGGATGAAAAGACAAGCTACATACTGGGAGAAAATATTTTCAAACCACTTATCCCACAAAGGATTTAATACCTAGAATAATATAAGGAAGTATTAAAACTCAACAGTAAAAAAAAAAAAATCCATTTAGGAAATGGGCAAAAGACATGAACAGCTATTTCACCAGTGGTGATATATGAATGGCAAGCAAGTACACAAAAACATGTTCAACATCATTATCCATAAGGAAAATGCAAATTAAAATCACTAAATACCCACATGAAAGTGGCTAAAATAAAAAATAGTGATAACAGTAAATGACGGCAAGGGTATAGAAAACTTGTATTGCTCATACAAAACACTGCTGATACACAGATGCTCTGGAAAACAGTTCAGCAGTTTCTTCCAAAAATTAGACATGTGCTTACCATATAACCCAGCATTTGCCCTCTTGGGCATTTGTCCCAGAGAAATGAAAACTTGTATTCAGACAAAAATTTATATACGAATAATCCTAGCAACTTTGCTGATAATAGCGAAAACTTGGAAAACAACCCAAATGTACTTTAATGAATGAGTTAAATAAACTGGTGCGTCTCTACTATGAAATACTATTCTGCAATGAAAAGGGGCAAACTATTAATACCTGTGACGGCAAGATGGCTCTCCAGAGAATTAAGCTCAGTGAAAAAAACCGATCTCAAAAGGTTATGCACCATATGATCTCACTTAGATATCTTTATTTATTTTATTATTTATTTATTTATTTATTTATTTATTTATTTGAGGCTGAATCTTCTTCTATAGCCCAGGCTGGAGTTCAGTGGCGCAATCTCGGCTCACTGCAACCTCCACCTCCCAGGTTCAAGCAATTCTCCTGCCTCAGCCTCCCAAGTAGCTGGAATTGCAGGTGCCCACCACCATGCCTGGCTAATTTTTTTGTATTTTTAGTAGAGACGGGGTTTCACCATGTTAACCAGGATGGTCTCAATCTCCTGACCTCATGATCTACCCGCCTCGGCCTCCCAAAGTGCTGGGATTATAGGCGTGAGCCACCACGCCCGCCAGAACTGTTTTGAATCTTAATGGTGGTGGTCACACAAATCTAAACATATAATAAACTTTCAAATAACTAAACACACACTAATTAGTGCATATGAAACTGGTGCAACCTGGGGCAGATAGATGGATTGTATCAGAGTCAATATTCTGCTTGTGAAACTTTACTATAATTAGGAAGATGGTATTACTGGGAGGAAATGAGTGAAGTGCAGGTGAGATTTTCCGTATTTCTTACCATCACGTGTGAATCTAAAATTAACCAAATTGCACTAAATTTTTTGTGGATCCATGAATTAATGTGGGAAACCCATTTCCTGAACTACACAAAGGCAATTAAACAAAATATATTACACATTAGAAATCAGTTCCTTTTGGTACTGTGATTTTTTTCAAACAGGAAAACGTAGCGGGGGTGGGGGTTGGGGAGGCTTTGGAATTAATATATAATTAGATTTTTAGCCAGGTAGAAAGCTGAAACAAAATAAACTTGACTCTAAGTAATTAAAAATTTTAATGTGCATATGAATCACCTGGGTAATCTTGTTTAAAAAAGAAAAGCAGATTCTGATTCAGTAAGCCTTGAGTATTACCTTGAGTATTCTGTATTTCTAATGAACTGATATTGCTGGTTCATGGACCCCATTTTAGGTAGCAATAAAATAAGCCACTTTTAGTTGCATATTCCGTTAGTTGCTGCCAAAAGCATCCTCTTTTGACCGTTTGCATATTAGCCCCACCCACCGGATGGAGCCCAGAGTCTTATCTTCCCACCAATCAGATTCACCCTCCACCTGTGGGAGGAGCCAAGAGACAAGTATGTGGGGAGAAGACGGTCCTTTTTCCAAAAGGCAAGAGCGCTTCCTTGTGTTGTGAGCCTGGGTGAGAGAGAGACCGAGGAGGATGGAGGTAGAGCAGATGGCAGGGACAGATGCTGCTTTGGGGATGTCTGGGTCTTTGGTTGCCTCTTTATGGTCTGTTTATGAAACCCAGACGCCCTTTCAGTGAGAAGCAATTCTGCCATGTTTATTTTCTGCGGGGGAAGAAGCCACAAAACCCAAATATTTATATCCGTTGTGCAGTCTTCTCCAGTTTCCAGGCACGTCTTCCTTTTCTATATCTTGGAGAACATTTCAAGCCTCCTGGAATTTTTCTTCAAGAAGGGGCTTCAGGGCCACTGCTGCAGGGTGACTCACTGAGCCGCCAGGAGGCCTGGGCTTCCTTCCTGGAAATCAGGGATCCCATGTGGGCCTCTCAGACCCAGCTCTCCTGTGAAGTTGAGAGCTTCCAGCCGGTCTTCTAGGGAGGTCAAGAGGTGGCGGGAATATTGGAAATGGCTCTGCCCCTCACATGCTGTGTGTCCTTGAGTGAATGATCTGGCCTCTGAACACCAGTTTCTTCCCCTGCGAAAGGTGGGAGTTGCAGCAGGTGATTTCTTAGGATCCTGCCTGCTCTAAGTGTTTCGTGGTCTCCAAATTCTCATCAACAGGACTTAGCTCAGGTCTGTGCTCTCCATCTTGGCTGCATATTTGAGTCACCTGAGGGACACTAAAGATTCCAAACCCAGATGTTCTGATCTGATAGATCTGGGGTCCAATGTGGGCGTCAGGAATCTTTAAAACTTCCCAGGTGTCCCTAACATACAGCCAGGGTTGAAAGCCACTGGGCTACACCTGATTTTACAGAAGAGGAAACTGGGCTCCCATCTCTGGTCAGCAGGTCAGCCTCAGGTGGAATCCAGTGAATCCCAATTGCAGGTGTGGGACCTCACAGCCACCCTCTGCCAAGGACCTGGGGAACATTGCACCTTTCCATTCTTCAACAATCTTCTCCTCCATCTCTTTCCTTCTCTGCCCCATCCCTCTCTCCAATGAGCTAAATCTTTCTCAAGTAGCTCCTGCCCCTGTCCTGTGAAAGTCCCTGCCAGGAGGAGTGGCCACACCTGTTTACCTCCTTGAACTAGGAAGGAAGGAGGGAAATACAGGCAGAGATATGCAGAACTCAGGGTCTCCCACGTCACTCTGCCTCCCACCCAAAGCACCTTGCTCCAGGTTTGTCACAGGACAAGGGGAAGCTGCTGTGAGGACACTGAGGGTGATGGGAAAGTTCAAAAAGGAAGAGGAGAGAAATAGCACATCTGTATTTAGACATTATCCCTGGATGCTTCTTTGCATGTTGGGAAAGGCTCACTACAATCTAGCCATGTTTAGCCCTTTAGGAGCCCCGGGGTAGTGAGTCCAGGGCCAGCCCTGGGGGCTTTTCTCCCACCCCCTTTTCAAAGTCATGTTGACCTTGGAGCGTCTCCTGCCCCAGGGGAGCGCTACAGCTGCCGCAGACAGCATGAGATGCTTCTCTACGTGGGCCCAGCTTCACTCTTCTGTGCTCCTGATGATGGAGGACAGAAAGTGGCTCTTCCTTTCTGGCAAGCATTTCCAGTCTCTGAAGACTCTCTGGGGAAAGAGCACCAAGGGGGAGAGGCTTCCTAAGTCCCTTCACTGGGGGCTTATCTGTGGCCGACGTTCCTGGGGAGACATACATTTCATCAGTCACTTTCCATCTCACGCCACTCTCCCTCCTCTCTGCAAGCTTACATTGCAGCCCCATGGAATTACACACAGTGCCTTGCATATGCCAAGGTTCTTCCACCTCTAGTCATGCTGGTTCCTGTCCTGGAACCCCCTTCCTAACTCGATCCTGCTGAGCAGCCTGGGATCTGTGTACGGGACGCCCCTCAGAGTCACCCAGACACAGGGGAAGCTGGGGTTTTTATTCCCTGCCCCTCAGTCATGGGTGCAGGCCTGTTCCTGGGGCACTCGCCCCCCAGCATCTCCAATGCCAGGCAGCCCAGAGAGCCACTCTCCTGTCCAAGGAACCCTTAGAGAACATTCCCAGGAGGAGCGAATGTCCACCCTGTGTGGCGTCCTCCTGGGGCGCTCCTTCTGGGGGAGACCCCAGCCCCTCCTGCCCTTCCACCCAGAATCCTCCTGTCTCATGGGTGAAAACTGGAGCCCAGGTTGGAGCTCTGCTGTGTCTCTCAGACTCTAGTGAGTGTCAGAATCCTCTGGAGGCCTTGTTAAAACTCCGATGGCCGGGCCCACCCTGAGGTTCTGATTCGGGAGGTCTCAGCAGAGCCTGAGAGCTGGCTTTCCCAGCAGGGTCCCGGGGTGCTGATGCTGCTGCCCCTAGGACCACCCCGAGAGCCCTGGCTCTCCACCGGAGCCTGCCCACCTGAATACAGTGACCACAGGCCACGGGTCACCCCTCACTGCTTCACTCCACGCCCTCTCCTGTGACCTCATCGCCTCCCACCTCCCTCTCGGCCACGCGGCTCTAGCCACACCCGCCTCCCTGCCGTTCCTCAGCCAGGATCACCAAGGTCTCTCCTGCCCCGGGGCCTGTGCACCTGCTGTGCCTCTGCTTGGGGTGCTCTTCCCAGGGCTCGCTCGCCTCCTCAGAGAGGCCTCCTGACCCCTGACTCGGCCTTGCCCTTCACCTCTATCGTCCTTTAGAACAGCCCCCACCTCCCGCACATCATGCAGTTGCCAGTTAAACTGCTACTGCTTGTCCTCCAGACTCGAAAGTAACCTCGCAGTGGGCGGTGGGCAGGGGGCATTGTTTTGTTCCCTGCCCTGTCCTGGCACCCAGAGCAGTGCCTGGCAGGGGTGGGTGTTCAGTACACTCCTGTAAACAAGTGACTCCAATGCAGGGACCGTTCTCTCTGATCTCTAAATCCACCTTTCTTATGTGGTAGTAACAATATTGAATGTTGTTCCATACATCATCCATTTTCTTTTCTGACTTTTAGATCATAGTGCCTTACAGAACAACTGGGCAAAAAATGGACTTTCAGACACGGCAGGTGCCCAGGTCCAGGCCCCACCCTTTGGTCCTGCAGGGACTGCACTCATTTATTTTTCTCTTTTCCAGCTCTCCACATGCCAACAGCTCCCTGGCTTTAATTTTCATCCATTTAAGTTGAAAAAAAATCAAAACAAATGAAACGCACTTAAGAGAAAGCCTTGAGGAGTTAGCGGGCCACCTGAAGTGAATGGACTCCTTTCAAGGAGTTCTCATTTGTTGTTATTAACTATTTATTGGGCTCTGATATGTTCCCGGCGCCACCAAGACGGAGAGGAGACAGGGTCCCTGCCCTGGGGCATCCCAAAGAAGAAGGGAGAGTTTGTGAAATGAAAAAATGTCCCATATGATAAGACATTTACACGTCACACCGCAAGGCTGCTCTATGCTTTTATTATGTTTTTACTTTTAAGGATGTTCATTTATTTTCTGATTTAAAAAATTAATTGAAAAGTTTATAAAATATTCCTAGAAAATAGAGAAAAAATAAAATCTAACTCCAATGTTTTTAATGCACATATAAAATCTATTTGGTTTATAAAATAGGATTTATTCTAAATGTTTAATTTAGTTAGTTTAGAAGTTTTGTTAATTTACTCATCAGATTCTGCCTTGAGTTTTATTCACATTATACCATGTGCATTTCTTTAGGCCATCAATCAGTCTTCAAAAGCATAAATTTCATTAGTTACAATGTGTTTCATACAGATATACGATAACTGCCTTCAACAATCTTCTATTTCTGGGCAATAAATTTTTTTTCTTGTTTTTCTTTTGGTTATTATAATATTGCTTGAATATACTTAGTTTAGAAAGCCTTGACTCATCGTTATTATCATTTCAGTTTATAATCAGGAAGAGGGAAAGCCTAACTCTAAGGCTGAAACTAAATCCTAAAGCTAGTTACACAGTCTCTCTGAGCTTTGCTGTCGTCTTCTGTCCTGTGGTAAGAATAATACTGAGGTCCTAGGGAGCTGTGAACCATATGCTGTGAGAGAACACAGCTGAGCAGCCCAGCCAGAGCGCCCTGGGGAAGCCATTGGAGGTCAGCAGCTCCCGTCCCCTTCCCTCTTGACTCCTAAGAGTCTGAGACAGAACTTTGCCCTCCCTTCTTCCTGTCCAAAAGACATACAATGATAATGATGCTGATGGTTATTTAGTAAGAAACTTCCCAACAGTCGTCAGGAGGGGACACAGTTGCATTCTCTCCAGCGAAGATGTCAGGGTGGACAGAAATATCACCGTGATCCAAAGAGGACACAAACACTCCTGCTATTTTATTGTCACCAGGGAAAGACCAGCTCTAGGTCTGACGAATGTTTAGTGACAGTTAGTTTGCAAAAGTCAAAAAGAAACTGACATAATGATAGCCAAACAGGCTTTCTCTGCATTAGAAGAGCTCAGTGGACCCTTGCATGTCTGATTAGAGAAAAACAAAACAAACAAGGAAGAGCTCCTCCAATGCACAGAGGTGCTGCTCCATTGAACTAGACCAGAAGAACTTGGGCCTGCCCCTTGGGAACAGGGGCCAACATGACATGGTGGGCAAGGACCCATTATCTGACATGAAGATGCCCTGAGGGCATTGGAAAGCACAGTGAGTCAGGAGAAGATGGCCCTGAGGGCAGGTGCATTCGGGTGCTAGTGAGCGCTGCAGCATGTTGGGTCTCTAGTTTTGTATCAGTCAGCTACTCTCACAATCATGCTGTGTAACAAAACACCCCCAAACTCAGTTACAAACAGTAGTATTTATTTCTCATTCTCATGTCCACAGGTCTGATGGGGTTCATCACATCTGAGCCAGGACTGGCTTTTCTTGGCTGCAAGCTGAAAGCTGGGTCCCGGTCTGCTATACTGAGGGTCTCCCATCTTCCTTGGACCAGTGACAACCAGAGGCCTATTTCTCTCATAATGGAAGGCAGGAGAACAAGCAGGCAAGACCAGCTGTGCTAGCATATGCTGCCCCTCTGCCCACATCACACCTGCTAATGTCCCATTGGCTAAAGCAAGTCACACAAGCAAACCCGACATCAACAGGACAAGGAAACAGACTCCACCTCTAGAGGCACAAACTACAAAGTCACATGACACAGGGCATGGATTCAGGGAAGGAAGATGGAGAATGACAATAATGACCCTCAATAACACAACCTCCCACAGGTTTCCAAATCCCCATCCCAGGCATATTTCCAAGGAAACGGAATCATGGGTTCAGGGTTTTAGAGCAAGCAATTTCTGCTCGCCCAGCTTAGTTTCCACACCCTTAACACAGGGGCAATGATGTGGCATCAAATCGTATCTTAGAACTTTGTGATGACGTTTAAACAACTAAATGCCAAAAAAGTACTTAGGTCAGGGCCGGGTAGGAGGGGCAGAAGCCAATGGTAACAAGTAGCATCATTGTTAACCTGCAAAGTTCTGGGAATTTCCTTGAAAGTCTGATTAGAGAATCATGTCCTCAACAATTAACATTTCTTTTGTTTCTGTTTGTTTGTCTGTTTGAATCTAAGAAAATACTAATTGTCCCAGGATAGAATATTTATCTGATGAGCATATAGAAGTTAAGGGCTCCTTGGAGTCACAGTGCTGGGTTTGGGTCTCACCCCTCCTCCTACCTGCCTCTCTCAGCCTCGGTTCCTCATCTGTAGAATGGGTACATTCCCAACCTCATGTGTCTGTGGCAGTCAGGGTTAAATGGGCTAACGACTCTAAAGTGCCCCGCGCAGGCCTGGCAGGTGCTGAGCAACCTTGGGCCATAGCAGGAGCACTGACTTGGGAGTCAAGAGCTGGGACCTCCGGTCCTATTCCCCAGGGATCCAGGAGAAGTCCTTTGGCTTCCCTGAGCTTCGTCCACCCCACGTGCTAGTGAGGTGGCTGGACCAGTCAGGCCAAGGATGTCCCTGCGGCTGTCTAACTTCCCCTTACTCACTGCTCAGCAAAGGGCAGGCGCTGGGCCTGGTCAGGCTCCCACAAAGCCCAGGCGTGGCCGTGCTCAGCTCAGGGCGGGTGTGGGGGATGCGTTTCTGCCCTCAAGGGACTGAGCTCCAGTTTCTTTCTTCACTGAGCCCTTTACTCTCTGCCTGTGGGTGGTTATTTAAGACATCTCCCGCCTGCGGGGGCCTCTTAGAGAACAAACAGGGATCATTCCTTCAGCTGCAGCGCAGGCTTTACTGGACTTGTTCCTGCCTCAAGTGGCCAGATCCTCCCTGAATGGAGTCTCCCCACAGGCCCCACACCCAGAGAGGGGCAGCCAGAAGCCTCCGAGGCTCTGCCCAGCTCGCCCTGAATGTGCTCCCCGCCCTGAGTGGAGCGCTCACAGCTCCCCACATCAAGGTTCTGTCTCCCCAAGGATCTTCCTCTTAAAAACCCTTCTTCTCCCAGATCCCACAAACCGACGTTATAAAAAACACAAACACCCAATAAACACCGTGTAAACTGATCACACACAAATAATATCCAAAAAGAAGAACTCGTATAACCACTTTAAACTATAAAACATGTCTGCTGGGATTTGTGGGAGATCATGGATCACAGCCTCCCCCTGCTCCTGGTTCAGCACCGTGAGAAATGGAAGCAGGTTCACCCGGGGGACGGGAAAGCATCAGCTGCTGGTGATGCTCATGAGGCTGGGGGCAGGGGAAGGCCCTCATCCGCGGACACAAACAGGCGTCCTGACATGACTTCCATGAGCAGAAGCGGCCAGACAGAGCTGGAAAGCTGACCTCACAAGGCTGAGGACCGGCCTTGAGCTCTGCCTGACTGCAGAGAAGGAAAGTTCTCTCCCTGCAACCTCAAATCTTCCAGGTAAGAACCGAACGAAATCCGGCCTTTGTGTTCTCTCCACCATCTCCCGGCTCACCCACCCAGCAGCTCAGCACCTGTGAAATCTGTCTCCCGATGCACACTTGCTAGCCGGGTGGGTGTGAGCAGGACGATGGGAAACAGCGGGAGTCCCCTGAGTGCAGACTCAGGAGTGAACCTGCCTGAAGAGTAGCATCTAACGCACACGCTGTGGTCAACTCCACTCCACTCTGGGTCCCAGGAATAGGAGCAAATGTGTATTTAGCTTGCAGGGCAGGTGTTTCATCCACATTATTGCAGGAACAGATGAATTTAACTAAAAGAACACCACAGTGAGCACCTCTTCCAGAGATGCCTCCCTCTAAGAACATGACACCGAGATGATCAAGGTCTTAAAAGGGCGATCGAATTACTCTCTGAAAATGAAACTGCTCAGACAGAATGATAATTAAATTAATAACAATGAAGACAATGCCCAGATTTCATCTCAGCTCACAGCCCTCCTGTGTGCTGTGTGATCGGGTTCTTGGGGATGACTCCAGATGCAGGGAAGAGTCAGGATTCATCCACAAGGGTGAGCTGACTGTCAGCATGAGGGTCCCCTACAGTGGAGCTTGCCAAGGTCCGTGGGTCCCAGGGGACCCGTTCCAGGGCTAACAGATGAAGCATGGAAATGCTGTGTGGAGTGAGCTGAGCAGCCATTCTCAGGAGAAAACAGACAAATCCTCCTGCATCGTGGTGAACCAGCTTTGTGGCCTGTTTTATGTCATCTTTGCTGAGATCCAGTGAGTCACTCCTCCTGCTGGCTTTGTGATACTGACATTTCAGGCACTGGCGCAGATACACTGGCCTTCCTGGCTGGGATTCCACAGGTGGAGTGAGCAGTGCTGGCTTGGAGGAGCCGTGGCTGCACAGGGCCTGTGCTCTCAGCTGATCAGTGCCTGTCCTGATCCCAAAGGGCCTTCGCAGTACTGTTTGAAATTGCTCTTGCCATCTTTGGAACAGATTCCTCAGTACGTTTCAGACCCATTGTTGTGACTTTGGTTTCAATCCAGGGACACAGCTTGGCCAACGGACCGTCTCAACAACATCTATGATCGTTCTTTCCCAGAGACAGCATCTCAGACACCGATGCTGAAAGAGAAACAGCAGCCTGTCCCCAGGTGGCAGGAAATAGTCCATTTGAACGGCAATTTCATAAGTGGCAGATGATTTTTATTGTAATTTTCTGGTGAGCCGATTAAGTGGAGGCAGAGTCAGTTCTGAGGCATCAATGTCTTTAATAACTCGGGGAGACCAAGGCCGTGCTCAGCAGGAACACCGAGTCCATGGAAAACAGGCCCTGGGCCTGCTGATGTGCATAATTCCACGTTTGCCCCCCACGTAACCAGGATGGTAAATTACAGGTGTCAGATAATCACGCTCTGGAGTGGCTGCTTGAGGATGTGATCGACCAATTTAAGCTCCGTCTGACACATGATCAATAGGCCGTGATGCTACATAGAATTGCAGGCACAGTGTCCAAACCTGTAGAGCAGTGGCTCCCAGCTGGGGCAACTTTGCCCCCCAGAGGACATTTGGCAACATCTGGATACGTTTGCAATTGTCACAGCTGGGAGAGGGGGATGCTATTGGCATCTGGTGGGCGAGGCCAAGGATGCTGCTAAACCTCCCATGATGCACAGAAGTCCCCACAGACACATCCTGTGCAGACTGTCCATAAAGCCTAGATGAGATGCTCTGACTTAGTGCCACAATGAACATTCCACTCCATCATCTGGGTATCTCCAGGGATGTACGTAGCTGGACGTCTAGCTTTTCATCTGGGTATCACTGGCCTCACGCAGAACCAAAACTGTGTGTAGATCGAATCTCTTATTTGCTCTGCCACTTCCTTTCATTGTAATTTTCTCCTTCTCACTAGTATTTTCTGTTACTGGAGGAATGGTAAGAAAACATAAAATACTAGAGAGTCACTAACGATTTTGTTTTTGTCAATAAAGAAGTAATTCGCAAGTGACTCACAAAAAGCAGAAAATTAATGAAAGAAGACACGAGATCTATCAAAAAGCTGATCAGGGTGGCTCACGCCTGTAATCCCAGCACTTTGGGAGACCAAGGCAGGTAGATCATCTGAGGTCAGGAGTTCGAGACCAGCCTGACCAACAAGGTGAAACCCCATCTCTACTGAAAAGATGAAAAAGAAATTAGCCGGGCATGGTGGCGGTTGCCTGTAGTCCCAGCTACTCCGGAGGCTGAGACAGGAGAATTGCTTGAACCTGGGAGGCGGAGCTTGCAGTGAGCTGAGATCGCGCCAGTGCACTCCAGCTTAGGTGACAGAGCGAGACTCCGTCTCAAAAAACAAAACAAACAAAAAAACTGATCTGCTCAGGAGAGCAGCAGATAGAAGAGTCCAGACGGGAGCTGGTCAGTTACAGGAGAGTGCACAGAGCAGGACCTCGCAGGACTGGCCCAGAGCTCCTCAAACTAACGTCAGTTCAGTGGTGCAACCAGCACTTTAAAACACTCATCACAGGGTTGAGTAGAAAATATCAAAAGGTGTCAGTACTACTTTGTGAAACTTTATATTCATATATATATGTGTGTGTGTGTGTGTGTGTGTGTGTGTGTGTGTGTGAGCATGTGCGCGCCAGGTTCCATTGTAAAATAATTTCTTATGATGGTTGTGATCAAAACAGCTTGAAAAACACGAGTGGATTCAACGACGGAGAATTGAGAAATAATTAAGTATCTTTAAGTAAATTTTGCAAGTAAAAAGAACAAGAAGGCTGGGCGCAGTGGCTCATGCCTGTAATCCCAACGCTTTGGGAGGCTGAGGCGGGCGGATCACAAGGTCAGGAAATCGAGACCATCCTGGCCAACATGGTGAAACCCCGTCTCTACTAAAAATACAAAAATTAGCCGGCGTCACGCCTGTAATCCCAGCTACTCGGGAGGCTGAGGCAGGAGAATTGCTTGAACCCGGGAAGCGGAGGTCGTGCCACTGCACTCCAACCTGGCGACAGTGAGACTCCATCTCAAAAAAAAAAAAAAAAACAAAGAACAAGAAAATGACAAACTCTAGGAAAAATGAAAAGTGTATAAGAAAAAAATACAACTATATTACAGTACTTAGCTCTGCAGAGAATAGCATTTCCCTGGTCACAGGACATAAATGTTGATTATGATGCAATTAAAAATAGTGATGTACCATACAGCGTAGCAGGAAAGGAGCTGGTGGGTGGTATAACAGCTAACTTCTCATCTAGCTTAGCAGACATTAGATAACACTAGACCTTGAAAGCTCTATGAATAGCTTCCCTGGCTTCCTCTTTCTTTCTTTTCTTTTCTTTTTTTCTTTGAGACAGGTCTCACTCTGGTTTCCCAGGCCGGAGTGCAGTGGTACGATCTTGGTTCACTGTAGCCTTGACCTCCTGGGCTCAGGTGATTCTCCCACCTCAGCCTCCCAAGTAGCAGGGACTACAGGCACTCACCACCACGTCCGACTAACTTTTTGTCTTTTTAGGAGAGACAGGGTTTTGCTGTGTTGCCCAGGCTGGTCTTGAACACTCGGAGTCTCAATCCACCCGCCTCAGCCTCCCAGAGTGCTAGGATTACAGGCATGAGCCACAGCACCCGGCCAAGCCTCCTCTTTCAGGATTTGGACATAATGTGCGGAAACTTGTGGATGTCTCTGAGGTGTGCAGGGAACAGAAAGATTCAATGGTGTTTGATTTGGTCACCATGTATCTCTTTAATGTAAAAAGGGATCATTCAGGACCAGTGAGGTCATGGTGGTGTTCGCTGGAAAGAGCCCAGGGACCCAGGTGGCTCTTGGCTCCATCACCTACAGCCCCATGCCCTTGAATGAGTCTCTCTCCAGCTTTTGACACCAGTTGACCAACCTCTAAAACAAATTATTTTGACTTATCCTTGGAACCCTGCGAGTCTCTCACCGTGGAGTGACTTGGGAGTCTGGACACCACCCACGCTGACTCCACGTCTAATACCGTGCACGCCTCAAGCACAGTGCCTGGCTCAGCACAGGCAGCAGGAAAGCTGTGTGGGTGTGCATCGGGGTGGGCAGACACCATAGACAGCCTTCGCTCTCCCAAGATGGGGGAGGTCCTGAACCATGACTTAGGGAACTGCTCGTGCCTAAGCCCCCATCCCCTCCACAGTAGTGCAGAAAGGATGCTCTCCTAATCAGCTAATTTTCACAAAATGTGGGATGCCCTGGTGGGATCCCGTGGTAGGAGAGTAGATGATTTCCAGGAGCACATAGAGGGGGCAGAAGCTGCCAGCTGACTCTTGATACCCCTCATCCCCTTCATTTAACATTAGAAATCCCAAAGTTTAGCTGCCCAGACCAAAACTGAATTTCCCATCCTGCCTTGCAGCTGGTGTGTACCTTCCCAGTGCACCCTTAAATGCATGGGTATGCCCCACTTTCCCTTCTCCTCTTCCCTCCTGCCTGATGTGACTTGCACCTCCTTGGACCAACTGGACAAGAAAAGCCTCCGTCAATGACAGAGCCCAAGATGGGCGGGTCGAGGCTCAGCCCCGGGAGCCGCCCAACCAGCCCCGGACCCCCGACGCGGAGGCTGTCACATGGGAGAGAAGCAAACCTCTGGCTCATGAAGTCATGGGTATTTGGGGGTCTGATGAATTTACTTACAAATAAATATGGGAAGTATATTTTTATATCAATAGTTATTTATGCACTTTAATATCCATTAGATAAAAATATCTCAACTAGGCCGGGGATGGTGGCTCACGCCTGTAATCCCAGCACTTTGGGAGGCTGAGGCGGGTGGATCACGAGGTCAGGAGATTGAGACCATCCTGACTAACACAGTGAAACCCCATCTCTACTAAAAATACAAAAAATTAGCCGTGCATGGTGGCAGGTGCCTGTAGTCCCAGCTACTAGGGAGGCTGAGGCAGGAGAATGGCGTGAACCCCGGAGGTGGAGGTTGCAGTGAGCTGATCGCGCCACTGCACTCCAGCCTGGGCGACAGAGCGAGATTCTGTCTAAAAATCAGAAAAATCTCAGCTAGTGGAATCACCTCTGCGATACTACTAGGTGAACCCACCAGCAATACTGGGGACGCTGAGGATCCTCCTCAGTGCATGGCCCTCTTGACTGTTGGGGGAGCCAGCATGAAGCCCCCATGGCCGCCTGGCTGGCCCGAGCTCCTGGACTCAGCCTTGACTGACACTGACTCTGTTCCCACAGCGGCCGCTTTGTTTGTCTCCTTTGTGGACACTTAGCTCAGCGCCTGTGCTGCTCGGCTGTGACCTGACCTCCGAGGGTCACCCCCTGAATTTGCTCGCTGTGGCCTGCGCTGCAGACCCCGTCAGGAAGCTCCTGGTCTCCCCTCTGCCCCTCCCCCGCCTCATTCTCACAAAAGGTCTCATTGTTCTGCAGGGTCTGATTCAGACCTGCCCTGGTTTCGGTTTCCGCAATCGCCCAGCACTGGCTTTGGGTCAGGGGTCACTCTGGAGTGAACGGGGCGCCCTGAGCAATCCCACATCGCTGCGTGATCCTGGCTCAGCCACAGGAAGCCCCGGCCCAGGGACCCAAATGGGGCCCAGAAGTGGACCAGATGCAGCGGGGATGGTGATGTGGGGGGCCAGCATCTCCAACAGTGGAAAAGAGGAAACCTACTTTGCATTAAGCCCGTCCTCTTCTCCCCCAGGGTTAGGGGGACACAGTGTCTTCACTGACCATGTTGGAACGTTCTGGGGAGTGAAGGGAACATCCCTAAGACGCGGTGACTTGACCTTCGCTTTGGCTGAGATTTGAAATTCTCTTCTTATCGACCTTTAAATCTGTACACACAGGAGTCTGTTTTACATCCAGCCGTCCCCGTGACCCCAGGCAGGTTCCCTACCTTGTGTTTCCTCATCTGTAAAGTGGGAATAATGACCGCACGGCCTCGCGTGCTTATCAGAACCAAATCAGACAAGGCACGAAGACCCATCGGCCCGGAAAGCCGCAGCTGGGCCCTGACGATGCCACGCTATCCATCTGGGGAGGGGAAGTTCATTGCTAATTCGACTCAAAGGAGGAAAAATGCACGTCCCCCTGAGCTGAAAGAGGGAAGCCAGGTCCACCAGGCCACTGGGTCTTCATCAGCTGAGGAAATGGACAATGAGGGCGACATCGAAACTGCAGAGAGCAGCAAAGCCCTTCACTGCTGCTGCCCGGACCCCACAGCAGCTCCTGCGGCACCACAGGTCACTGGGCCAGAAGCCAGTTAGGTAACAGCCACTCCCAGGCGCTGATCCCCGGAATGGTGGGTTTGCTACCAGCAGCCACACAGACACCTCGCCTCATGCCAGGCTGCTGAGCTCAGCTGGGGGCGGGGGGTGGGGCACGATTGCCCAAGCAGGGGTGGGGCAGGGCAAGGCAGACCCAGTCACATGGTGGGAAAAGCCAAAACAAAACTGCCTCATTTGGTAAAATGCCTGAAAACTGCCTGAATTGGGCATTTTAAAGTTAGTTTTTAAGGCACAGCCATTCGTTGGGGCTTTTTGGCCTTGTACTCTCCTGTCTTCCTCCTCATCACACAATAAACTGTCTCCAAGGCAGCCGCCCTCCCCCGGCCCGTGCCCCAGCAGGACGTGCGAGGCAGGGACGTCAGGAGCTCTGCTGTGAGGGCACCACCGGCTTCCGGTTTGTGCATGAAAACCCGGCTCAGCTTTTCCACTCCGTGAAGACTGGGCTTCTCCAGGCTGCTCGGTAAATAATCACGGATTCCACTGGCAAGAGGAAACGTCCCCACAGCCCCTTCTCCATGGTGCACCCAACCTCCAGGTGTTTTCAATCTCAAAGAGCCCCGACTCCTGAAATTTAACAACCTAAATCTTAGTTTTCATTTCCTGAGACTCTCCTGGTGGAATCGGCAGCCTGGCAGTGTGCAGCACCTAGGGCGGCTCACGATGAAAACTCCAGAGGGGACTCTGCCCTCCTGCATGTCCCTTTGTCACCAGAACCCGGGGACCAGCAGGACCCAAAGCTCCGTGCGGGATCAGCTGGGTCTGGGAATCACTGCCCTGGGCCCAGGTGGACTTTTCGGATGAGGCTGGTGTTTGGCCAGCACCTGGGCTGGGCAGGTGGGAAGGACAGAGGCGCTGAGGGAGAGAGGGAGGGGAAAGGGATTCACAGCGGTCCTGGGGGAGCCCCATGGGTGCCTTTGGCCTCTGGCTGCTCTGCCTGCCCCTCAAGCTGGTTAAATTCCCCCCTGAAAGTTCCCCATTGGGCAAGTCCAGCAAGCCTGGGCCAGGCCCGTGACCTCAAGGTGGGTGGAGCTCTAGAAGGCCTGGCCCTCACTCCTAGAGTCCACATTCACCCTCAAGGCACTGAACGGCGCCCCACTGTGCATCTACTCACTAACCAGGCACGCGATGGTTTCCATGGTTCCTGTGTCTTAGACCAGCTCTCTCACGGTGACATGAGATGCCCTGAGACCCCGCCATGGTGCGGAGTGACATTAATGCATTAAATTAGCAGCCTCTGCAACACAAACACATTTCCTTGTGGAGGCTGTGACGTTCTTTGGTAAAAGGGATCATTACATGTTTGCAAACATTCCATGCAGCTGAGGAAGGGCCTCAGGTTCTGACAAGTGATAAATGGGAAAATTAGAGGCTTCGGGAAAATGTAAATATCATCCTTTGTAAGTCTGTCCCTTGGCAGGAAATAAAAAAAGGTTTCCCCAAAGCACCAAGGCATTCCTTCTATTAAGCGCCAGGAAGAATGGCTGTGACTCTTTCAGGCACTTGCACGGGTCTCGATTTGTCTTCCACAGTCTCCCCAGTGCCCTGGCAACGTGCGGGAGAGAAGCCTGTGATTTCAGTGGACTGTCCTCTAGTTCGGCGTTTCTCACCTTTAATTCCTGATCACCCCCTAAGGAACCTTTATAGAGGTTTTTTTCCTTACTCATCCCCGCCATGAATTTAATACTACAGAAATACTGCAAAATGGTTTATGCACTGTGCGTACATCTGTATTTTTACATAATGAGAGAAAAATCTTTTCACCTCCGGGAACCAGCGCTGGCCCCCTTGGGAGCAGTATTCCCCGCGGAGGATGCATGTTCTCATTCCTTCTTTTGTTCATTTGTTCAAATGTGCAGAAAACGTGTGCATCTGGTGCAAACTCTGGGCCCTGGAAGGAGGTGTGGGAGCTGCCTGGGGCCTGGGGGCAGAGCGATGCAGGAGAGGGGACAGCGAGGACCGAGTCCAGAGACGCGAGGGGAGGGATGAGGCTGAGAAGCAGCCAGGAGCCCTGTGTGGCTGGGGCCAGGGGGTGTTAGAAGATGAGGCCAGAGGGGTGATGGGTCACAGTGGGGCAGAGAGAGAGACGGGTCATCTCAGGCCTTAGGTGACCCTGTGAAGACTTCAGCTTTTACCCTAAGGGAAGTGGGAGCCATTGGAGGGCTCGAGGGGAGACAGGACGTGGTCTGGCTTCCTTTGTAATGGGATTCTCTGAGGACAGGTTGGGGATGTGGGGCAACAGCTGGAGCAGCAAGACCAACAGGGAGGCCAGGTGGAGGTGATGGTGACCGGAGCCATGCCGTCAAAGTGGAGGAGGTGAGGGAGTCCAATACTGCAGATCTCTTGCCGGTAGAGCTGCCAGGACTTGCTGGTGGATGAGAAGCGGAGTGTGGAAGGCAGGGAAGAGTGGAGAATGACTCCCAGGTGTTGGCCTGAGAGCTGGGAGGGTGGAGCCACCATTTACAGAGATGGGGAAGACTGCGGGAGGACTCTGTTCTGACAAGGCCCTCTGCTGACTCTGAGAGACACAGGAGAGCAGGACAGAGCGGATGAGGGTGACTCTTAGTAGATTTATTACATTCTCCCTGAAGATCCAAGTACATAATTTTCAGAGCCTGTGCAAAATGAAAATATAGGCCACATGCTCAAAAGCAGGAACAAAATGTCATTATAGGTGCTAAAATAAGAAAGCTTTTGCTTTGTTTCTGCAGTCTCCCTCTTGACCTGTCGTGGTGTTTGTTATTTGCTACTCAACGTTGCATTCCCTCGGATATGAGGATGTTCGTAGAGTAGCTCAGACCCCCACAGTCAGGCCCTTTCAGGGGCAGAAGGTGAAAGCAGTCGCCAGCAGGGTTATTCTCCTGAGCAGCATCTCCAGGGTGGCACCTTCTCAGTAGCCTTTTCCGAAGGAATGAGTTAGGATGACAGTTGTCACAACTTCAATGAAAAGCAGCCGATGCAGTGGGAGATGGGGGAATGAACCATCGGTGTTGGGAACATGAGACACCTGGGGAAGATCAAGGGTTAGCAGATCCTTTATATGGGCTCAGCCTTTCTACAACCTGCAGCAAGGCTCAGCCCCCACCATGGCCCCACCCCCACCATGGCCCCTCTCCATGGTGGCCCCACCTTCATTCTGGCCACACCCCCATCCTGGCCACACCCCTGCATGACCCTGCCCCCTGCCTTGCTTTGGCCCTGCCCCTAACAAAACTGTGTCCCTCTCCCCGCTCCCCGAAATCTGGTCACACCTCCAGGCTGTCAGGCATCACTGTGGCTAGGGTAGACCCTGACAGCTTTCGGGAGTGAATCTCCTCTTTCCGTGCAGATGAAACCTGCCCAGGCAGGAATTCTTGCATTTCTGCCCCAGCCCAGCCGCCTCCTTTCTTAACACCCTGGAGGCCTCCTCATAGTGTATTTGGGACAGATGGGCTCCGAATCACTCAACAGATACCTACTGAGATCTGCTCTGTACCCAAGCTCCAGGTCTTGGCCCCAGCGGTGAAGGAAGCGGGCAAAGCCCCCTCCCTCTGAGGTGACGTGTCCAGGGCTGGTCACAGGGACTCCAGGGCCACAAGCAAGTGGGTGACCACTCTGCGGATTATCCCACCCCAGTTGTAAGCTCCTGGGGCAGCTCCCAGCTTTCTGGGTGGTTTCTGCCCCTGTGGGGCGATTTACAACCCAAGTCCAGAGAGCGAGAGGTCGATGGGAAGCCTGGCCCGTCCCTGTCTCAGGGAGGCAGGAACTGCTTAGAGATCCGTGCACATGGGACCAGTGGCTCCGACAAAGCCTTGGCCAAACTCTGTTTCCTGATCCTTTTCCTCACCCGGTCGCCTCCTTCCTGCAGCATCTGCAGACGCTCAGCCCCAGGAGATGCGAGCTGCTCGGGGACCGCCCTGAGTTTCTGAGAGTCCCGGAGGCGATGGCACCTGGGTCCTGTGCAGATGGCACTGGGGAGCCTCGAAGGCTTCGACTCGGGCTGAGCGTGGAGGTGGGCGCGGGAGATGCTCAGTCCTGACCCCGCCACCGCGGCCCGGGGAACGTTAGACAGGGGCTGTGTCCCCTCAGAAAGAGACAGCAGGTTCGGCCGTGTGCACACGCCGAGAAGAGATGGTCCAGCCGCCACCAAGTGGAACCCTGAGCCTGGAGGGACGTCCCTGCCCCTTCCACTCAGCCTGGCCAGTCCTGTCTGCGGGTTTCCATTGTCAGCCGTGAAGGGGCATTGAGATTCACAGGTGGGGTTAAGCGGAGTGAGAAAGGGCTTGTTAAGCTGGTTAATTCTGGACGCCCCGGGAATCTGAAGATGGAATTGTGAAACATTCATGGATTTGCCCCAGTATTCCAGCCAAGCACACGTGTGTGTGGTTGTGTGTGGGGGGGGCGGGGGTATGAGTGGATGTGTGTGTTGGTACTGGTGTTGATGATATATAGTTCGCTGACGTGGGACTCTTGCCTCCCAACCTGATTTAACAGAGGTTGAGCCCACATGGCCTAGTGGTTAAGAACATAGTCTCTGGAGCTAAACTGCCCAGGCTCAAGTCCCAGCTCTGCCCCCTGAGCAAGTGCCTTGACCACTCTGCCTCAGCTTCCCCATTTTAGCATGGGGAGCTTAGTAATAGTGCCTCATCTCATGGGGTTGGTGTGAGGACTAAGTGGGATCATAGATACAGGGCACGGGGAATAGTGCCCAGTGTGTGCCAGCTCCCACCACTCTGCAAAGAGGACACGTCCTGCCTCCCCGAAGCCAAGTCACACCCAACAGCTCCTGCATGGACGTGGGTAGAAAGAATCTGCTATTCCCCAGGGACCTCCATACACCTGAGGTCAGCCCGGCCTTCAGGGTTCATTCTCAGAATGAACTCAACTCCATTCATACCTAAAGGAATTCGAGCACTGACTGGGGATCTGCTGGGTCTTCACTGATGAGCACTCCAGAGGAGGCAATCTCAGGCCAAATGTCCCTTTCTGAGAATTTAGGGGGGGGTAGACTGGGGATGGTAACTGGGGACTTGAGCTTATCTTTAATGTCTTTGGTTTTCTTACAGGGAAATACATTTATATATTACTTGTGTCGTGAAAATTAATTTTAATTTAAAAATCAATTTCATGCAATATAGATTTCGCCATAAAGTAACAGAATTTTTAATTTTTTGATTGAGATATTTGACAGTAGGCACTGCATCATCCTGAAAGAACCAACTTTACAGTAAACAAATTTTGGCACCTTCATAACAAGATCAGAAATAGCTGCAGTGCCTGCCCCTCCTGCTAACAGTTATGCAGGGCTTTGCTCCTACCAAAGCTTTGCCTCTGGTGACCTGTTTCCATCCTTGTGACAATGTGGCAAGGTTGGAAGAAGAGGATTATGATTGTTTCTCTTTTGCCAAAGAAGATGGAGTGACTTTCTCCCTGCACTGGGCCCCTGTTGGAAGATTACAGCAACAATTCACCAGGCCCTTCTTCACCCGACCCCAAATCTCGCAGCCCAGTAGCCCGTAGCCCCGACCCTGCCCCCAGCCCCAGCAGTGGGCTGTGATTGGCCTGATGCAGCCAGCTCTTCCCACTCTCTGACCTTGACTGATTCAAGAATGGGCACCTGGCCCAGGTGGGCCAGTGAAAGGTAAGATGTTGCCTGGGCTCCTGGCTTTCCCATGGTTTCCTCTGGACAAAGTGGATGGGATGCAGCTTTTAGAACCACTGCAGACTTCTCTGCTACCACAAGAAAAGGCAGTCCGAAATCATGACCCATGAGAGAGGAAAGAACCAAGAGAACGTCAGGGAAACTGAACCACAACCTGATCCAATCATTCCTGATGCTGTTTACCTCTGGGATTTTTGAAGGCTTGAGCCCACGAATCTCCCTCCTGCTCACCTCTGTTTGCACTGAGTTTTCCATTCCCTGCAGCCATAGCTCTCTATTTGATTCTGACTCTCGTGTCACATGATAGTAAGGGGTAGATTATTAAACCGAGGCCTGCCCTGGCTGGCTGTTTGTGTGCAATACACACCTTCTCACAGCCAACCTGGTTCTTTACATGTAAACTTCAGAGTCAGACGAGAGACCCTAGAGGTCACCTAGTGAAGCCCCTTAGTGTAACCCCTGAGTAAAGCGAGGCCTGGGAAGAAGTCGTGAGCCCAGATCACAGGGATGGACTCTCTACCCCTGGTTGCTCCTGTTTTTAGGTTAACAAGATCTAAGAGACCACCTGTGACAAGACAACCTGAGCTTCGTCTGTCAATGCAAAGTCTGTGTCTGCACAGCCAAAATGAAGCAAAGTCTGTGTCTGCACAGCCAAAATGAAGTGGCAAATATCAGCCATTGCAGACCACTCAGTGAGAAAACCTCCTCTGTTCCAAATATCTGGATGCAGTCCCCACTGTAAATTGGAGAGTGACTTTACTATTTTGACTATCTGGTATTTTTGCTTTTCTCTGCTAAATTTGATGACTTTTTAAAAATTGTTTTTATTCGATCATATCACTTGGGTACAGATCTGCAGTGTTTTTCTAAGCACATATTTCCATACCAACAAAAAATCTTAAAAAGGAGCAGAAATGGAGAATGGATTAACTTACTTTTATTCTATCCTTACTCTCTATAGACTCTCTCATGAGGTTGGAGGTTTTGTTTTTCTTCTCTTCTAATTTCTATTATGATAAGGACACATGGACTGACATGCAATCTCCAGATTACCTGAAGCATGGCTGTGAGAGATGCATCCCAAACTGGGATTTCTCTGTGCATGGCCACGTTCAAGGGTGCAAAAGGCAGGAGCCACTCAGACAGCATAGCTTGGGAGGGCTTTGTGTCACTGTCCAAGTGAGATTTCTCTCTCTGAGTCTCACCTGGTTGAAAATGTTCATCACAGTAACAGCAGACCCTTCAAGTCTGTGTCACTCTTACAGCAAAGATAAGATGCTGTGTTGAATTTTCATGGCAAAAACAACTGCAATTTTAGGTCGCTGTAAAACATCTTTTGTTTTGTGCTGAGCCATGGAGAGTGACAACTTACGCAATAAACGCTCAGCATCTGCCGTCCTTCCAAAGCCTCTTGCTTTTTTTTTTTTTTTTTTTTTTGAGACGGAGTCTCGCTCTGTCGCCCAGGCTGGAGTGAAGTGGCGTGATCTCAGCTCACTGCAACCTCCGCCTCCTGGGTTCACGCCATTCTCCTGCCTCAGCCTCCCGAGTAGCTGGGACTACAGGCGCCCGCCACCACACCTGGCTAATTTTTTGTATTTTCAGTAGAGATGGGGTTTCACCGTGTTAGCCAGGATGGTCTCGTTCTCCTGACCTCGTGATCCACCTGCCTCGGCCTCCCAAAGTGCTGGGATTACAGGCGTGAGCCACCGCTCCCGGCCCCCCAAAGCCTCTTTCACATTCACTTACTTCCCTCAATCCATTTAGAACAGTGTCATACAAAAGTGATTTTCAGGTTGGGCATGGTGATTCACACCTGTAATCCCAGCACTTTGGGAGGCCGAATCAGGTGGATCACTTGAGGTCAGGAGTTCAAGACCAGCTTGCCCAACATTGTGAAACCCCATCTCTACAAAAATACACAAATTAGCCCGGTGTGTTAGTGGGCACCTGTAATCCCAGTTACTTGGGAGGCTGAGGTGGGAGAATCGCTTCAACCCAGGAGGTGGGGGTTGCAGTGAGCTGAGATCACACCACTGCTACACTGCACTCCAGGCTGGGTGACAGAGCAAGACTCCGCCTCAAAAAAAAAAAAAAATGATTTTCATCGTCCCCCTCAGAGATTATTGGAGGGGACAACATCTTATTAATTTTTTACAATCTTATAATCAATTTTTAATTAATGAGACAATGATGAAATACACTTTATGGAAAAAGAAAAATCACTCATGTAGTTGCAGCTACAGCCAATGTGTTTGAGACTGGGAGCTTTGGAATTGGGTATCTGTGTTCAAATCCTGACTCCACCATGTCCCTGCCATGTGACTCCGGGGACAGCACTCACCTGAGGACATCACTCATATGACAGTGTCACTTACCTGAGAGGCCACTATCTAGGGAAGTCACTGACCTTCTCTGAACCAGTTTTACTCAGTTTTAAGGATTATTATGAAGGTTCAAAGTCAAAATATATTATTAAGGTCTTGCTTCTTTCAGTGTGGTCTGCAAACCAGCAGCCTAGTCATCACGTAGAAGCTTGTTAAAAAATACAGAATTTCAGGGCCCACCCAGGTCCTACTGAATAGGAGTCTCAATTTTAACAAGCCCCTCAGGTGGTCTGTGAGCACATTAATGTGTGAGAAGCACTGTCTTCAAGCACGTGGATGCCGTTAGGTGCACAGCAGGGCCTCAACTTAGCTGCCTGATTGGTGTACATCTTATCACATTATACTATTTCTTACTTAACAAAATGCATTTCATGCTGTTTTACAGTTTTCACTTCAGTTCATACTACTTCCTGGTCTACATGGAGTTATTTTGAATGTCTGCGTAATAGTCTACTGAACCATTATCTCACGCTTTCTTCTCCTATTTCCCCGTCTTGATGGTTCCCAGCATTTTGCTGTTAGAAAATGGCACTTTACTGAGGCAGGAGACTCTCTTGAACCCGGGAGGCAGAGGTTGCAGTGAACCAAGATTGCGCCATTGCACTCTAGCCTGGGCAACAAGAGTGAAACTCCATCTCAAAAAAAAAAAAAAGAAAGAAAGAAAGAAAGAAAAAGAAAATAGTACCTTAGTGAGCATCCTTTTATGTAGAGCTTTCCAGAGACAGGGAAGGAGAAGGGACAGGAAAAGAGAAAAAAGAAAAAAAAGAAAAGGAAAGCTTCTATCTGTCTCTTTAAAGTCAGGAGTGTTGAACGTCCTCTTTGATCCCATTGTAAACTAAGGGAGAAAACCATGTCCCTGGCTGCATCCACTGGGCAGTGAAGGGGGCACAGAGACCGCGACCTCACTGAGTCACAGCACAGAGCTTCAGGGATGCAGGATGCGACCAGGGCAGAGGTATCAGCCACACCTCCATGGCACCCATGCCTCATAATCACCTTATGAAAAAATTATTTTGAAATTGGCTTACCTGCTCAGGAACTGAAACTGGAGAGAAACCCAGATTATGGGAGGACACTTGCATTGAAGGGCCTCCTCGTGAGCGGTCTCTGCACGTAGAAATCACCTTGCCGCTCAGGATTCAAAGCCCTGGCCTGGGACGTATTTCACAGGCTTGCAGGAGCAGACATTATGCATTAATGGGTGGCTCCATTGCAGGGAAACCTGGTGACAAGTGACTTCCTCGCCACACTTGGAACCGGAGCCCCGCCTAGCCTTTCCCATGGCCTGTCCAGAAAGTTAAAGGCAGGCAGCACTTGAGCTCTGGTCTTCCGTCCCCGCAGCCTTCACTGTCCCCCCACCACAGGTGCCTCTGACCCTGAGCCACTTCTCCAGTGGCCCGTCATAGCACTTCTCCCTCTCCAGAGCCACGGCCTGTTTTACATGAGATAAAAATCTGCAGACAAAAGCTCTTGCTGCCCAGAGCATGCGTTCTAGAACTCAAATAAATAAATGAGCAAGAAACTGAGCGTGTGCAAAGGTAGCCATGCTGTGGGGAAAAGAAGGTGGAGGGAGGATAGTAAGGGGATCCCAGGCTCAGGGAGTAAGAGGGGTCAAGGGGATCAGGAAGAGTTGGGGGGGTCTTCATGCCTCAGAGCTGGGGGAGATTAGAGTGGGGATGAGGGAGGACTTGGGTCCTGGGCTTCCTGGCTGCTGACATGACCAGGGATAGAGGGGAGATAAGAACAGTCTGCCAGGTTCCAGGTAGGCGATGGCAGAGCCACGGCTGTGAGCAGACAAGGGAGCTCGGTTTTGCAGGAGCCCAGAGCTCTGGGCATCTCTTCCATCCCACCTCTGGGGCTGAGCCTGGAGGAGCCTGGAGGTTCCATGTTGTTGCTGTGGAATTTCAGGAACCACAAGGGCTGCCCAGGGGCCAAAGCGTCTCCTATGACCTCCCCCTACCCAGCAGAGGGAGCACCTGGGACCCTCCTCTTTTGGAACACTCCTTCCAGAGGCAGCTGCAGGTGGATTCTCATCTGACAAGAGACAGCATCACTCAGAACTCCTAGAAAGGCCATTGATTAAATGCCACAGAGGACAGCAGTGATGAGGTCTGCGGAAGGCAGTGCAAAGCCAGAGGCAGGGCCAGGTGATGGATGGCCCCTGCTGTCAGAAACGCCCCAGGCCCCACTGCTCCCTGCCCTTGGGCAGGTCACTCTGGAGTTTAAGAGTCATTAAGAGAAGCAGTTCCTTTTTATAACCAGTTCTCTTTTCTCTCTCAGGTGGTTCTGGAATAAAAACATCATGAAAGCGATGTCAGGTCACCAGGAAGAAGCCGCCACAGGTGAATCTGGCTTCAGAGATGGGGACTCCTGAAGTGAAGCTGGAAGTGAAGGCTGCCTTTAGCTGGCTTGAAATGCAGGAGAGGAAAATACTGCACAGGCTGGTCTCCCTGTGCCTGGGGATGGAGAGGTCTCCTTCCCATCCAGGGCTACTCAGAGCCCTCTTCAGGGTCCCTCAGTGACTCCATCAGGCCTGAGAACATCCTCTGGGATAGAGAGAGGAGAAAAAAACAGAGATTCATCCAAAGCTCTTTGGAATTTAATAATAAAGGAGATAATAAACAGGCAAGGGGGCCAGGCGCGGTGGCTCATGCCTGTAATCCCAGCACTTTGGGAGGCCGAGGCAGGAGGATCACTTGAGGCCAGGAGTTTGAGACCAGTCTGGGCAACATGGTGAAACCCCATCTCTACTAAAAACACACAAATCAGCCAGGTGTGGTGACGCAGGCCTGTAATCCCAGCTACTTGGAAGTCTGAGCCATGAGAATCACTTGAACCCAGGAACTGGAGGTTGCAGTGAGCTGAGATCACACCACTGCACTCCAGCCTGGGCAACAGAGTGAGTGAAACTCTATCTCAAAAACAAACAAATAAATAAATAAAATAAAATAAACAGCCAAGGGTTCCCGTGCCCCAAGAGGGCCAGTAAGTGGTCGTCATGCCCCCAGAAGGGCAGGCAGCACCGTGCCAGCCATAACATGGAGCACTGCTCCATTGACCAGACATAGAAACAGTGTCCGGCCATGCCACTGTCCGGTGGAAATCCTTGGAGTCTGTTTTCACTTCTTCCTGCTGGAATGGAAGTCCAGGGACACAGCCCAGCTTCCCCCAGGCAGGCGTTCTATTCTTCCCTCATTCTTTTTTTTTTTTTTTTTTTGGTTGTTAACATTATGATATGACTACTTGGGAAAGATGACTCACATTTACTTTGGTTTTAATTCATTTATTCAGACCCGTTTCACTTATGTATCCACAATTTTCTGAGCAAAATATTTATTTATTTATGGAGTGACTTATCTGAGCACTGGAGCTGTGAGCAGACAGACCTGGCCTGGGCCCTCAGAGGGTGGGCATTCTGGTAAAGGAGGCACAATAAACAAGGAAATAAAAAAACAAGATTGGTGAAGAGGGTGAAAATGCTCTACAGGAAATGAAGTGGGAATTGAAAGAGCGAAGGGAAGAAAGGCCACATTGGATGGGGAGGTAAGGACGGCCTCTCTGAAGAGGTGAACTTTGAGCTCAGGCTGAGCACTGAGAAGACTCTAGCCCAGTAAAGGCCACCAGGAGCACGCCAGGTCAAGCGCACAGCAGGTGCCAAGGCCTGGCAGGCCTGGCCTGGACAAGTCCGGGGAACAGAGAGGACTCCAGGACTGGGGAGGTGGAGAAAGCACGTTGCAGGGATGCAGGAAGGGGTGCGGGGTATGGATCAGGCAAAGCCTTGTGGGACAGGGTGAGCCCCCCGGGGTTCACATGGGGAGCAGTGGGAAGTGATTGGAGGAGTTTATATGGTGGGGGCACAACACAGCTGGCGTGCATGTCTGGACAGCCACTGATTGGCTGCTGGGAAGGAATGGAGGGAATGGAGGATTAGGGCAAGAATGGAAACCGTGGGTCCAGGCTGAACCCAGACCTACAAGATGCGAGACCTCGTGCAAATGTATCTTTCCTGAGCCTCAGGTCCCTGTCTGTGAGTGAGGAAATCATGAGCCATCCTGAGGCTGTTCTGAGGATGTAATAAGAAGGCGCCCACAGCAGAGCCCAGCACACAACGATAACAAGCGAACCTTGACCTTCCTAGTCTCATGCCCGTGACCCAGGAGATAACTCAGACCAAAATAACGTGCCCTCGGGTTGCCTTATGGGTGTGCTTGTGTAGACCTGGCCCATTGATCCGTCCTTCATTCATTCTGTCTCGACTATTAGGGTTTCTTCAGGTGCTGAGAACGTGACCCTGGTATTAGGACTGCAAACTCTAATTGACGTCTCACCTGGGAAAGGCAGGGCAGCTCATTAAAGTGACTCAACCCAGAGCAGAGCTGTTAGGGAATTTGATGGTGAGGCCTGGGAGCAAACACCTGCCTTGCTAGTTCAACAAGAATCCAGGAAATCATCTTAAAACACAGGCCAGGCACAGTGGCTCACGCCTGAAATCCCAGCACTTTGAGAGGCCATAGGCGGGCAAATCACGAGGTCAGGAGTTTGAGACCAGCCTGGCCAACATGGTGAATCCCCATCTCTGCTAAGAAAATACAAAAATTAGCTGAGCGTGGTGGTGCATGCCTGTAATCCCAGCTACTCAAAAGGCTGATGCAGGAGAATCGCTTGAACCCAGGAGGCCGAGGTTGCAGTGAGCTGAGATCATGCCACTGCACTCCAGCCTGGGCGACAGGAAGAAAAAAAAAACCCATACCTTCCTTTGCTCAAGCAATGGCTTGACGATGGCTCCTTTGAGCTCCAACACCCCATTCTGGGTTTAACTGAAACTGACACACCTTGGCAAGGATGTCCAGTGGCATCCGCCTGTGGAAGGAATTGAAATGACACCATGAGGCAGCAGACGCACAAATCCTGGATGTGGGGCATCCCACAGAGCAACTGCTCCCAGGAATTCAACAAGCAGTGGCATTAAAAGTAAAATGAAGGAGAGGGGATCACTGTCAACCGAAGAGAAGTTAGAGATTAACAACCAAATGCCATGTGGTCCTTGTTGAATTTCTGGAAAAGCAACCAGAAAAAAAAATCTGTGCAACACCTGGGGGAATTTGAACATTAGACTTGATTAGGATATTGCAACTTTGTTAGAAAATGTCCAATTGAAGGCCAGGCACAGTGGCTCACGCCTGTAATCCCAGCACTTTGGGAAGCTGAGGCGGGTGGATCACCTGAGGTCAGGAGTTTGAGACCAGCCTGGCCAACATGGTAACTCCGTCTCCACTAAAAATACAAAAATTAGCCGGGCGTGGTGGTGCCTGTAATCCCAGCTACTCGGGAGGCTGAGGCAGGAGAATTGCTTGAACCTGGGAGGCAGAGGCTACAGTGAGCCGAGATCGCGCCACTGCACTCCAGCCTGGGCAACAGAGTAAGACTCCACCTTAAACAAACAAAAAAAGTCGGCTGGGCACGGTGGCTCACGCCTGCAACCCCAGCACTTTGGGAGGCCGAGGCAGGTGGATCACGAGGTCAGGAGATCAAGACCATCCTGGCTAACATGGTGAAACCCCGTCTCTACTAAAAATACAAAAAAAATTAGCTGGGCATGGTGGCAGGCACCTGTAGTCCCAGCTACGTGGGAGGCTGAGGCCGGAGAATGGCGTGAACCCAAGAGGCGGAGCTTGCAGTGAGCCGAGATCAAGTCAGTGCATTCCAGCATGGGCAACAGGCGACAGAACGAGACTCTATCTCAAAAAAAAAAAGAAAGAAAAAGGAAAAAAGAAAATGTCCACTTGAGGTCTGGGATTTGCTTTAAAATAACTTGGCAGAAAGAGGAGAAAGAGCTGGAAGGAAGGGGGCAAACCCTGAGAGCTGTTGAACCTGGGTGATGGGTAGATGATGATTCACTGTATGCCTGCAGTTGAAATATCTATAGTGATTGTTTAATTGTGCTCAGTCTATTTTTAAAGATTGGAGTTTTCTTGAGAAAGTGTTGCAGAATATTGCAGAACACCGCCCAGGAATTGTCATTGTATCATTTTTGCTCCTGCCCCTGTAGCCCGGCATGAACAGGGCATTTCACGTGGACATGAGGCTGGGACTGTAAAATATTACCAACTCTTCTGCAGATGTGGTTCTCTCTGCAACCCCCCGCCAAGTCCTGGATGCCAGGATGGGATTTTATTTGCACGCCATCTGAAGCTACCAGCTTGCTCACTACACAAGTCGACAGACTGACGTGACTCTATGCAGCGCTGAGCACAACAGCCGGGGCCTGTCAACCAGCTCGCCAGTGAAGAGCCAGGGGTATTTTCAAGCAGAAATAATGGGCCACCGTGACTTTTTAAAGAGATATGATTTATCTCTGGGACCGCATCCAGGCTAGAGCTGCTGGAGGACAATGACAGGCTCCTGGGCCAGCGAGGAGGCTTTCATACCTCGGCTTGTCTGCAGACGGAGGACAGCGGGGGCTTCTCAGGGCGAGGCACCCAGGAGTTGCGGTGATCAGCAGGGGACACAGAAAAGCAGCCAACTCTGCACCCTGAGGAGGGTGGAGATTTGGAGAATTTCTAATGAATTTGAACCACATGACGGTTCCTTGGAGGAACTGGGAGTCCAGGTGGGATCTTTGCAGGCAGGGTCATGTGGTTTGGTCGCCTTCATTACTCAAAAGCAGGAATCTGTGTTTGGGAAGATGTGAATTATGTACTTTTGATTGAAAACAGCTGCACACCCACAAATCCCTTTAGCCAGTTAATTGGACCATGACAGGCACTCCAGATGTCTACCCACATGCCCTTTTCTTACCAGCAGGACCCTGACGATCACACGCTCCCTGGATGGTGCCCAGCTCCCTGGCCACTCAGCCTGTGTGACACAGCTCTAGCCCAGTGGAGGGGGAGAACAGGCAGCTGCTAGGGATTCTGGGAAAGTATGGTCTCTTATGTAAGCCCCTTCCTGCTCTCACCTCCTGCTTCCTCCTCTCCCATCTGGAGGCAGACAGGAGGCCGAGCGTGGCAGCACCAGCAACCACAGGAGGCCTTGAGGTAAAGGCACCAGCTGAAGATGGCGGCAGAAAGGCAGAAGGAGCCAGGCCCTGGGTGGTATCCTGCGGCCCCACACCTGCCCTGGCCCCTCTGCCCCTGGACCTATGAATCTGGAATAAGGCAACTTCCCCCCGGAGATGCCACCGTGCCTGGGCTTCTGTGGCTTTGAGCTGAGCACAGCCCTGGGTGATGGAGAGAGACGGTAGTGGTCACCCTACCCAGCAACCACCTGCACAGGTATAAATTCCAGGTCAGCTGAAGCCCTCAAAGCTAAATCCAGAATTTATGAACCTTCTTCCACACCAACCACATCATCCTATGCCTTCAAGATTCTTTGCATGTGTGGCTGGGCTGTCCTACGAGTGCCGTTAGAGGAGGGAACAGGTCTTGTTGCCTCCTCCTGCCCCCGCTTCCCCTTCCGCATGACAGAACCTGGTGAGCATGTGAGGACTCACCCTCCCCGCCCAATCCATGTGTCTGGGGTGAGCTGACCCTGAACCTCAGGTCCCAGGGTGGACACGGGAGCTGGACCTAGCCTAGCCAGCACCACTTGCCCTGGACAACGATGGGCTCAGCGAAGGAGGGACCTAAGCTGACCGTTCGGGGTGACTCTCATGGGCCTTTGTGGGATCCACTCTTGTCCCTGGATTTGAACCTGAGAGTGTGAGGCGAGAGCTTCGGTGGGCAGCTGGCACCAGGCAGGGGCACCTGGAGCTGCTGGGCCTCCTCCTGGCAGCGGGTGGACACGTGGAGGCCAGAGACTTGGGGGGACAGTGTCCAGGGGTCAGACCCAGCTTGCCTGAAGATCGAGCATGAGTGCTGAAGCCTATTAATGCACTCTCAGCTAAGCCACCGGAGCCATCAGGTCTTTTGTCATTTATCCCCGAGAGAATCCTGCAGCTATTAGGGCTGAAACTTCACCGGCCCCTTGGGAAACCTCCAGCCTGCCCAGAAACCAAGAGAACATTTCCGCCTGCTGAGTTTCCCACCACGACCGTCCTCTGTGGGCCTCGCCCACCTCCTCGTGGGGCCATTTCCTTTGGATGAATTCACTGGGCTGTCGGGGAACCGCAGCTGGGGTTGGCTTTGCTCACTTCCGGGTGGGAGAACACATTTTGGTCTGTTTTAACACCTAAGTGACACACGTATGCCCTGCGTAAGGCAGAAATGGAAAGTTCCTATGTGCGGAGATCATCGTAGGCATCTTTGTTTCCGAGGTTTTGCTCAAAGAAAACAAACGTGCAGCCAGAGCTCCTTGCTGGGAGGTCAGACTCTACTGTTGCAGCTGCTCCAAGGGCTGACGTCCCTCATCCCAGGCCCAGGTTCCCTCGGTGGCCTGACGGCTCAGTCTCTCCTAAGGGCCTCTCCCCTCCCCCTGCTGACTCCGCTCCCCACCACCAAAGGCTCTGGCCTCCTGCGAACTTTGTTTCTGGGGATCAAAAAGGCCTCGAGGATCTTGCAGCTCTGTCTGCAGAGGCTGAAGGAGCAGCGATGTCAGTGGCTGTTTGCTAAACTACAACCAGCCACTTCCTTGAAGGGGGTAAAATACTGTGAGCCCCGAGAGAAAGTCCACTCACGGAGGTTCCAAAAGCAGAGAGGCCAAATGCCTCTGAAACACGAACCCACCAAACAACCTTCACAAACCATGAGTGTCAGGTCACGACCACAGGCGGGGCTGGCCGGGGGTGGCTGTTCCTAACAGCCTCTTTGTGTTTCTGTCCATGAAAAGACTCCACGACGGCCCCGTGGCTACTTCTGCGCTTCCTTTCTTCTCTGCTTCCTGGAGGCCCCTGTCCACTTCCTGTCCTTGTGGTCGGATACCCTTCCCAATTCCATGCTTCCGCCGGACCAGGGCTTCCCAGCCTTCCTGGGAGTGGGCTATAAAGCAGCACATTCCTCTCTTTTCTGTATGTCTGAGGTTTTCTGAGCCCTGTAGTTTTTAGCTGCCCAAAGATGACATGTCTCCCCAAACTTGAGGCCTGATCCTCCCACCAAAGACGCTCTATCCTATTACCTGCTCTCTTTTCATGTTGGCATTTACTATTTTCTGGAATTGTCTCGTTTAGTGACTTATTTACCTCCTTTAGTGTCTGACTCCCCAGACTAAACGTGAGCTCTGTGTGGTCTGAGGCTACATCTGTCTAATTCTCTTGTGTTTCCCTGGAGCCCGCAGCCATAGAGGGTGCCTGATAGGAGCTCAATCAATGTGAGGTGAAGAGGTGAATGAAGGAAGGATGGAAAGAATGAGTGGAGGCCTCTTGGTCACAGTTCCCCTTATTGTTGCTCTCTTTTTCTTGCTAGTGCCTGTCTCCAACTTGACGTCTTCTGGACTCAGAACTTTATAGGTCTGTCTCGTGTTGTTGAGTACAACTTTCTGCACATGGTGAAAATGTTCTGTGTCTGCACTGTCCAGTATGGCAGCCAATAGCCACATGTGACTATGGAGTGCTCAAAATGTGGCTAGTGTGATGGAGGAAGTGAATTTTTAAAGCTATTTAGTTTTAATTGATATAAACTGAAATAACCCCAGGTGCCCAGTGGCTACCATGGAGGACAGCGCAGGTCTTGATCTTCAATGTCATTTCGAGCTGTAACCTTTGAACCTCATCCTGCAGTCTGCCTACATCTGGCCCATCCAGACTCCTGGCTCTCACCCCACCATCAACCAGAGGGTCACAACCTCCTGCTAGTTCAGGGGCCCACAAGGATTGGACCGGGTCTTAATTTGATTAGAGCACCTGAGGCCATTTCAGTCTAGTCTTAGGTCAAAGGTTTCCCAACAATACAGGACAAATATGAATCTCCTCCTACAGCCTAGGCTCCCCCATAGCAGACCTCCAAAAGCCCTAAAAGTCACTGAGACAAAAGGGGGGAACTGTCATCTATCGGGCAGCACTCTTTTTTTTTTTTTTTTTTTTTTTTTTTGAGATGGAGTCTCTGTCACCAGACTGGAGTACAGTGGCACAATCTCGGCTCACTGCAAGCTCTATCGGGCAGCGCTCTTGATCACAAAGGACAGAACACCCACTCAAACTCAAATGAGCCAAAACATGAATATCTTCACTCCAGAAACTTAATGGCCCAACAGTATCTGACTACAGGCACAGCTGGATCTTGGTGCAAAATGACGTCATCAGGAAGGGATCTTTTCCATTTCTCAGGCTGGTATCCTCCTGGGTGGTCTTCCTTCTGGGTCACACAGTTCTCATGAGGTGGCAAAGATGCCCCAGCAGATCCTGATCATCCCATCAGCCCAGCAAGGACAGTAGAAAAGAGAAGCCTCTTCCCCAGTTCCCCAGCAGAAGTCCAGGGACTGACTCAGATCAGACAAGCTGGACTCACGAACCCACCTCCTGATGCCATCACTGAGTATGTTTGATTGGCTGGGTCTGGGTCATTTGCCAGTCTTGGAGCTGGGGAGCTGGGGGATTAAGAGTTGGGGAAGGAGGCCAGGCACAGTGGCTCATGCCTGTAATCCCAGCACTTTGGGAGGCCGAGGTGGGCAAATTGCTTGAGCCCAGGAGTTTGAGACCAGCCTGAGTAACATGGCGAAACCCAAATTAGCCAGGCATGGTGGTGCACACTTGAAATCCCAGTTACTAGAGAGGCGGGGGTGAGAGGATTGCTTGGCCCTGGGAGGTGGAGGTTACAGTGAGCCCTGATCAAGCTACTGCACTTCAGCCTGGGTGACAGAGTGAGACCTTGTCTCAAAAAAAACAAACAAACAGAGTGGAGGAAGTTTGTTTCTCACAAAGGGAAGCCCGCTAAGAACTAGCAAAACAGAGAGAAACCGTCCAGGTAGGTGAAACCCAGAGATGCCCCTTCAGGGTGTTCAGAAGACCCCAGCCCCATGTGATGCATGCTGCTCTCTCCTGCCTGCAGTGTCACGACAACTGGGTCTGGTCGAGTGGAGCCCCGAAGGAGCTGACATGTCCCCACCACAGGTGAACACAGCCCCATGCACCACGTCCATGTCCCAGGAGAACCTGCAAATGGATGGTCTGTGGCAGGGTTGAAAGTCTTGTTTGATTAAAAGCTGCTGTCCGCTCCTCTACGCATTCTAGATTGATCAATATCACATTCCCAGTACCCCCAGCCTTCCCACCAAAATAGATTTAACCTAGAAAGAGAAGTGAGTTGCAGAAAATTCATCATTTTTTTAACCTCAAAGGACGCCAGCGTGATGAATTTAAGCTTTGATTGGGGAACTTAGAGTCACAGAAATGGCCAAGTGGAGCCTGGAAACGTGAGTTCAGGTGGCCTGTTGTCCACAGTGGCATCAAGAGGGTCCAGGAGATTGTGTCATTTCTTCTCCCTTGCCTCAGTTCCCTTATCTGTAGAAGGGGGATGATGTGGTAACAGCAGTGCCTACCACACAGGGTTGTTGCAAGAATTAAGTGAGTGTATATGCTCGGCACATAGGAAGAATTAGCTACTATTTATGGAGCCTGAATGGCAATTAAACAACATTAATAACATGCATGTACAAACACATCTGCACACACACACCCACACACTGCAGACTTCCGCCAGGCGGGCCATCACCATGCTCTTCCTTAGGCCACTCCCTGACTTCTACCTAGGAGTGGGCCAGCAACTTAACATGGTCACTTCTCTTTGTACAATTCTCTGAGTTGGCCAAGCACCTTGACACATGTCACCTTGTCTTTGAGCCCCAGCAGTCGTGAGTGATGGATACTGGAGTATTGGTTCATGCCACAAAGGAAAAAACCTTGACCCAGAGAGGAGGCATCTCTCCCAAAGTCAGGTGCCTGGGAATAGCTGTATCAGGACTTGAGCCCAGGACTCGGATGCCAGGCTCACCCTCGGAGTCCTCAGCATCATGTACAGCCAGCACCTGTGGGCTGGGTACCCACTATAGGTGCTGGGGACACAGGTTCATAAGTCAGGTCGGTCCCTGATTTTCCTTGAGCTCACAACAGGTAAGGAGGGGGAGAGATGTTCCCCAAGTCAACACATGCTCAAGTTCATTTCAGATGGTGGTGAGTGATCCTGAGAAGAGGAAACGGGGTGACATGCTAGAAAGTGCCTTGGTGGAGGGGACTCCTGGGGACAGGGTGGTCAGGGAGGTGCTCACCCAGGAGGTGACACCTGGCAGAGCCCTGAAAGGTGAGAAGGGGCAGCCATGCACAGGGCTGGGGACAGCATCCAGCAGGAGCACAGTCGGTCACACAGGGTCCCTGGGTCGGGAATGAACCTGGTTGTTTGTGACACAGAAGGAAGGTCAGCGAGTCTAGGAGAAGAGGAGGAGGAGTGGGCAGGCCCCCGGCGCCTGCACGTCTGGAAGCATCGCCAAGTTTCCAAGCATCTTTCCAGGGCAGAGAAGCCTCCCCTCTGGGCAGGAGGGGCTTGCTTCACGAGCAGGAGGGGTGGGGGAGCAGGAGGGAGCCCTGATGTCCCGGCTGCAAGTCCAGGGCTGGAAAACCAGGTGGGCCTCTGCAGAGGCTGCTCCCTCCCCATCCGGTCTCTGCAATCTGGTTGGGGTATCTCAGACTGAGGAGCAGGAAGTGTGACTGTCACAGGCCAATGTCTGCTGACAAATCTCCCAGCCCAGGTGGTGGCCTGCAGTGGGCTTCCCAGTGCAAGGGGAGGCGGCTTTGGCAAGGGGGTTCCCTCCCCTTTCAATTGCCTGCTGGTTCTGCCCATGTGAAACTGAGCTGGTTGGCTGGGCTTCCTTGACTCTATTTGGTTTTCTTACTCTCTGAATAAAAGATGAAAAGTCAAAACATATGCATAATGCAGAATTATAACACTTGGATTTGTTTAACTTTATCCCTGCCGTTTCTCGAGTATTCTTGCACTTAAAGCACCCATTGTATAGGATAAGACATGCTTTGGAGAAAGTGATGTGACTCCCGCTTCCAGGAGTGGAAGGCATTTTTAACTCAGCTGTTCACAGTGTGAGTCTGCGTATGCGTGTATAGGTGAGTGTCATGTCTATGTATGAGTACTGACCGTGTCTTTTATTTTCAGTATTCTGATGCTCTGACATTTCCAGGCCTTGCCGACCCTGGACAGCATGCTCTTCCCATGCTTGCCAATTCCTAAGAGACAGGAAGCAACTCACCTGGAGCATGTCTTGCAAATGAAAAACCAGATCAAGAGCCCACACCCCAACCACTTCTTTCATTGGGCTCTCCCTCTCCAGGGCCAGGTACCAGACAACTAGGACAGCCCCTGTGTCCCAGAGTCTGGTGGAATGACTCAACTAACCACCCTAAGCCTGGTGACTCTGCCCGCCCATTCATTCCTCAATAAAGTCTCTTACTTATGTCTCACTTCCTCCCTCTTCCTCTTGAAAGAAAGTGTTCCCCGTGTGGCCCTGCAGAGCACGATTCCCCCGGTTCCCCGGTCCCCCGTGTGGCCCTGCAGAGCACGGTTCCCCGGGTTCCCCGGTCCCCCGTGTGGCCCTGCAGAGCACGATTCCCCGGGTTCCCAGGTTTCCCGTGTGGCCCTGCAGAGCACGATTCCCGGGGTTCCCCGGTCCTCCATGTGGCCCTGCAGAGCACGGTTCCCTGGGTTCCCCGGTTCCCCGTATGGCCCTGCAGAGCACGGTTCCCTGGGTTCCCAGGTCCCCCGCGTGGCCCTGCAGAGCACGGTTCCCTGGGTTCCCCAGTCCCCCGTGTGGCCCTGCAGAGCACGGTTCCCTGGGTTCCCCGGTCCCCCGTGTGGCCCTGCAGAGCACGGTTCCCTGGGTTCCCCGGTCCCCTGTGTGGCCCTGCAGAGCACGGTTCCCTGGGTTCCCCGGTCCCCTGTGTGGCCCTGCAGAGCATGCCGTGTCTCCCGCTTCTTGGGACCTAGAGTGTAATGAATGTCTTCCCACATGACAGTCCTTTCTGTGTCTGGGGATCTTACCTACCTGATTAAAGCAAATCCCTGATGAATAGAGTGAGTCTCTGTGTCCCATTCTGCAGGCATGCACACAACAAATACACACGTATTCACAGAGTCCCTTATGTGTGCTCAGACATGTGAACTTTGCATCACAAAACCACCGAGTGATGTCAGAGGTGCCATGAATCATAATGACAGCTCCTGGCCTGGTATCCAAGAGACCTCAACACGCTGCTAAGTCACTGTCCCCCACTATGAGAACCGGTCACTCTCTTTGAGCCTCCAGTTGAAGGGGACTAAATTAATCTAGGATGACCCATATTGTGCCGCAGCTAATGACCCAGTTCACCTCTTGTTAATTTTCTGCTTCTGGGTGTCCTGGGAACGGGTGGTGTTTACTCCGGTTGGGACAAACCTTTATTAATGAGCCGGAGTGTTGGCTGCCCTGGGCTGAGTGTTTTAATAGAAATCAGCCCATGGGCCAGGGCCTGCTGAAGTTGCAGAATATGAATAAGGCCCTTTTCTTTACCCTCTCTCCTCTGTCTTGATTTGCATGACTAAGCTTCTATGCCTTTAAAAAAAAAAAAAATGTGTTTGTTTGTTTCTTGATTGTCGCTCCGTCTCCTATGGAGGAAACAAATTACTTACTCACCAGGCAGGGACCTCAATTTGGCAGAAGTCCAGGTCTGTTCCTCCAGCAAAGGGGAGTGAGACAGCCACACTCAGCTAGTAGGACTATTTCAGGAGAGCTGATGTGGCCCAGGATGTGGGCTAAATGATTACACAGGTCTCCTGCAGACACTTTAAGAGGGAGCGTTTTCCCTCTTAAGGAGTCCTAGCAAAGGACAGCGGTTGGGAGAGGACAGAAAGTCCTTCCTTGTAAAATGTGACTCAAACTAACAAAGAGCTCCAAGGTATCTCTCAGTGAGGCTGTGGGTTCCCTATGGAAAGAGAAGATGTAGCTAATTCTTTGCAGATGTGTGATTCTCAACTCTATCACAGTCAATGCCAGGCTTTTAACACAAATATTTTATCACTTCCCCTTTACTCAACTGAAATGAAATTCATAGAAAATATAACCTAGCTACATGCATATTTCTTAATCAACATAATTTCCCCAGAGGGATATAAAGAGAAAAAGAAAGGAATTTATAATAAAATAAAACACCGTTCAACATGTAAGTGCCCTGGTGATACGGTCTGGCTGTGTCCCCACCTAAATCTCATGTGGAACTGTAGCTCCCATAATATCCACATGTCATGGAAGGGACCTGTGGGGAGGTCACTGAATCATGGGGGTGGTCACCTCCATACTTTTCTCGTGACAGTGAGTGAGTTCTCAGGATAATCTGATGGTTTTATAAGGTGCTTCCCCCTACTTCACTCTGCGCTTCTTGCTGCCACCATGTGAAGGAAGACAAGCCTGCTTCCCCTTCTGCCATAATTGTAAGTTTCCTGAGGCATCCCCAGCCCTGCAGAACTGTGAGTCAGTTAAGCCTCTTTCCTTTATAAATTACCCAGTCTCGGGTGTTTCTTCATAGCAGCATGAGAACAGAGTAATACACCTGATATGACTAAGCTAGAAAACGTAATAATGTCATCAGAGGCTTGAACTTGGATTCAAAATCGCAGTGAACGAAGCCACAGATGAAGACTGACTACAGCTGTACTGTTCTGGGCAACTCAGACACCACAAGAGGCTCTGCCGTTGATAAGGTGATTTTCTTCAAACTGGTGAGCAACATTCAATAAATCCTGAAAAAAACTGAGGACAATCTTCCCGTGGTTTACACCATGGGAACAGTGTGGTAAAACTCAGTTTAAAACAGTAAAAATAAAAATGTATTTCTAAGTAAAATGGAATTCAGTTCTGGGCTCAAATCATTTCAAGTAGCTTTTTAACCTATGTGAACATCCAGCAAGGCATTCAAAATCACTGCCAATGCATGAAGCAGCAGCAGCAGCAGTGGTGGGCTTCGGAGGATGATCCCAGAGCTAGTCCCTCTGGCAGATGTGGATGTCCCATTTGTAGGCGATGAAATGCATGCAGAGAGAGAAGACAATCACCCGAGACCTCACAGCCAGAAAGGGCCAGAGCTGAAATAAAATTCTGTGGGATTCTAACCCCAGTGTGGTTTCCTGCCTTTCTTCTAATGTCCCTTGGCAGATCCTACAGCAGCCCAGCAAATCCAACAGTCCCCATCACAAGACTGACCCATTCTGTCTTTGAACCTGAACCTGAACTTGAAGAGGAAGACCACCTTGACTACTGTCTATTAATAGACTGTTGGAGTGGGAGTGGATGCTATCAGACCCTTGCTTGGATCCCCTTTACTGAGCATGTGCAACTATGTTTGTTTTTTTGTTTTGTTTTGACAGAGTCTGGCTCTTGTTGCCCGATATGGAGTGCAATGGTGCCATCTCAGCTCACTGCAACCTCCACTCCCTGGGTTCAAGTGATTCTCCTGCCTCAGCCTCCCAAGTAGCTGGGATTATAAGTGCCCGCCACCACGCCCAGCTAACTTGTTGTATTTTTAGTAGAGACCATGTTGGCCAGGCTGGTCTTAATCTCCTGACTTCAGGTGATCCACCCACCTCGGCCTCCCAAAGTGTTGGGATTATAGAAATGAGCTACCACGCCCAGCCTGCCCCAGCCATTTTGAGTGGTGTCTGAAAATGGCTCACGGGCGTCCCCCTCCCCAGAGTACCGCCCTAGGCCATGAGAACTTCCTTGTCCAATAAGCTGCAACCCCCATGCTCACCCTAGGGCAGCCCATAGCCAGTGACTAGCATGGAGATGCAAATGCCAGCCCCCTGCCTCAGACTGGGACCAACTCTGGGGTACAATTCATGCTCCCAGGCTTTCTATGGGACCAGGCTGAAGTTACTCTCCTTCCTTGCTTAGCTCTTTTTTTTTCCTGACCTATTCTGCACCCTCACTCCCTTCTCCCAGGAGCAGCTTCTCAATAAGTCACATGGATAAGCCCTCTGTCAAAGGCCCTGCTTCTAGGAAACCTGACCTAATACAGGGTCAAGACAGAAACCAAGAGCCTAGTCAGGAGACTACTGCAATAGTCAGTTGAGAGATGATGATGGCTTGGACCAAAATGGCAACAGTGCAGATGGAGAGAAGGGATTGCCGACTTTAGAATATTAGTGACTGCATGAGGTGCTCTTCCTGTATACCAATGAGCTAAGTCAGGGGTCAGCAAACTACCTTCTACAAGGAGCTCTAAACCCTATTCATAGGAAGGGGCCCTTTTCCAAGTTTGTCCTTCCTTGGGTTCATTCTCTTAGCCCTAGGGAGCCATATATGCTTTTTAAAATATTCTACAGTTATTCTTTTATCATAGTTTAATAATTATTTATGTAACGTTTTCTCTGTTTAAATCGCTGTGTGGTTTCTGTCCCCTGATGGGGCCCAGGCTGCTATCCCAAGTGGGTGGAGCCCAGCAAGAAACAAACTTGATAAAGAATAAATGTAAAGTCTCCGCTTCAGCATTATAGAATGCAATTTAAAAGGCTGAGTTTGGGGATGAGAAACAGTAACTTAAGAACCAGCACAAGATCCTTTCCAGCTTTAACATCCTATTGTTTATAATCTTTCCAATCCTCCCATAAAAATGGCATATTGAAAGATCACTTACTTGGAAATCAAAGAACACAGATTCCAAGCCGGTGTCTGCAATGAACTCTCTGTCTAATCTTGAAAAAAATACTTCCCCTCCCTGAGTCTCAGTTTCCTCACCTGTCAAAGTACACAGCTACACTAGACAGCTACACTGGATGTCCCCTAAGATCCTTTCTACTGTGAATTGCCTGTGGTTAAGTGAGAGAGATGTATGAAGCAGCATTTCTTGAACTCTAAAGTGCTTAATGATGGTAATGGATTCTCCCATGATAATCTGTGTCTATTTGACTAAGACTGGCACTCACTTTCTCTCACACTCCACACCCAATCCATCAGCATTTTCTGACAGCGCTACCTCCCAAGTAGATTCTTCATCCACTCACTTTTCTCTTCCCTATCACCCCCACCTTTACCCAAGCCCTCATTATCTCTTGGTCGGAAAATTACAATAACCTCCTTGCTGCAAACAATGTGATTTAGGCTGGGCATCTACTTTCCTTCCATGTGTCTGGAATCCTGGTGCGTGCTAAGCAGCGGGTGCCGCCCCAGTAAAAACCCTGGATGCTAGGTCTCTAAACAGCTCCTGTTTTAGTCTGCTTTGTGTTGCTATAAAGGAATACCCGAGTCTGCGTAATTTATAAAGAAAAAATATTTGGCTCATGATTCTGATGGCTGGAAGTTTCAAGATTGGACGTCTGCATCTGATGAGGGCCTCAGGCTGCTTCCACTCACGGTGGAAGGTAAAGGGGAGCTGGCGTGTGCAGAGATCACATAGCGAGAGAGGAGCCAAGAGCAAGATGGGGAGGTTCCAGGCTCTTTTCAGCAACCAGCTCTCATGGGAACTAACAGAGTGAGAACTCCCTCACCCATGAGGGAGCACTTAATCTATGCATGATGGATCTGCCACCATGACTCAAACACCCCCCAATAGGCCCCACTTCCAACATTGGGGATCAAATTGCAACACGAGGTTTGGAGGGGACAAACATCCACTCCACAGCAGCTCTCCACTCGTGTTAGGTGCCCCTGCTCCCTGCCACCCCCACAGGCTCAAGCTCTGCTTTCACAAATACACATCCTGATGTCACTCCCTTGCTTAAATCTCCGCAATGACCTCCTACTGTAGTGAAATAAAATCCAAACTCCTTAATGTGCCCAAGGAGGCTCTGCACGATCTGGCCCTTAGCGTTCCTTTAACATGGAGACCTTTCTTGCTCCAGACTGTTGCACTCATTGCTTCTCCCACCAGGACATGTGCTCCCCAGCACCTAACATGGCTGGATCCTCCACATCCCCAAGGTTGGCTTCCTCAGAAGCCTTCCCTGACCACCCTGGCTAAAGCAGCCTTCCACAGTCATCACTTTTTATCAAACCATTCTTCACAGCACTTATCACAATCTGAAAATGTCTTATTTATTCATTTTCCATCTCTTGCTCTCTCTCCAACCAGAATGGAAGCTCAGTGAGACCAGGACCTTCGTCTTGCTCAGTACTTTACCCCCAGCACCTAGCACAGTGCCTGGGATAGTTTGTGCACAATAAATATTTTCTCAATGACTAAATAAAAGGAAACGTGTACGATCAATTGCAGATAGCCCACCTCCTGTGCCGGCTTCCCGGTTCCAGGGTCCTAGTTAAGTCCTAGTGCATGTGCCCCCTTTTATTCCCATCTTCCTCTCTGGTACTCCATAGGCAACTTCACATAACTGTACCATGTATGAGTCAGGGCTTTAGTTGCAAACAACAGAACTCTGTCCAGTAAATTTAGGCAGAAACTTGCTAAAACATAGCAGGTAACTAGGAGATCTACCCAGAAGGGCTAGATAATTAGACTTAAAGTTACACAGCCAGGAACTTGGTCCAAATCTTACCACAGAGCTGTTCACATGAAAATACCTCTGGGTACCAACACTATAGCCTCTACTACCCAAAATACTAATATGGGACTCTCACGTCTGATACATACCCCCTGTCAGTATATCCTGTGGACCTGGATGTAGCTCCTCCCACTAATGGGCCATCCTGAGAAAAGATTGAATGACGCTGCTGTTTCTTAAAGTTACAAGATTCCAGTTCAAAATGTATGTCTATGGGTACATAGGATTAGTACAACGAGAGCCACTGAGTAAGCTAGCATTGGATAACTGAGTAATTGAAGTCTGCAGAAGATGTAAAGTTTGCTGAACGCAGGAAAGTTGTTCCAAGTTTCTATATGGCTGAAAAGAAGAATAAATACTCACTGAACTCTTTAAGCAAGCAGCCATGGATGATCTGTTTTCCCCTTTAAGCAACTGGCTCTTATCACACCAGAAAAGGTTGCAATAAATCATCCTCTAGTTACCTCTCTCCTCAGCGGTGACAGACGGTGCCAAACCCACATGCCTGAAGGCCCCTGTCTTTTTAGATGATTGAATCACAGTCGACGTGACTCCTGTCATTACTTATTCTTGCTCAACATACAGTCAACCTCAGCATTGATGTGGCTGTGCCTGGAAGAGTTTTGTGTGCTACAAATCTGGGACAGACATAGCCTTGGAGACCATGGGATTGCTCCCAATTTGCATGTATAAAAGGGGAAATCAGTGAAGAAAGGGTTGCCCTGGCTCGAGACTCACCTTTCCTCTCCTCCCTTCTCTCTTTTATAAATATTCACTGAGTATCAGCCATAGGCCAAGCAATGTGCTAGAAGCAGGACATACATAGATACATACAGAAGCTGAGAAAAACATAGATGTGGTTCCTACGGCCATGGACAGTTCATTTGGCGTAGAGGTGGGGGAGGAGAGATATTAACCTAGTAGTCATTGAAACAAATCTAATACGGAGACTAAGACAAGTACGCCTTTTTAAAGCCAATAAAATCATGTGGCTCCCCTGCTCAAAATCCTCCTGTGACTTCATCCCACACACACAGAGTGCAATCCAGCCTCCTACCAGCCCCCTGAGATGCAGCTCCTGCCTACCTCTCTGCCTGTCCTCTTGACACTCTGCCCTGATGACTGGGCCCAGACACGGGGCCTTTTCTCTGTTTCTTCTACCTTATTTTGGCCTCTATCATTCTAGGTCTCTGCTGCTCACAATCAAACCCAATTCTACCGACACAGCACATTCAGGAGCTTCCGTCTTTATTTTTGGGGCCAGGTGATGCCATAGAAGCGTTTAGACAGCAGGGTTTGATGCATTGGATGATCGCTCTGGCTGCATGGAGGAGATGGGGTGGGTGTTGGATGTGGGGTGGGTGTCGGATGTTGGGTGGGGTTGAAGGGAGATCCTCTGTCCTCACACAGCATAGAGGATGCTGAAGCTTCCCAGACACTGAGCCTGCAGGCAGAGAGATTATGTTGAATGAAGCTGAGTCTTAGAGGCCAGGTAGACCCTGACTGTTCCATGGGTGGGTCACATTTCCAAACTCCAATGTCCCTGTCTGAAAATTTGAAGATTTGAGACTCTGGGACTCAGATAAGGGCCCTTCTGCCTCTAAAGTCTTATGTGTCTGCCCAAGTTCCCACAACCCATGAGGGGCAAATCTTAAACCAGATGTTGCCATCTGAGTTTCTTGCTCAGTGTCTTGGCTTATTCACTATCCCAGGCAAGGTCACCATGCCTGGTAAGAAATGAGCAGGAGGAGGTTGGGCAGGATGGCCCACACCTGTAATCCCAACACTTCAGAAGGCTGAGGCAGATGAATTGCTTGAGTTCAGGAGTTCAAGATCAGCCTGGGTAACATGGCAAAACCCTGTCTCTACAAAAAATACAAAAAATTAGCTGGGTATGGTGGCATGTACCTGTAGTCCCAGGTAGTCAAGAGGCTGAGGTAGGAGAATTGCTTGAGCCCAGGAAGCGGAGATTGCAGTGAGCTGAGATTGTACCACCGTACTCCAGCCTGGGTGACAGAGCAAGACTCCATCTCAAACGAAAGAAGAAGAAGAAGGAGGAGGAGGAGGAAGAATTATTCCAGAAGAATCATTCAATGCATTCAGCTTTCTGGGCTGAATGTGGCTGTGCCTGGAAGAGTTTTGTGTGCTACAAATCTGGGTCAGACACAGCCTTGGAGAACATGGGGTCGCTCCCAATTTGCACGTATAAAAGGTGAAATCCGTGAAGAAAGGGTTGACTCTGTTGCAACTACTCAACCAAAAAGAACCAGAAATGAACAGAAGGAGAGGTGGAATCATGACATCGGTCCTGCTTATAAGATCAGATATAAACAGGGGCAGGGGCAGCATGGAATCCTGTGATGGCAGAGAGACCGAAGGAGAGAAACACCCCTGCTGCCCTCAGCCAGTGTTCGTCGATGCCCACCCTCCATGAAGGCCCAGGTAATGAGGCCCCAATCAGACAGGGAAACAGGCATAGACACGCAATTCACTTAACTAAATGCCTTTGGAAAGTAATCGTTGCTGTGATGGTGTGAGAGCTGCTGGTGCAGCCCACATGCCCTCCACACACGGCCAGTCCTTGCTGGGCAGGTATCTGACCACGAGCTCCAGGCTCCAGCTGAGGGTTCTCTTGGCCCCTGGGAAGTGCTGGGAGCTGAAGACCCAGATGCAGCCTTCTGCCAACGATCGATGGGAAGCAGGGGACTGGCATGATAGCACACACACACCCCCGTCTCACTGCCCCACTCCCCGTGGGGTTTTCTGGAATCACCTCCCAAATAAACTCCTTACTCTCAAATCCTCATCCCAGAGTCTGTTTCTGGGAACCCAACTCAGGGTTGATGGAAATCAAATGGGATAGCAGAATAGAACAGGAGCCAACAAACTTTCTGTGAAGTCATGGGCAGCACAGACACGCAAAACTTTAGAGGCAGAAGGGCCCTTATCTGAATCCCAGAGTCTCAAATCTTCCGTTTCTCAGGCAACAATGTTAGGGGCCAGAAATGTGACCACCCTTGGAATGGTCAGGGCCCACCTGGCCCCTAAGACTCAGCTTTGCTTGACATAATCGCTCTGCCTGCAGGCCCAGTATCTGGGAACCCTCAGCATTCTCTATGCTGTGCAAGGACAGAAGGTCTCCCTACAACCTCATCCAACATCCAACACCCACCCCATCTCCTCCATGCAGCCAGAGGGATCAGATAGAAAATGCTTTGGGATTTCTGGTCTACACAGTCTCTGTCGCAAATACTCAACCAAGCCCTTGAAGGCAGCCATAGATGATACGTGGGCAGGTCCATATGGTTGTGTCCCAATAAAACTTTATTGACAAAAACAGGCAGCAGACTGGATTTGTCCCCCAGCTGTAGTTTGCTGACTTTTGGCTGGAGAGTGGCCAGTGGTGGACGAAGAGCTCCATTGGATGGCTCCATCAGATGGCCTGGCTGGGAGGCCTCCCAAGGGAGCAATGTGTGACCAGAAGTCACTAAATGAAGATCCAGAGGAGGTGAGGGTCACGCAGAGGGAGCAGCAGGACCACCAGGCAGGAAAGCATCTAGATTACTAGAGGAACAGGGAAGTGGCCAAGGGCAGAGAACAAACAGAGACATGACAATGATAGGAATGGCAGTAATAGCTATGCAGCCCTTGCTGGGCTCATGGCGCCTGTTGAATCCTCTCAATGTCATCCTCAGGTAAGTGTGACTATTGTCCCCACTTTCCAGAGGAGAGTGAAGGCACAGAGAGGTGAAGAAGCTGGCCCAGGCCACCCAGCTAGTTAGCAGTGGGCTGGAACACTCCCCCCCACCCAGGCTGGCACTGCCTGAAGGGAAGGGGTCTACATGGCGTTCACCCCAGGGTCCTGTGTGGAGCTGGTGTGCAGCAGACACCCGGGGATCATGGCTGGTAATGACGTGTGTCCAGCACCAGTCCTGTGCCAGGCCCCATCTAAGAGCTTCATACAGACTAGTTCATCTAATCTTCACATCAACCCTATAGGTGGGGGGGCTATGATCGTCACCACGGCATGGAGGAGGACACAGAAGCACCACAGAGTTAAGTCATTTGCCTGAGGTTGTGCGCTAATGAGTAGCTGATGAGTAGGGTTAAATCTCAGGCCATCTGAACCCAGAGCCCCTTCTATAACCCAGGTACACACGTGCACATGCACAAACACAATCACACACACGTACACACCCATACATACACACATACACACACGGACAGATACAAGCACACAAATACACGCACACACCAGCCGCTCCAGAGAAGCCGCAAGTGAAGCACTTATTAGGAGAGTGTGAACCCCCCACGGAGAACGGCCAGCGTGATATCTGGGAGGCTGATCACGGTGCACTGTGACTGTTGGAGCTACAGCCCCAGGTATAGGCAGAGGCAGGGGCATCTGGGAATCCTGATTTTTGTGGCTCCCACAGAAGATCGTCTGCCTTATTTTTCCAATGGCGGATTTTCAGATGCAATACAGCTCATAGCTATGCAGCGCTTGCCAGGCTCCTGGCGCCCATCTGATCCTCTCAACAGCCTCATCGGGAAAGTGTAACTATTGTCCTCACTTTCCAGAGAAGAAACCCGAGACACAGGGAGGTGAAACACCTGGGCCGAGGTCACCCAGCTGCATCAGTCAACCAGGGGAGCCAACTAGCACAGGCTGTGAAACAGACTGCTGCTAATCCAGGTTCCATCTCTTACTCACTCTGTGAGGAACAGGAAACACTTCACCATTCCAGGCCTCAGTTTTCCTACCTGTGAAATGGGGCTAATAACATCACTTCTCCAAGGGCCGTCAGGCGGATTCAATGAGATCACACCTGTGAAGTGCTTAGAGCCATGCTGGGTACACACCAAGTGCTCACTAAATGCCTGCTGAAACAAATAATGTCCTATGCAGAAGCAGTTCCCTCCCTGACCCCTCAGCACCAGACAGCCTCTAGGAGCCCTCCATAAACAAAAGCCATGGGTGGTATCGTTGTTTCGAAGCATCACTGTTCCAAGAATGAAATCTCACACATCAACCAGAAAATTTCCCCAGCCTTTGTTCAGCTGTGCTGAGCTGATATGGATCTAAGGTCACGTGATTATTTTTTCCTTTTCTTTGGCTGTTTCTTTTCTGTATGAATCAATAAAAGAGATAACAACTGTACCTGGATTCCGTGTTTTAACAATTTTAATAATGCACAGGAAATTGGATGGCTTAGGGACTCCACGTCACAAGGCGAGTCGTCGCTGTCAAAGGACCAAGTGGAAGATGAGATTCAAGGGCAGGAAAGAGAAGGGCCCAGGGGGTGGGAATGGAATAATTTGATGGGCTTCAACAATCTAAATTAAATTAAACCTTGTCACTGCTTTCTACATATCACAGTCTTCCAGTTAGGGGAAGAACGGCCCTGCAAGCAGTGAGTTGAAAATGAGGAATTTAGTTCATTGCATCTCCAGTTAGAATAAAGCCATGTCCCTTGCTCCACAGTTTCTCTGGCCCTTCTGTTCCCCAAAATACAACCACGTGGCTGTCCCCACCTCCCAGCCTTGAACTCACTGTGCCCTCTGGCAGACTTTACACGCCCACCCTGTCCTCCACATCCAAGTCTCAGCCCTAACAGGTCAGAGGGGCTTCTCCCCAGATACTGCAGCGAAGGGGGGCCCATCCTGCTGCCTCCACACCCCACTAGTCCACTGCCCTGCTGTACTTTCTTCACAGCACTCTCTGAAAAGGTCTTATTTACTCAGCTGTTCACCTATATTTTGGTGAATTTTCAGGGTAAGCCCCATGAGAGCAAGGGTCTCATCGTTCCTGTTTACCTCCCTTTCCCAGACACCTAGAATGTGGCCAGGTATGTGGTGTAGGTGCTTAATACATGCTTGTCAGGTGAGTGAGTGAATGAATGAATGGATGACTTGGCCACTATCTAATAAGATTTGCTACTTTTCCCTTACCAAGTGAATTGGGCACAAATCCCCAAGCCATGTGTGTTTGCCCATCGTCCTGTGATGCCTTAAACACAAATCAGATTCTTTCCTCTTATTTGCCTGTAAATACCAGCCTTCCTGGAAAGACCCAGAATGCCTTGAGGGCAAGGGGTGTGCTCTGTGCCTCTCTGCATCCTCCACAATGCTTTGCACTTGGCCAGCTCTCAAAAGATACCCCAGGATTGGATTGGAAGGATCGAAGCAGATTGGATTGAATCAGATTGGGTCAGTGTGGGTTGGATCAGGTCAGGTTGCATTGCACTGGGACATGAAAAGCTGAGTTATCATCTAGAAAGTTTGCTCACTTTTAGGGTATTTCAAATGACGCACTCTTCCATTAGTAGCAGCTCTTTGGCCTCCACATAGTGGACCTTTACATAGACCACTCCCTCTGCCCAGGTGCCTTTCCCTCTCAGTCCCACTTCTGGTGAACTCCTACTCATCCTTCTATTTCTGTCACTTCTTCTGTGAAGCCTTCTCTGATTTCTCCCTTGTTGTCCCACTCCCATCCTCAGCCCAAACATTGATCCCTCTTGTCTCTATTATAGTTCAGTTTCCCTAGTGCCTCACCCAGGTTTTTCAAATGGTAAGAGAAACACACACAAAGGAATTGCTTGTTGAACAAATGATCAAAGTAACTACAAAATGAGGTAGAAGGAAATCTAAGAACTAGATGGAGATACAAGCCACATGTTTAATACCCATTTTCCCCTGTGAGAATGTCAGCTCTGGGAGGCAGGAATTCTGTTGTCTTCCTAGATCTAGTCTCCGCTTAGTGTAAAACCTCCCATCCAGAGGCCTCAAAAAGCATGTGTTGGCCACAAACACACGATGAGGCCATTGAGGGAAGAGGAACTGAGTCTGATGGGCATCCTAAGAGGATCAAGAAGGAGGCGGGTCTAGGCTGGTGCTTCAAAGAAAAGCAGACTCATGTTCAGTCAGTAAATATGGGTTGAGGTCCTACTATGCACCATCTTCTGTCCCAAGCACTGGAGCAAAACAAGGTTGTGAACAAAACACAATCCCTACCCTCTTGGACTTGACCTTCTTTTTTTTTTTTTTTTTTTTGAGACGGAGTCTCGCTCTGTCACCCAGGATGGAGTGCAGTGGCACAATCTTGGCTCACTGCAAGCTCTGCCTCCCGGATTTCTGCCATTCTCCTGCCTCAGCCTCCTGAGTAGCTGGGACTACAGGCGCCCGCCACCTCGCCCAGCTAGTTTTTCGTATTTTTTAGTAGAGACGGGCTTTCACCGTGTTAGCCAGGATGGTCTCGATCTCCTGACCTCGTGATCCAACCGTCTCGGCCTCCCAAAGTGTTGGGATTACAGGCTTGAGCCACCACGCCTGGCCTGGACTTGACCTTCTAATGGGAGGAAAGACAATAACCAACTTCAAAAAACAGATATGCAATACGGACGATCCCCAACTTAGGATGGTTTGACTTAATGATTTTTCAACTTTACAATGGTGTGAAAGTGTTCTGAGCATGTTTAAGGTAGGCTAGGATAAGTAAGCTACGATGTTTGGTAGACTAGGTGTATTAAATGCATTTTCAAATTAACAATATTTTCTACTTATGATGGGGTTATCAGGACATAACTCCATCATAACTCAAGGAGCGGCTGGAGTTAACAACTGTTTGATTTAATATATTTTCAGCTTACAATGATTTTGTCAGGATGTGGCCTCATCGTATCTTGAGAAGCACCTGTAACGTCAAATGAAAAGTGCTATGAAAAAAAAGTAAGGTGGGATAATGGGATCAAGAGGGATGGAGGAGGGATTTATTTATTTATTTACTTACTTGTTTATTTTTTTTGAGATAGGTTCACACTATGTTGCCCAGGCTGGAGTGCAGTGGTGTGATCTCAGCTCTCTGTAACCTCCACCTCCCGGGCTCTGGTGATTCTCCTACCTCAGCCTCCCAAGTAGCTGGGATTACAGGTGCCTGCCACCACGCTCGGCTAATTCTTGTATTTTTAGTAGAGACGGGGTTTCACTATGTTGGCTAGGCTGGTCTCAAACTCCTGACCTCAAGTGATCTACCCACCCCGGCCTCCAAAAGTGCTGGGATTACAGGCATGAGCCACTGCACCTGGCCAAGGAGTTACTTTAGATGGGTGGTCAGGAAGGCCTCCTGAGAGAGAGGACATTGGAGAATAAACCTGAATTCATTACGGGGAGGGAAAAGCATGTAATTTGGCTCCCAGGGAAAGAGAATGCAGAAGGGTAAACAGAGAGCAGAAACAACCCAAGATGGGCATGAATTTGGCCACTTAGAGGAAGAATAAGGGGCCAGGGTAGTTGGCTGGAGGGAAGGAGGCCAGGAGGGGAAGCAGGTGGTTCAAGAGGCATAACAGGGAGCATGAGAGGTGCACACCCACAACACATGGGAGCTGACACGTGGCTGACACACCATCGTGCATTCGCACCACACTTTGGGGGAATTTTTAGTATTTTTGAGTATTTGCCAGCAATTATTAGTATTCTAATATCATAGAACCCTTCAGAAAAAAATGCTTTAGAAGCTGTTCTCAGTATTGGAAATATGTCCCACATTGATCAGGGTATAGGTATTTTAGGAAGGAGATCTCATCCTCCCTAGCCTGACCCCCTGATCTATTAGCAAAACCTTTCTTTGTCAGGATGCTAATTTCATCCAACAGGGCACAAAAAACATCCACGCCTCTTTCCTGTTCTGCTGCCTACCTTGAGTGATGATTTCTGTTCCTTCCTTGTAAAAGGACCAGAGCTATGAAAATGAGCACTAACCCCAAAGATCAAAGAATGGTTACTTCCATTGCAAGTAGCCAACCAGAATACCTGGAAAATAGGAAACCTGCCGTGTCCCCCATTGTTCAGATGGCAGGAATTGAGCTTACGAAGGACCGCACAGGATCTCACCACTAACACTGTGGTCTGTTCGTTTATGAGCTGATTCTGTCAAGGTCTGTTGACTTTGGTTTTGTGTGAGGTTTAACAGGATTTCAGGCTTGGGGGTGGTCTCTGGATGTTTTCCTTCTTCTTCCTTTTGATGCTTAAAAATATCCCACAACACTAAAGAAACAACCGTGGCTGAGAAGATTAGAATTACACAAAATGTAATTCCCTTTCATATAAGTGTTGAAGGGTGTCTGGTCATCTCTGGAATTGTGATTTTCCTCTCCTCGTACAAAAGTCAAAAAGCTGAGGATTTGGGTTAAAGAAAAATGGCTATGAATAAAGTATGATCTGCAGGTGACCTTCCTGAGCTTCCAGTTTCAAGCCCTAAAATTCCAAAGCAGAACATTTGTAAAACAGCAGTGATAGAGCATTCAGTCAACTACCAGGTCACAGGATACAGAGAAGAGAAAATAAATTCGGTATCTGTAGGTTTATCATTTCTCTGTGTGTGTGTGTGTCCGTGTGTGTGTGTGACGCACTGATTCACATGGGTGTAGTATTGTTTTCTAGGGAGTATTGAAATTATGAGGGGTGAATTTTTGGTTCCACAATGATTGAAATGATCAAAGGCTAATTTTTAAAGATAAAATCATGACTCAAACAAATATCAAAAGAATATGTGTCAACAGATTTATTTAACTCAGTAATGGATGAGGGAAGTAGAAAGGTTTTAAAACCAATTGAAAAGGAAATTCAAAGAGCAGACACATTTATAGGCTATTAGGAATGCTGAAATGCATTTGATTAATAGATGCAAAACTGGCTTCTTTCATAATGGAGGAAGGGAGTGCATTGTACTCGACTAGACATAAAGTGTATCTCTATGGACAGGAATTGCATTGCTCTGAATTTGCTACAAATAGATGTATCTATAAAGAACTGGAAAACAGTCTAGTTAGAGATAATGAAAGACAAAGATCACCAGGGTTGATGAGCTAGTCAAGACACACATTAAACTTCAAAATTTTCCCTATGGTTTCCTTACGAGGGCTCCTGGCATTTAGTAGACAGGAGCGCAGGATGTTATAACTACCACCCCACGCAAAACAATTCCACACAACAAACAATTATCTTGTATCCTCCATGACTTTTAAATGTCTTTCTGGATATTCCCGCAGATAAAAACTCTATTTATAATAAATGAGCCTCAAATCTAACTCCATAGGAACACAAAGCATTCGACGTATCTTTTAATACACATTAAATGTGTTTTCTTCACTCCTCCTCTGCCTTTTAATTTTCTGTACTTCTTAGACAGGATGACTTTTGATTATCTTGCATTTTTAAGTCCAGATGTATTCATCAATGGTAGAAGCAAATATTTCACTCATATTTTACGCCTTGTAGCACATCTGTCCCCAAGCACATATTTATTATGCATTAATTTTGTGCAATTCTATTGTTTTGTTATTGTTATTATTAGCAATATTCTACAAGTTAGTTTCCTTTTTATTTCTCCTTGATATTTTAGCTAAGACAATAGTCTGATTTCTTCAATTTTGTATGTAGGTAGGTCATATTATTTATGAATTTCATTTCAGGAGTGTAAGCAGGCTTCATATAATATTTGTCATAAAGCTGGCTGTTGAGTTAGTCTGGTAGGGTTGAAACCACTGTTTCCTCAGGTGTTTCTGTTTCTCCAGTAACAGCATCCCAATTCTCTTTGGGGGAACAAAGCTTGCCCCTGTGGATACAGTCTGGAGGACCTGCCAATCAAGGTGACAAGTCCCGCACTGGCCAATCTGTGCTCTCCTCTTAGAAGCTGCATCTTAGGTAGGGTGACCAAGACATCAAATGCAGTTGAAACTGCTTTACTCTGGCAGCCTGAGCCTTACTGGAATGTGGAATTTCTACCTAAAATATTAATAACGATGATCTTGAAAACCTAAAGAACTAGTTCGAGGCAAAGAAACCTTGCATTCAGCCTTTGACAAAGACTCTCTCCTTAACCAAATGTTAACCAGGTCCTCTAAGCCTTCTTCTCAACTAGACCTTCACCTTGGCCCCATCCTTGCCAGACTTGCCTAGCCCTATTTCAGCAAGAATCCTGATAAGGCAGTTCAGAAAGCATCCCCTCAACGCTCACCCTAGACATCTGGTCACCCTGGCCTGCCATCAGCCGGAACCTCACTTGGTCAAGTCCAGCAAGAATCCCTCCACTCTTGATGTCTCCTTGGTAAATTTCCATCCGCAACCTTGCAATCTGCTTCTTGGTTATAAACCTTGACGTGTTCTCGTATTCAGAATTGAGCTCGATCTCTTTTCTCTGTTACAATCATTTTGACAGCTATTGCAGTTGTCTCGAATAAAGTCTTCCTTATCATTTTAACAAGCATGGGAATAATTTTTTCTTTAACACCGTTCACACAAGAAACATATCCTGGGCTCCTAATGTGGGGCAAGCCCTGTGCTGGGCAGTGGGAACAAAATGACGACAGGCCCAGAGAAGATCCCTGTCCCCATGGAGTGTATGGGGTGGCAGTGGGGGGACAGGACACAGGAAATGGCCAGGTTGACTACTGCACGCGGGCCTTATAAGAGGATGGAAGGAGGTGTCTAAATAGAATTTTTGTAAAACAAATCACATGCCAAGGTCTGCTACTTTGTAAAAGTGATAACTCTTATGTAATACGGGCAACCAACCCCTAATTTCTCTTGTCTCTGAAGTTCAGGATTTACTGTCTGAAGTGTTCCAGAAGTGGCGAGTCCTGGTTCCGGAAAGGTTTTCATTTGCATTTTGAATACACCAGAGACTGCAGTGCCAATCAGCATGAGAAACTATTTTCTCATACAATCCTCAATTTATGTAAAACAGCACCTTTCTCTAGTAGTCTTTTTCGTTCATTTATAGGCCCCTGGCTGAGGCACTGTCAAAACTAATGGCTGCATTCTCAGAGGGCACAGGTGACCTGCGGATGTGGGCTTCATTCTCAAGGTCACTTTCATGTGAGATGTCCCCGACTCGTCCCTCCTCGGGAATGAGATCCTCTGGCCCACCACTCTTGGACCACAGCCACCCAGTCCTGGTCACCTAGGTAATTCATTTCCTTCACTTTGGGCCAAGTTATGTAATTGCATGCATTTGATATTCATCTCCTCCAAGTTGGACCCTAAGTGTCCAAACTGAACTTAAGCAAGTGGGGCTGCCAGTTATTTAACTAGACTTCTGCTGGGAGTCAATTGGCTAAAAAGCAGAAACAGACCCTGGAAGCATGATGAAATTAAATATCTTGCAGCTTTTCAAATTGCCAGAAGTGCAGAAAGGCTGGAAGTTTCTGTTTCAGAAACTCAGAAACAGAAACAACTGTTTCTGGCCTCTGCCCCCTCACCTTCCGTCACATCCAGGGCCAACCACTTTTGATAGTTTCTGAATCATGTCTATATTTCTGAAAGCAAGACATCTCAAAAGTAACAGCCCTTGTCCATGCTGTTGTATGGATCACTAGTGTGTTCCTTCTTGTTGCCGAGTAGTATTTCACAGCGTGAACAGACTACAGCTTAGTCACTCATTCCCCTGTTAGTAGACATTTGGGTAATTTCCAGTGTGGGGCTATGATGGATGAAGCTGCTTATGAATATTCTTACTGACATGTTTTTGTTTCTCTTGTAGATATACCTTGGAGTGGAATTGCTGGGTGATAGGAGAGATGCATGTTTAATTTTTTTTAATTGCCAAAACACTTTTCAAAGTGGCTATCCCATTTCACATTCCCACCATCAATGTATGGGACTTCCAGTTGCTCCACACTCTCATTTGGCCAGCTGTAGACATCGGATGCTGGCTTGCTGCTGTAACATATGAAGGATTTAGCAGAGGGCTCTTCCCAGCAGCATAATTTTTACCTCCTACTTTAGAAGTAGGAAAGATGGCTCTGTGAAGGTAAACAGCACAGATTTACTACTGTCACTTACTACTGTAGAAACTTGGAGGAGCTGTTGCATTTCTTTGTGTCTCTATTTCCACAACCATTAAATGGGACAATAATTATTCCTACTCCGTAATGTCGAAAGTACCAATTTGAAGATTGCATGATATGTAGTAAACAATAAATGTTAGTTACTACTATTCTGTTAGTCTAGTTACTATTATTCTATTTTGGGTTATCCTGGTCATTTTAAGGATTTGAACATCTTTATTTCTTTGTCCAACTGTGGACAGTGTCTCTTGCTCCCCGCTTTGTAAGATAATGCTCCTAAAATACGCATAGAGATGCCTTCTATGTGCCACTGTTTGGGAAACATCATTTATAAACTAATATAGTCTTCACATCAAATATCTGATTCAGGTATTATTAATTATGCTCAGGATGGAGATAGGGAAATGTAGGAGCAGAGAGGGGAGATGGCCCACCCAAAGTCCATAGCCCAGAGGTGGCAGTACCAGGACTGGGACCCAGGCAGGTGGAAGCCAGGGCCCACATGCTTCCCCACTGCTACTGGATCTCCTCTTTGTCCAGGCCCTCCTTACCCTTACCCACATCTCCACCTCCACCAGGCATATTTGTCTCTATAAATAAGGTGTACATCATAAAAGTTTAAGAAAAAGTGGAATTCTATTTCTCTCTCTCTTTTTTTTTTTTTTTTTTTTTTTTGAGACAGAGTGTCACTCTGTCTTCCAGGCTAGAGTGTAGTAGCACAATCTCGGCTCACTGCACCTCCGCCTCCTGGGTTCAAGCAACTCTCCTGCCTCAGCCTCATGAATAGCTGGGATTACAGGCCCCCGCCACTATGCCCAGCTAATTTTCGTATTTTTAGTAGAGACGGGGTTTCACCATGTTGGCCAGGGTGGTCTCGAACTCCTGACCTCAGGTGATCTGCCAACCTCAGCCTCCCAAAGTGCTGGGATTATAGGTGTGAGCCACCATGCCAGCCTCTATTTTCATATCAGATTAGACATCCACCCAGAAGGAATAAGAGGTATTTGAAGACATTCTCCCTGGCCTGGACCACAGAGACACCAGGTCATCTGTGGGTTTGCTGCTAATTGAGAAGACTCTTCAGAAGCGCGTGAGTTTCTGACATCCTTAGGTATCCTGGCCTGACTGCCTTTCGGTCATCATTTGGGGGAGAGCCCAGACGTCCTGAACTCAAAGTGCAGCTTCCTCCACACCAGTCTGTGGACAAGGCAAGTCCTTGCACCCTTTGCTTCAGTTTTCGCATCTGTGTCTTCCCTAGTCCTCCTACTCCCCAGGCGATCACATCCTGACTGAAGCCTATACGTACTCATTCTATGCTGAGCGTTCTAAAATATTTCAGTCCTACCTCTACTTCTTCCTGAAATCTCTCTTTGTATATTCAACTGCCCACTGAATTCCTCAAACATGTTCTTAACAAAGCTGAACTATTGCTCAACCTCAGGCCCCAAACTTATTCTTCTCACAGTCTATCCCATTTCAGCAAATGGAAATGTCACTATTTCAGTTACTGTGGCTGCAACCCTGACAGTCTTCTTAGCTCCTTCCTTTCTCTTGCTTGCAGCACCAGCTGAAAATATGCAGCCAGAAGAACTGCCCAGCTGAGCCCATTTACCCAACAGAACCATGAAAGATAATGAAATCTTTGTTGTTTTGAACCACTGGTTTGTGGTTGTTTATTGTGTGGCTCTAGATAACTGAGACATGGTGCTTTCACACACAAATATTTTAGCTACATCCTTGATATAAACTACCAGCTAGGTCTTCAAATATGCCTGCTTTTCTATGTCCCAAACTTCAGAGCCAGCCTACCACAAGAACAGTTTCCCTGCCACTCCTGGATAATACCTCTACAATTACTTAATATGTTTTTTTTTCAAATGGACTATAAAAGTTGGATCATTTGTACAATGTAGCCTACTACTAAGAACTAGTAATACTAATGATGGCTGTGCATATTGACTGAGCACTTACCATGGGCCACCCATAGCTCTAAGGGCTTTCCATATGGTCGCTTGTCTAATCTTTACCACAGCCCTATGAGGAAGATACTATTATTGTCACCATTTTACAGATGATGACAATGAGGCACAAAGAGGTTACCCAAGGCCTCACAGCTAGAAAGCCAGGGAGGTGAGACTTGACTCCCTATTGTCCAACTCCAGAGTCTAAATTCTCAACTACCCCTCTGAACAATAACAATAGCCACTGGTATCTATCGACTTCTTGCTACATGTCAGACACTTTTCTAGCTCATTATTGATTTCTCCCCACAGATCTTGGAGGTAGGTCTATTATTGTATGCATGTTACAGGTGAGGAAACTGAGGCACAGCAGGGCTGAGTCACGCAGCTGAAAAGTCCACGGCAGAGTCAGGATTCAAGCCCAGGCATTCAAGCTGCAGAGCTCACACCCATCACCAGTCCCCTGTGTATCAGTGAAATAACATTCAAATACACCCATAACCATCAGACAGCAAGATTTTTCTTGCTGTCTAACTCATTTCATGAGCCACCATGGACAAGTAGATCACAATTTGGGAAGCATCTTCCCAGCCTCAGGTGCCTCTTACCTGGGGCACCAGTCTACTCACCTGGATGGCCTACCAGATGCTGGTGGAGCTTTATTTCCATCTGGGGCCCCTGCACACCCTCCATACCTAGCTGTCCCTGGATGCAGGGCCCTCACTGCTTGAGGCTATGCCTACCCAGGACCACATCCAGCTTCCGGGGCTCCTACCCCTGCTGGCCTGCCCCCTCCCTCCTACTCCCTCAGTCCAGGACTCTCATCCTGACAGCCTCCCTCTTAGCTGGAGATGAGAACACCACTGGCATCCACGTTCCACCTGGATTTGCATAATCAGGCACATTTACTGCCCTCACTCTGTGCCATAATTACTGACTTGCTCTGCATTCGACACTTTTCAACTCCATGCACGTCCCTCCTCCCTCCTGCATTTTTAAGGTGGTTATTACAGATAGGGCAGACCTTGGCTTTCCCAGACATGACTCTGGCTTTAAAAATGCAAAAAGATCAATGCCCTACTTTATGTAATTATTTCTGCCCCTAGAATCAAGGGAAGAGCAGATGGGGCACACTTTGGAGTCAGCATACTTTATAACTAGGGGAAGAGTTGAGGCCTGTAGTATTTTCCACAGTGCCATCTGCTCCCTAAAATCACACAAATCCCTCCTTGTCCCCTAGAGAGGGGCAGAATTTCCTGGTCCCTGTGAGTCAGACAGGACTCCTGGGCCAGGGTTTTTCATGACATCTGAGTCAGACAGAAAAGTTTGCAAGGGGGAAGTGATCCAATTGGCTATAGGAAAAAAAAAAAAAAAAAAAAAAAAAGCAGTGTTCAAATTCTCTAGAGCAGGTTTTTTCCCCCAAATTTTTGAAGAAGGATGCATTATAAGACACACAGTTTTCATCAGAACATGAAATAAGTGTACACACATGCACACACACACACACACACACACACACACAAAGGATGTTAGGAAAGTTACAGTCTAACAACAGATGGAAGAAACAAAGCATAGGCCTTCACTGAATCTTTATTTTAAAAAGCAGCTGAAGAAAAGTTTATGAGATAATCAGGAAAATTTGAACGTTGACTAGATATTTGATAATATTAAAAGAATTATTGCTTATTACTTGTAGGCAAAATACTGGCATTGTATTTGTGTTTTAATAAGGAGACTTTCGCTTTTAGAGACACATACTAAAGTATTATGATAAAAATGATACAAGGTCTAGGCCTCAAAATAATCCAAAAGAAAATAAACTAGTGTAAGGTGATATAGAGATGAAATGAGATTTACCATGCATGTTAAAGTTGGGTAATGGGTAAATAAATGTAAGTTTCTTACACTTTCTCCTATACTTTTGTGTATCTGAAAATATGCAAAATATGTTTTATATTAATTAAATTAAAGACCTGTGGGGAAAAAACTACTGGATCAAAACTCCTAAATAAATCAAAAGAATTTCCAATCAGATAGTGTTTGCAATAATTATAGCAGGTAGTGTTTTAGAGTGTACTGTCTAAAACAAGACTATTTGGGTTTAAATCCTTTCTTTGACACTTACCAGCTGCATGGCTGTGGGCAAGTTACCTATCCTCTCCCTGCTCCCATTTCCTCCTCTGTAACTTGGAATAATAATAGTATCTACATGCTGGAGTTGTTAAGAGGATTCAACGTGTTAAGTGCTTAGAGGTGTATCTAGCACACAACAATCACTATCCCAGTAGTAGTCATAGTGGTGGCAACAACAGCAGCAACAGTAGTATGCAGTATTCAGAAATCTTTTTTAATATTGAAGCCATCCAAAAAACATGCTGCAGCTCTACATGGCTTTGAAGGCATTAAAAAAGAAAACTTTAGACAAAGTTAATTTAACAGAGGTTATTTGGACAAAGAACAATTCAAAAATCAGGCAGCACTCAGAACCACAAGAGGTTTTGAGGGCTCAACTCAGCAAGGTGGAGAGCAAGTGTTTATAGACAGAAGATGTAAATAAAGTACAAAATTAACTTGATTGATTACAGCTAGGCATTTGCCTTATTTGGACATGGGCTGACCTGTTGGCTGCTTCTGATTGGCTGAAGCTCAGCAGTTTGTGATTGGCTGAAGCTCAGCCACTGGTGATTGGCTGAGATCTGGGTATCTGTTACAAAAAATCTATACTCCTAAATTAGGTTTCAGTTTGTTTATATACTAAGGTAGCTTGCAGAGCTTTATGGAAGAACTCAAAGTACAGAGACAGCCTCAGGCTAATGGTCTCCTACTTATTTAATTTAACAAAGTTAATAGGATGTAAGTGGAAGTGAGGTGTGACAGCTTCTTGGAATGTTCCTTGAAAAGAAACCTGATGCTTTGAGCCCTTTTGACTTCATAGCTTCTTCATTCTGGTTGCTTTGGGGGCAACACGTCTGGGGCTGGCTGGGGTTGGAACTGGAGCTGCCGTCTTGGACCATGTACTGTTCCTGGGAATAGAAGCCACACCTGGCAGGGAAACCCGAATGAAGAAATCAGGTCCCTGGGTGCTTGGTCAACTAGTGCCAACATGCCAACCTTGAGCTATCGCCCCAGACTACCACGTGGGAGAAAAGTACATGCACGTCTGTTCAGATGTCTGTGACTGGGAGCACCATTACTCACGGCAGTAATCTGGATCAGGTAATCCTACCTGGTACATTAAGTTGTAATTTGTTTATCATAAATCATAAGAATTGTCATCGCAGAGGAGAGAACACAAATTGATACAGCAAAATACTACACATCTGGAAATGCAAAGGGCGTTGTTCAGCCTCCTTTCAATATATGGAGCTGAGAGGAGAGGCAATGAAGTCATTCTGAGTCATCCTGCCTCAGAGATTTATTTATTCCTCTCTTTTCTATTTTTATCAAATGTCATGGTCTTAGGTGAAGCAAAAACATGAAAAGAAGATTCATGAGTGTGAGCTGTGAAGCCATGTTTAAAAGGAACCTGACAGGTTGAGGTAGAAAATATCATGCTTTTTCCTAGACTGCATGCTTTGTCCTCGATCCTTGGCTGACAGCTCCTGATCTGAGCTTCCAGGCCCTATTTGAATGATACCCCTTCTGAGATGTGCCTTCTCTCAGACCCTAAGAGAGCAGTGGTCAGACGTCCAGCATTGGACACACACTACTACATTCTAAACATCTGCAAACACATCCTGAGCACTTTGTAGTCTCTTGCCCAGTATCCATTCTCTTCTTTCAATATTATTAGCTTTTGTGGATGTTTTCCTTCCCAATTTCCAGTTCACATGACCTGGTGGGGCCCCTCCCTTAGCCTCAAGAATGGAAAACATCCTGAAGCCCATGCCAGTCAGTATATACCATTACTCTGATTACAGTGATTGGTCCAGTAGTAGTCATGTGACCTAAGCTGGTCCAATCAGAATGAATCTTGAGACTAGGACTTATGCTTCTTTTACGGCCAAGTAAGCCTCTAGCAGGCCAGTCCTCTCACATACAACAGCTATAAACTCTGGACAAATTTTTAAAAACAATGACCTGAAAGTGCAGCAGGATGAAGAAAGGCAGACAGATGTGAGAGGGCAGTTGATGCTTGGACAGAGTTTCACCTGAGAGGAGATTTTAGTCTGCAAAAGGGGGACAACTAAAACTCCAACTAAAAATCAGTCATCTCACCCACTTGAAGATCCAGAGGACCAGGCTCTGGGAAACCATAGCCACTGGAATGGAGGAGGGAGATTACAAATGCAGGGAGACATCAGAGACAGGGAGCCCCAAATTTTATGTATAAACTTTTCAAATGTCTAGCTGGTCCCTAAACCACATATGTGTAGGCAGACTACAAGTAGCCCAGCTAAGGCTGCCACAGAATTGAACTGAAATTTGAGCTATTTCCCACTCCAGGAAACACAAACTTTTTCTTTTTTTTTTTCTTTTACCTTTAGTAATGGAAGGCAAGACCTTTTCAATTTGAGTTCAGCCTTTTTAGCCACTTGCTTAAAAAATCAACAGTTTTCACAGGAAAACAACAGAATCCAGAATTACTGTATTGGTCACAATATTCTGGATATAATGCAAAATTGCAGGAAAATATGACAAAGCCTCAACATAAAAAAAATAAGAATAGAGACTTATCTGAAGATGACTCATATGTTCAAATTGGCAAACAAAGATTTTATAGTAGCTGTTATACATATGCTAAAGGACATAAAGGAAAATTCATGCACAAGAAATGAATAGATAGGAAATCACATTTAGAGCAAAACTCAGAATTGCTATGTGAGCTATTGGAAAATACTTTGACAAAATGTGAAGCTAATTCTCAGGCAGTTCTTTTGAACCAAAGGAAGAGACTAAAACTTCCTGGGACCACAGAATAGAACTTGAGAAAGAAACAAATACAGCAGAAAGAAAACCTCAGAATTGGAGAGAAACCCAGTGTTTATAGGATTAAGTGCTTCAGTCTAGCCATACCTGAAGCCAATATGTCCCCTGGGCTTTCCTGTGAATCATAGCATGATTCAAGCAATCCTTTTATTCAAGCAACTTTGAATTGAGATTTTTGTCCCTTGAGTAGGAAGAGCCATACTGATTGTCTTATGCAGGGTTCTCTCAGAGGCAGGCATGAAGACAAATTTGAGTGAAAGTCATTTATTTGGGAGCCATAAAAGCTACAGTAGGGGAATAGGAAATTGAGATGTGAAAAAGAAAGGAAGCCATCCAAGGTGACTTAATTGGCAGGTTCTAGAATAGGCAATTCAGGCTGAAGGCTGTAAGGAACATGGTGAATTATCCCACTCAAAGGGCAAAGAAACTGGGATTTTGAGCCACCAGCTCACTTCCATCCCTGATTAGGGGCTGTCCCTGGGACATTAACTCTCTGGCACCTCCAGCCTGCCCGACACACAGGCTGAGCACACTCCAACAGCCAGAGAAAGTTCTTCGGCAGAGAGCCGCAGGTACTCATAGTAGATGTCACTGACATTTATTTATAGGAACAGTGAGTTCCCAGGAGAGGCAGGCAGGGTACCAACAGCATCTGCTACACATTACACATGACCTTGGCTTTTGTGTGATTCTGAGGGTCTTTGAAAAAAAGAATTAGCTTTACTTTCACATTCCCATCCCCAGTGCATAGCAAGGTGTCTGACACGTACATAGTTGCAACCTAATAAATATTTGTTCTCTCTGAATGGAAGGAGGACTATTTCCTATGGGGGTAGGGAAGACAAGGTCTGCAGTGACTGATTATCTTCTTATTAAAGGCTAATGGAAAATCAAAATTAAAGCAGCAAGATGGCTGCCTTTAAATGATTTCCCACATGTTAAGAAAGTAGAAGATTTCCTGTACTCTTGAGAGCCAATGTTTTATTTAAGGAATGTTTTGGACTGTTACAAGTATCCCAGGGTATTGCTTTGCTTTATCTTCCACAGAATTAAAACGGAACATTTCTTTCCTGCCTATGGCAACTGGAATGACAAAGCAAAGGGTTGATATAGCATATTACAGGGTAGATCTTGGTCTCTCAGGAGAGTTGCCAGAAAGTGAAAGAAATGGCTCCTGTACAGGTTTTGTGCCCTTCCAAAAACGCTCCCAGTGGGTCAATACCTGGGCATTCAGACAAATGGGGGAGGGGACAGGTACCATTTAACCAAAGAAATACTTTCAACTCAACACATTCATTGAGTAGCTCCTAGAATTTCAATCCACAGAATTCTAGAATTGTGGATTTTATTTGGTCTAATCCTTAACATCCTCATTTTGCATGTCTCCAGAATTCCATTCATTCATTGAACAAATATTTTCTGAGCATGTACTATATGCCAGGTGCTGTGCTGCATGCTGAAGATGCAGCAGTGAACAAGACAGAGAAAAGTTTACAGCCATGGAAGCTGGGCTATGGAGAAGAAAGTGATAATAGTGAATAATTCTATGGCACTTACCATGTGCCATGCAATAGGTTATGTGCCTTACAAGTGTTCTCTGGTGAAATCTTCCAGAATTATTCTCTAATCTGGTGTTCTTATTACCCCAGTTTACAGGTGGGAAAAAAGTAGCATAGAGACCTTAGGAAACTTGCCCGGGGTCACAAAGCCAGAAAGTGGTGAGGTCTGGATTCAACCCTGCCCTCTGACTTGATTCCACGTGCTCAACCTCCACCCTCTGACTGCCCTGCAGATTATTTATTCCAAAAACTTTCGTTAACGTCTACTGGGTGCCACACACTGTGCTAGGCACTGGGGCTGTAATGAGGAAAAATAAGTATGACTGCTGCTCTCATTAAGTTTACATTCTAGTCCTAGACAACGTGGGTCAATATATTCATTCATTTATTCACTAAGTGAGTTATTACTAAATGACCAGTATGCAACTATCAGCTCTAGGGTTGGCAAAAGTAAAAAAGACATGCTCCCAGCTAGAGTAGAGCAATTTAGAGGTGTGTATAATACTTACGTCACATGCCCAGTTGAGGGGGTAGAATCAAGATCTGTGCATTAAGGTGACCCCTTACCCCCAACTACATGTAGGTGAGTAGTCCAGCCATAGGGCAATACTTCCATGTCCAGTAAGTGGTAGATTCTGGGGCTTAAATTCATGTGAAGAGGAAGCTTCCCTGTGCCATTCTCAGCCCAAATCATAGGCAAGACAGAGTGAAGAGAGGGCAGAGGCTTCCAGAAAGCAAGGGAAGCCAGTCTACAGAGAAGCTCCAAGAAGCAACCAAGAAGAACAGAGATTTGATTCTCTCCAGCCCAAATATACCCATAGGTTGAATGGTTTTAATCCCTGTGGATCAATTGAGGAACTTTAAGAGGATGCCATGTCCATACAGAACAATGCCAAATCCATTTGAAATTCTAACCAATTCAGCACAACGTGAACATGCATGTATACACACGTTGAACGCATTTAGAGTGCTAATCAAGGCGACCAAGATACCTTTGGAATCTGATGAGGTATGGTGAATACTGTTGACTGCCTACCCAACATTTCAATGCCATCCTCACACACACACACACAAAGTCCTTAACTTTTCAGGAATCCTGTTTTCCCTGCATCCCGGGGACTCAAGAAAGTTCATCCTGCTCCCATCCTAGCTACAACACTGTTCTAAGGGTGATTCCACTCATTTCATTGACAGGGATTTGGTCAAGAGTACACGTATCATGCGATTGAGGTCAGGAAGATTTGAAAATGGGTTTGTTTGTGGTTTCTAGGAAACTCCCTGCTCGCTCTTCTGAAAATGCTTGCAAAGGGTGCCCGATTACTCCTTCACCCAGAAGGAAGTCCATCCTTGGGATGAAGTCGACACAGAGCAGCAGGGCAGCAGAGATGGAAAGGGTCTGATCCGTGAAGACATCTTGGGATTGCTGGATCACCTATAGATCGTACGAACCAACATATTTTGTAATTGTTTAAGCCGGCTGCCGTGTGAGTTTCTGTTATTTGTACCGAAAAACATCCCGATACACAGTTCATTTGCAGTATGCTTTGGAGAGCTATGAGCTGATTTTTATTTTCTCTCGCATTTTCAACAAGAGTGTTCAAAGTTCAAACCACATTTGGGAGGTGCCAAATACCTTACCAAAACCAAAGAAGCCATACAAGGAAGAATATTCATTTTGAAAAGGAGGTCGTTTTTTAATGGTTGGTATGGGGTTCTATCTTAAAAGCATAATGCACCCAAAAATTGATCAACAAGGCCAGGCGTGGTGGCTCATGCCTGTAATCCCAGCATTTTGGGAGGCCGAGGTGGGCAGATCACGAGGTCAGGGGTTCCAGACCATCTTGGCTAACACGGTGAAACCCCGTCTCTACTAAAACAATACAAAAAATTAGCCCGGCATGGTGGCAGGTGCCTGTAGTCCCAGCTACTCGGGAGGCTGAGGCAAGAGAATGGCGTGAACCCAGGAGGCGGAGCTTGCAGTGAGCCGAGATTGCACCACTGCACTCCAGCCTGGGCGACAGAGCAAGACTCCGTCTCAAAAAAAAAACAAAAAAACAAAAACAAACAAACAAAAAAAATTGATCAACAAAACAACCAAAAGTGCTGTTTCTTCAAAGGGTCCCTTTACTTGGGGCCTTGCTCAGTTCTGCTTACCTAACGATGCCTAGATAAATGCATGAAAAGTAATATTTACACTTTTGCTTGGTTGCGGTGTGTGACTAAGTGGATGAGACCGAGACAGACAGAGAGATAATGAGGCAATGCAACAACTTCTCCAAATTCACTGTCCTGAGTTTTCTCTCTTCTGTTAAACTTCCCCAAACCAACTCTCCGAAATCACTGGTGTGATGGGGAATGTGGACAGTATTAGCATCAATTGTTTCAGACCTGAAACGCAGACCCAGAGAATTCTTTGTTGCCCTTGGAGCTATTTTAAGGTTTAAGATTTAAACCATATTCCTATTTTCTGTATATTTTCCAACATTTCCACTGAATGTAATCCATATGGATGGATTTTTTTCTTAAAAGAGAAAATATGGCCTTGGTGGGAATGCTGGTCTTACAGCTGCTTCCTCCCCTGCAATCTACAGCCCTAGAATCACTCCGGCTGGGAAGGAGAGAGGCTGCGTTCAATAAAAATGCAAAATGCTCCAGACATTCATGATTATCTGTGCTGTGCATGAATAACGACAGCAGCTTGCAAGTGGGCAGGACTTGGCAGAGAGGCCCCGTCACAAATCCACTGCCGCACCAACACGCTCCGACGAAGTGCCTGTGAAATCTGCCTTCAGTCACTAATTTCACACTCCAGGGACAGAGCTGCGAACAGCTCAGAGCACATAATTCTCATTTTAATAACAGTTTCCTTAACCTTCAGACATCCTTTTATGGCATTTCTTCCACCTTTTAAAAAATTAAAATGCTCAATTCCTTTAAAGTTAAGTCTCAGGTTTGCTTTCGTTTAATCATCTCTTTACTGTGTTGACTCCGCAAACAGAAGAGATTTTATTTTGTCTTCGGATCATTTGTGAAGCTGTTTCTGGCTCGGCTGCATTTTTAAAAAAACAAAATGAATCGTTCGCATATTCTGCATTCATTTTTTCCCTCTCCTGCAGCTTTCTAAATAATGTAGGTATTTTGGATGCTTCTGTCATGAGCATGGAATGCATTTGCAATGCCTTGCTAAAATATGCTTTTCATCTCCCTTCAGATCATAAAATGAATTTTCTTCTCTGGGTTTCTGCAGACCTGAGAAATACCATCCTCTTCTGGAACGTGTTGCAAGACACAGGGGAGGGTCCTTTGGGACAGAGGAAAGAGTGAGGATCCTGAGTTGACAGATGGGCAGGCATCGACCCAAAGAGGGCAATTTGCAAGATTTCTGGTGGCTGGATTTATGAACCCCAAAAGGGTTTGCCTTGGGAATTCAGGTTTGATCATTCCTGTTAACTCAGTAGGGCATTCCCCTCAATGACTCAGACATAGTATCTATTCAGATGATTGAATATTGTGAAAATCTGGTTCAGTTGCTTTAGAAAATACATCACAGGTTTGTTTCTGATACAAATTAGCTTGTTGGGGTTGTTTTTTGTGGTTGTTATTGTTGTTGTTGTTGAGACGGAGTCTCACCTGTCACCCAGGCTGGAGTGCAGTGACATGATCTCGGCTCACTGCAACTTCTGCCTCCCAGGTTCAAGCAATTCTCTGCCTTAGCCTCCCGAGTAGCTGGAATTACAGGCGCCCGCCACTATGCTCGGCTAATTTTTTTGTATTTTTAGTAGAGAAAGATTTAACATTTTGTTCTTTGTGGATTTTCTTGCTTTGGTTTTGACATTTAAACTATTCCATTACAATAACATTTATCTCGATTTTTCAGAGTTTTGGCATCCCCCCTCAAGAAAGCCCAGGGAAAGAACCTTAACTGATTAATCTTAGCCCGATTCCAGAATTTACTTCAAGCCCAAGGGTGAGGTGAGTTTAGGGGTCCCCTTCGGAGGACAGGAATTCAGGGGCCCCCAACCTTTCCCTCATCAAGATGGTGAGTTTGGATCTTGATATGGTTTGGCTCTGTGTCCCCATCCACATCTCATCTTGAATTGTAATCCTCATGCGTCAAGGGAGAGACCTGGTGGGAGGTGATGTGATCATGGGGGCAGTTTACCCCATGCTGTTTTCCTGATAGTGAATGAGTTCTCATGAGATCTGACGGTTTTTAAAGTTCTCTCTCTCTCTCTCTCTCTCTCACACACACACACACACACAGAGACACACACCTGCCTCCATGTAAGACGTGCCTTACTTCCCCTTCCCCTTCCACGATGACTGTAAGTCTCCTGAGGCCTCCCCAGCCAGGAACAACCGTGAATCAATTAAATCTCTTTTCCTTATAAATTACCCAGTCTCAGGCGCAGTTCTTTATAGCAGTGTGAAAACGAACTAATACAGCTCTGTCTTGGAAAGAAGGAAGATTTAAGAGTTTGTAGCTGGGCCCAGGTCTCAGCTCTCCTGAAGCTTACTAACGTCAGGAATTAAATCCCAAGTGAGCCACTGATACATGCCATTGGCTTCCCACCACCTGTCTTACCCTCTCTTTTCCCCTCTCTCTGTGTGTTCTCATTGTGACTTGTGGCATGGCTGGCATCGCACTTTCAGGATTATTCCACATCAGAGCAGCAGAGTGCCAGAAAGTTCTTTGTGTGAGGGTCTCTCAGATGAAACCCCCAAATACCAGGATCCCAGTATCATCCTTGTGGACACAAGGCACACACCTGAGGAGAGGGTGGGGGTTTCCCAGGCAAGAATTTCAGATTCAGCTGTGATCCTGCTCAGCCCCACCTTCCGCTGCTCCGAGATTGATGTAAAAGTCAGCTTTGTCACTCTCAGCGCCCTTAAGCGTCTGCTACATCTACACAAAATACCAGCCACAAGTTTTGGACATTTGCCCTCCAAAATGCCAACCCTTCAGACATGTGGGAATGTCTAGAAATGTATACTTGAGTAAGGAATCCCACCGACCATTTTCCCAGATGATTGAAGCCCTGGAGTTGTTTTGGATTGGTTATTATAGTGGCAAAAATGTTCTTTTAACCTCCCAAAACATATTACCCTTCTTTTCACAATAATGCAGGGAAACAAATCTGCCATGGCACCCTGATGGTCTTGCACATATCAACATAGGCCACGCAGGCAAGGCTTGAACCGCAGCTCACTGGACTCTTGGCAGAATGTCTCAGGATCCTCCAGGAATATGAGGTACCCTGGGCATCTTCCACTCACCTCCCTCTCTCCCTGAGAGGCTCACGGGACAGTTTCTCACTACCAAGCAGGTTCCAGTAGGTTTTCCATCTTGCCCCTCAGAGCATCATTGCAGACCATAAAACTGCTCGCTGCACTCTAGGACTGGCTCCTCTGCATAGAGTGTCCCGTCAATCATGGCAGTCATTCAGGCCCTTGTATCTAGGTGTCACCTGCCTAAGGGCCCTAGGAGCTTGTATTAGGCTGCTATTGCATTGTTATAAACAAATACTTGAGACTGGGTAATTTATAAAGCAAAAAGATTTAATTGGTGCATGGTTCTACAGGCTGAAGCAATAGCACCAGCATCTGCTTCTTGGGAGGCCTCTGGAAGCTTACAGTCATGGCGGAAGGCCAGGCAGGAGCTTGTATGCCACATGGCAAAAGCAGGAACAAGAGGGAGAGAGAGCAGGGGGAGTAGGTGATGCATACTTTTAAATGCCAGATACCATGAGAACTCACTATCATGAAGATAGCACCAAACCATGAGGGGTCCAACCCTATGATCAAAACACCTCCCACCAGGCCCTACCTCCAGCATTGAGGATTACATTTTCAACATGAGATTTGGGCAGGGACAAATATCCAAACCATATCAGAACTACCACCCTTGGCTACTCTAGGTAAGTCAAAAGCCAGCCGAATCTAAATAGGGCTCGTTGTTCCTTCATCGACCAAATCATTCAGGACTCAGCCTTACCTCACCTTGTACTTGACATTCGGACTTTGTTTTGGAGAATTAACTTTCCCTGTTGTGAAGTCTGAGGCAGATGGTAAATTGAAATGCCCTGCCCCTCCCCTCACCAAACAACAGTAAGCATGAGACCTCAGCTGGGAGGACCCAACCCTCTCTGGACCTCGGATCTTAAGAGAAGCAGCGTGGGCTACAGAAACAACAAAGAGCACCAGTGATGCCCTTCGGGGCTTGCCCATGACTTCCTGCTCTCCATGCCCCAACATGGTTTTGGTTCCCATGCTTTTTCTAAACCTGGTTGCTTGCCTTTCTTTTGATTCTCTGAGCTGCCCAATAGCCTACTGATCAATTCTCCTCTCTGTGAGTACAGCCCAAGTTGAGTTCTGTTGCTTGCCATCAGACAATCCTTCCTGACACTTTCAGCCCCGTTGTTCCTTGGCAATTCCTTCTGGCTTAGTTTGGACCTTTCAGCAACCTGACTGTTACCAAAACACCAGGGGTTTGGTCTAGGTCCTTCTGCTCGCCACACAGAAAGCCAATGACTGAGACGATGAGTATTGCCAAGGAAGAAGGCTTTAATCAGGTGCTACAGCCAAGGAGATGGGAGCTCAGTCTCAAATTTGTCTCCCTGACCAACTAAAACTAGGGGTTTTTATATAGCAGAGAATAAATGTAACAATGTGTAAGTAAACGGGAGTTACTGAGGGGCGAAAAAGCAATCATCTTGAATGCATTTCATTGTCTGGATGTGATGATCTGGTGAGTTTCAGTTCGTTGATACTTTTGAGAGGCCTAGGAATTCTTTCTTGAGGAAGGAACTCAGAAAAAACATGTAAGTTTCAAGCTTTAAGACCAGAAACGCCAATTTCCATGTTTATTTAAAAAAAAAAAAAAAAAACTGTCTGTGGGACTATTGGGTCAGTTCATGATCAGTAACGATCCTGATCATTCTTCCTTTGTTTCCCATTGGCTCTTTTTTCATTCCCATCCTCCACCACAGTTTGGACCTCATGTCTTCTTGCTAACTATTAGAACCCCCCCTCCCACCGACCCCGGCTATAGTTCCCTTTGCCAACACACCCAAAGCACTCCATTTTCATGGAGTCTACTAAGACTGTGGCACTTTCCATCACCTCCCTCCCCTGTTCAGAAGACTTCCACAACTCTCCTTATCCCACTAATGAGTCCAAAGTATATGTGTCAGACCACAGGAAGACACTCGATAATTTCACACATAACATGGACAAATGAGTTTTTTAAAGTCATGTTTAAGTCATGTATTTATTTCCATTCATTTTGGGGAAAAATGTATACTCAGTCATCAACCCCATGTTTTCACAGATATGAACACCGAGGGTGAAGTCTTCATTTGGAGTAAAGTAAATAGAGTCAATTCAAACAAACAAAAAAATCAAGTAATAATATACAAATTGCATGCTAATTGGGCAAGCACAGTATATGAGTTATCTATTGCCACTGTAACAAATTTCCACAAAGTTCGTAGCTTGAAAAATCACACACAAATTTATTATCTGGGGGTCCACAGAGCTGCATCCCTCCAGAGGCTCTGGGGGAGAAGCTGTTGACTTGCCTGCTTTGGCTTCGGCAGGCTGCTCATGGTCCTTCCTCCCACTCCAAAGGAAGCAATGACATCACTCCCCCTTCCACTTTCGTCCTCATACCTCCTCCTCTTTTCCCCTGCTCACATCATCTCATTGCCTCTGACCCAGGTTCTCCTGCCTCCTTCTTATAAGGAGCCCTGTGATTACACTGGTCCCCGCCAGATAATCCAGGACCATCTCCCCATCCCAAGGCCCCTCACTTAGTCACCTCTGCAAAGTCCCCTTTATCACACCGTGTGACATAGTCACAGATTCTGGGCATGAGGACATGAACATCTTTAAGGGACCATTATTCCCTCTACCACACATGGTGATGGTGGTAAATATGTTTTGGACGTTTAAATTCTAACTTACTTAGCTTGGCATCAACTCTGGACCCATCTGTCAGTCCAGCACAAATGACTGCCTGACACACCCCTCTTTGGCTTTGGCCAGATGATCTCCTCAGCACCTCCTGCCAACCCACCCACCCCATTCCACCCTGTTTCATGCTCACAAGTTCCCCCCAACACATACACATACACAAACCTCTCCTCCCTCTTTACTACCCCTATGAACCCTGTAAGGTTCATGCACCACCTCCTCCAGGATGCCTTCCCTAAGCATGAGAGCCCATGGGGATCAATTCTTCTCCTGATCCTTCAGTACCTCATAAACAAGTGCTCACTCAACACTCAACTTTCTCTCTGGTACATTTCTCCCTCATGGACCTGACCAAATGCAGAGTGTCCCTCTCACCGTCCACACTGGGCAATTCAGAGAAAGTTCCTTTGGAAGGTCCATCCTAAAGGTACAGCTCTCCTTTGGGCAGAAAGCCCCTTGAAGACAAGAACAGAAACTCAAGAAGAAATAAGCAAAATGGATCATTATTGACCTGCATAACTTATGGGCAGTCTAGGACGATGGTTCTTAGTGGAGGAAATTTCCCCCCAGGGACATTTACCAACACCTGAAGATATCTTTGGTTGTCATAATGGGAGTGGCAGGTGGGAGGGTGGCATGCTACAGGCATCTAGTGAGTAGAGGTCAGGGATGTTGTTAAACATCTGGCAATGCTCAGGACAGTCTCTACAACAGAGAAATGCCCAGCTCAAACTGTCAGTAGTCTCAAGGTTGAGAAAACCTGCCCTAAGGGTGATGGCTTCAGGCATGGCTGCATCCAGTCGCTCAAATGATTGATGTCTACAAGGCTCTATTTTCCTCTGCAGTGGCTTCACAAACAAGAAGTTTCTGCTCTGTGGCCCTGCTTACACTCTCACAGAAGCCAGTTCTGTAAAAAGACAGGTGTTCTTTCTAGTAAATCAAACCAAAGTTTCATTGGCCACCCAGGAATCACTCGGACCTAAGAGAATGCAGGTGGAGGTGGAGAGAGAGAACACACTAATTGTCCAGGCCTGGGGCATGAGACCGAATCTAGGGCTGGGGGCTTAGTAGAGTCAACTCACACACATGAATTGAAGAGGAGAGGGGTCATTGCTGAGAATAAAATTAGGGCAGTGCAATTAGAAGGAGGAATGAATGTCAGATGGACAAGAGCAAAAGCGGCCCACCCCTACATGTTTATGAGTGAAAGAGAGAGGAGAAGAACTGGTTTGTGGCTAATGTTAAAAAACACACGCTATGGAGAAAGAAAAGGATGAAATGAGAGAAAAGGAAAGAATGCAAATGTGAGTTCATTGTACTGACCGGAAAGTATGTGCAACTGAGGACCTGCAGGCGTTTTCTTTTTCTTTTTTCTTTTTCTTTACTTGGTTGGGAAAACAGCTATAAATATGTGCAACATGTAAATACCTTCCACATATTAAATGAGCACAAATGAACTGGTGCATGAGAAAATATTTTTGGAAAGTATAATACATTATACAAACAGAATGGAATGTGGAAATTATTGCCCCAAATGCTAGAGCTATTAAACACATATTTCCCTCGGGGTCCTGTTTCTGTAGAGTAATCATGTTTTATTTACCTGTATTTAAAGATTAAAGTTTCAATATGGCACCTTAATTCCTTAAGGAAGAGAAAGAATGCGTATCTTGGGGTAATGGGGACCGGCAGCTCCGTGAGTCAAAGCTTTCTGTGGCTCGATCTAGTTCAGGGTCTGAGTGAACGTTTAACGTGCCTGCAAAAGCCTCTGTGTTACAGGCAGCAGAGCCCAAGGGCTTGCCGGAGCTGATGGGGATTTCAGGGAGCAGGTTCGAGCTCCTCATGAGGCGGAATGAGAGGAAGGCTCTCCCTGTCTCCTGAGTCAGGCTGGACTCAAAGGGGAGAGAAAATTGTTTAAGTGAAACAAAACACAGTCATCTCAATAAAATGTGACCATTCTCTTCCCTTTTCTTTTTTCTCCTTTTTTTTTTTTTCTGTATATATGAGGTCTCGCCACGTTGCCCAGGCTGATCTCAAACTCCTTGGCTCAAGCAACCTGCCCACCTATGACTCCCAAAGTGCTGGGATTACAGGCGTCAGCCACCATGCCTGGCTCCCTTCACTTTCTATCTCACCTGACAGTGTCTCTGCATCCCCATCTCTTAGCACTCTTCCGACTTCTTAGATACCCTGGCCTCATTTCTAATCCTCCTGATCTCTGACCTTTGCACTTGCTGTTCCCTCCACCTAGAATGCTGTTCCCTCAAATCAGCCATGGTAGCCCCATCTTATTCTTCAGAACTCAGCCCACATGTCCCCTCTTCAGAGAGGCCCTCCCAGACCACCCAAAATGAGACAGCAGCTCCACCCCCACGACTTTACCCCATCTCCCAATCTGTGTCCTGTATTCTATTTTTCCCAATCTGAATGATGTTTATGTGCTGACGTGTATGCTGTCCATCCTCAGAGACTGGAACTTCCTAAGAGCGTCATGAGATCAGATGGCTCTTACTCACCGCTGTGTCCCAGACACCAGCACAGCGGCCTGTGTTTAAAGGCGGTCTGTCAATATTTGTTAAGTGACTGGACAGATACGGAAGTGGACGGTTACACTGGCAGTTTTTACAGGGGGATGTGTTTAGCTTTGATTTCTTCCATTGATCTCGTGTATAACGTGAGCCTGACCAGGAAGAGGTGGTGCCTGGACATGACAAAAAACTTTCACATGATCTGTCGGACAATAAACCACATAAGTACCCCTTCTCTATCCGTTACTCTATACCTTCATGGATAAATCACTAGACCTCATGTGGGTGCAGGAATTTTGAAATATATTTTTAAAGAAATTGCTAATGTAGACAGGGATCCTAAAATATAGAGAGACATATAGATAGTCGCCTGGGCCCTGCACGCTCTACACATGACTTTGCAATCCATCCTTCGAGGAAGTCTGCAGTGAAGACAGCCCTTCAGAACTGCAATGAATTGAGTCAAGGGGCTGGACCTTTAGACCCCTGTGTTTATTACCAGTCTTTGGAGATGGATGAACCCCAGGGTGACTGGGCAAAGCAGCCTGTTGGCCAGGGGCATTTTCTGGGGCGGGTCTCAGCTGTGAGCTCACAGCAGGCAACCCCCTGGCAGTGGGGCATGCATGCCTGCTCCTGAAAGGGGATGTGGGGGACACATCCCAGCATCTCATCCAAGCCACGAGTCTTTCTCACCGAGGCCATTGTGCAAAAGCTTCCCGACAGGCCTCCCGTCTTCCACTCTTGCCCCATTTCCCTATTTTCCACACAGCAGCCAGAGGAAGCCTGTGAAACCGAGGTCGGGTCCTGTGCTTCCTCTGCTCAGAACCCTCCATGGCTCCCACGTACTCAGAGTAAAACCCCGAGCTTCATGACAACCATGAGACCCGCAACTTCTGCCCCCAAAGCTTCTCTGGCCTCACCTCCCGCTGCTCCTCTCCTCGCTCGGCCGCAGCTGTGGCTCCCTCCCTGGTTTTCCTGGAACACACCAGCGCACCTGTGGCCGGCTTTGGACTCACTATTCTTTTGTCTGGAAAGTCCCACCCTCGATGTCATCCTGGCCCACAGCCTCAGCTCCTCCGGTCTTGGCTCAAATGGTGGCTTTTCAGTGGGGTCTTCCCTGACCATCCTACTGAAAATCACCAACCACCCTCCATAGGGGGCTGAACAAGGGCCCCCCGTATGTGTCCACATTCAAACCCCTGGGACCTGCGGGTATGTCCATTGCAAAAGGGCTTTGCAGATGTAGTTAAGTGAAGGATCTTGAGATAGAAAGATGACTCTAGATGACTTTTTGTAATCTCAGGGGTCCTTATAAGAGGGGGGCAGGAGGGTCTGAGTCAGAGGAGCTATAGTGACAGGGCAGAGACTGGAATCATGTGCTTGAGGATAGAGGAAGGGGCCACGAGCCCAGGAATATGAGGGGCTTAAAAGAAAATAGAGGCTAGTGCGGTGTCTCATGCCTCTAATCCCAGCACTTAGGGAGGCCGAGGCAGGCGGATCACCCTAAGTCAGGAGTTTGAGACCAGCCTGGCCAACATATACTGAAACCCCGTCTCTACTAAAAAATACAAAAATTAGCTGGGTGTACTAGTGCATGCCCATAGTCCCAGCTACTTGAGAAGCTGAGGCAGGAGAATCACTTGAACCCAGAAGGCAGAGGTTGCAGTGAGCCGAGATCACACCACTGCACTCCAACCTGGGTGACAGAGCAAGAGTCTGCCTTAAAAGAAAGAGAGAAAGAGAGAGAGAGAGAGAGAGAAAAGAAAATGAGAGACAGAGAGAGGAAAGAAAGAGAGGCAAGAAAGAAAGAAGGAAAGGAAAGGAAAGGAACAGAAAGGAAGGAAGGAAGGAAGAGAAAGTGAGAAATAAAGTGAGAAAGAGAGAGAAAGAAGGAAGGAAGGAAAAAAGGAAGGAAGGAAAAAGAAAGAGAGAAAGAAAGAGAGAAACAAAGACAGACAGACAGAAAGAAAGAAAGAAAGAAAGAAAGAAAGAAAGAAAGAAAGAAAGAAAGAAAGAAAGAAAGAAAAAGAAAGAAAGAAAAAGAGACATTTGAAAACACAAACAATCCTGCCCTAAGCACTTCCAGCAGGAGGCAGCCCTGCTGACCCCTTGACTTAGCCCAGTGAAATTGAGGGCAGACTCCTGACCTCCAGAGCTAGGAGAGAGTCCATCTGTGTTGTTCGAAGTTATCAAATTGGAGGTGATTTGTCACAGCAACCACAGGAAGCTAACGCACCCTCCCACATACCTGGAGCTTCCTATCCCCAAGTCTGCTGAATGTCTCCCCGTAGCGTGGATTAGCAGCTGACATGCGGATCTTTCACTGATTTGTTTATCCCTCTCCACTTACTGAATGTCTGCTCCATAAAAGCAGGAATTTTGTTTGTTGCGAGATCCCCTGCACCTAGCACAGTGCCTGGCAGATAGCAGATGCTCAGCAAACACCCTCTGCAATGCTGCACCTGAGTCCTGAGGAGGGAGGAGGAGCAGATCCTGGGGTGAGCCAGGAGACAGAGCTCCCAGCAGAGGCAGCGGCAAGGGCAGAGTCTGAGTCACAGTCAATCCCATCCTTCCAGATGGCCGCTGTAGGACCCATGGATAAACTTCCATCTAGCCCGGCCTCCACAGAGAACTCCCTTCAACTGAAGCCATGGAAGCTGGGAACTCACTTAAGAGCCCTACAGTGAGACATTAAGAGCATAGACCCTGAAGCCAGGCTGCCTAGGTTCAAATCTCAGCTCTGTCACTCACTAGCTGAGTGACTCTGGGCTAGTTAATTAACCTCTCTGTGCCAATTCCCTCATCTATAGAATAAGGATAATGAGAGTGCCCATCTCATAGGGCTATCGTGAGGATTGAAACAGCTAATGCATTTAGCACAGTGCCTGGCACACGGTACACATGGTCTCCTGTTCCTATTTGGGTGGAAAAGTCCAGCAAGTTGCAAAGATTGTTAAAAAGCAACGAGAGTATACCAGGGTGTCTTAACTGACAAGCAAAGGGTGTGATTAAAAGACAAGCCAGGTTGGCAGCAGAACATCAGCTTTCTTCGTGCCTGAGCCATAGATGAGGAATTAAAATGTAGCCTGGCAACGCTTTGAGAAAAATTAATCACCCCTGCTACCTGCCTGCCCCTGCCCATCCCATTTAACCTGCACTCTCCTGCCCCCCACCCTACCCCAAAGGGATCCTGGAGCCTCCTGTTGCACAGGCCTGGCTGTGACATCCACAACACACCCCAGCTCGGCCCAGTGAGTTGTTTTCCAGCCTCATCTGTCCAGACACAGCCCCGTAAAGAGAGGGCCGAATGCAGAGCCAAGGCTGTGTTGACTGCAGAAGAGACGGAAGGAAATAGATGGGGTGGGGGTTGGTGCATCGTGTGGGTCTCACATGTGGCTTCCCTCCAGCAAGCCCCCTGCACTCCCCGCCAGATGTAAGGAGGGAGGGAGGGGTGAAAGTGGGGTTTCCCCCAGAGGCAGCAGAGCTGGAGAAGGGCCTGGGCTGCAGGGACCTGTGTACAGGGCATGAGATGTCACCGGGGGCTTCCTACACGAGACGCAGTGAGTCATCAGGGTGCAGGGTGGAGGCTCTGAAGGAAGAGCCCAGGGGAATACGGGAAAGAGGTGACATGAGAATCCATCGGCCACCACCCCAGTCCTCCCTCCTCTGTCCAGGAGCAGGGCCAGGGCCCAAGAGACAGGGGGAGCTTTCTGCAGGAGGGACATCCGCCCTGAGAGGAACCCGGGTTGTCATAGCCGCACAGACACTGCAAGCCAGGAGCCGTGGCCACACCCATGGGGCAGGGGCATCAGAACGGGGCAGAAACAGAGGCTTGTCCCCCGAGGGCTGTGAGCATGTGTTTGAGGTGACCGAGGGGAGACAAAGCAAGTGACAGAGACGCCTTCTCGTCAGCAGTGGTTCCCTCCGCAGGTCTCCGGGGACAGTGGGTCCCAGGGGACAGGAACACTGGGGGGCTGTCACGGGTGCCGCATCAGGATGTCCCCTTCTGCCCTGAGCAGCAGGCAGTCCCCTCGAGGACTCCACATCATCAGCCTCTGGCCCGAGGGCTTCCCAGCGCCTCCCTTTCTCTGTTTTGGGTGACTTGGGCAGGCACTGGCATCTACATCTGGCACTCCTGGCCCCTGGTGGGTGTGACCTGGGCCCTCTCATCAGACACGCTTCAATCCCATCCCACACAGCCCAGGGCCAGGCCCTGGCACCTCATGCACAGCCTCAGACGCTGCACCCGGGATCCAGGCACTGAGACTCTGCACGTGGCCCCATCCCAGTGTCTCAGAGGGACATGAGGCTTGAATTTCTCCTGGGACACTGGAAACCCCGCATCTCAAGGTGTTGCCTAAGAGGATGCTTGGTGCTGCATCCTCCCTGCAGTAACCACCATTTAATAAGGCCAGAAGAAGTGGAGAAGGCGCAGCTGATGGGGCCGCCATGTGTTCAAAAGCAGCCCCCACCCATGCACAAGCAGCCCTCAGAGGTACCAAGGCAGCTCCAACCAGCAGGTAAAACGGCGGCTGGAATGTGCAGAGCCAGCCCAGATCACAGCCTGGATCTCAATTTGCAAGAAAGAACTTTCCGGGTTGAGCAGCTGCCATGAGTCCTGGTGGCTTGGCATTTTCTCCTGGAGGCTGTTCTCAGAGCCAGACGGGGGGCGGGGGCTCCCCTTGGCCTCTCTGGGCCCCCGCAGTCTGCACCGAGCTTGGAGTCACCAGGCTGATTTCACGGACGTTTACAGAGCCTGCAGGAGACCATAGCTTAGTGCGTCCCCTGCTAATTAAAGGACAGTGGCCAGTTGTTCCCTGTCAGAGATTACAAAGGATGATTGCTTTGAACCCAGGGAGCGGATAGGAGTGTATCAGACGCCAAAACCTGGTGCCTGCCACCTGGCATTCTTTGGAAGTGACCCTTTGAGGAGCAGTGGCCATTGTCTGGAGATGGGTATTGGGGAGCCTCCCTCTCAGCTCTGGGGACTCAACTCTGCCCACGTACAGCAGGAGGACGATGTCCTGAAGCTATGCCTGTCCTTGTCCAAGGAGGGTTGGGGGCTTTGCATGGGGGTGTATGAATGCCTGCAGGCCTGGGGGTCAGGGGACCCGTGCAGGGTTGGAAGAGGGTGTCTCGGCCACAGGACCAGCCCTGCTTCAGCCAGTGAAGCCATGTGTCGAAATACGGCCCAGCATTGCTCAATCTTCCAGCAGCCAGGACAACCTGGGTTTGAGTCCCTGCTACAGATAAAAGAACCGAATTCGACCATTTGTCTCCAGCCATTCTCAGCCTCTGCCTCTCTCCCCAGCCCCTCCACCCCTGTGTTCAAGGAAGGCAGAGCCCAGAACCTGTCATGTGGGGCCTTGGGCTTTCCACAGCCTGATCGGTGCTAGTTTCTGGGGAGCACTTTGGGGGACACTTTCAGATTCTCTCGAATGCTTCATACCCGGACTGCAATCTCCCATTCCACCAGCAATTTCAGGACCATGTGGGAAATTTCATCAAATTTGCAAGTGTGTTGTTTCTCCTTTTACCCCCACTCTGTCCGTGAGATGCTCTAATTCACCAGATGTCATGTGTCTTTGGGATTCATATTCTATGTTAAGTCCTTTGAAAGCAATCAACAGCTGTAATCCAATTACTATTGGCTGCATCTTTCATGCTCTTTTGCCCCAAACCTCATCCTGTGTGCCAAGCTCACCACACACACACACACACGCCCCACAACAGATGCCAGTTTTGTGCCTCGCTGCCTCACATAACATGGGAGCGTTGAGTAGTGAACAGCTGATGTGCATGAATTCATGTGGGAGGTCGTGTGGGCCCTGAAGCTTTCACACTCACAAACCGGCGTCCGGCTGGGTTGTCATGGAGATCAGGTGGAGGGACACCAGGGCTCCCCCCAGGACTCTGGGTCTCCTCTGATGAGCAGGTCACATGGGAATCTGAGGGGAGTCACAGGCACGAACTGCATATTAAATACACCCAACTCACCGTGTCTGTGTGTGCGTGGGCGTGTGTGGGTGTGGAGTGAGCATGTGTGTGAGTGCACATATAAGTGTGGCTATGTGTGTTAGTGTGTGCATATGAGTGTGTCTGTGTGAGTGTGTATGTATCAGTGTGCATATATGCGTGGGCATGAGTGTATATGCATGAGTGTATCTGTGTGTGAGCACATGGATGCGTGAGTGTGTGTGGGCATGTGCATCTGTGTGTGTGTGTGTGTAAGCGTGCTGGTTTGCATGCACAGGTGTCCAGGTACCACATGGGATGAAAATTCGATGGCTCTGAAGATCTACTGGACACATTTCACATCCTAACAGAGCTCTTAGGCTCCAAGGGGTCACTGAATGGACAATGAATGTTTCTGAGTCCAGGCGGCGCTGATTCAGCAATGCAGGAAGGCAGCTCCTGGAGTTCCAGGAATGACCTGCACCCCTTTTCTCTCCCTCACAGTCACCCGCCCCTCCCCACGTCCCTTCCTCTCCCCCTCTCTGTTTGCTTTCCGAGCCTCTCCCTTTCCCGGTCTCATTTCTCACACGTTCATCACTTCGTCCTGCGGTTCAATTCCCCTCCACCCCTCATCGTGGACTGTGGGATGAGAGAGCCACAGCCTCATCCCTGACGTAACCAAAACTCTTGGCACCAGCTTAGGCCTGTTTCTCAGTCTTATAAACCGGTCTCAAATCAGGGACATGTAAGGTTCTGAGGAAAATAATCACGACTAGGTGATTCCCCTTTGTGTTACCATAAGGCCGTAAGACAGAGATTCTCTTAACGTTTTTAGTGCAACCCCCTCGTAAGAAACCCATTGCAAACTGCCACCCAGCACACACGCACATCCATTTATACAGAAACGCAACACGTTTCCCCAAACGACACTCACCCTCGCTGCACACAGTGCGCTTTGATGTCTCCTGACCTAGTCTCTTCTGGTCTATTGCAGATTTTCAATGCCGGCCCCGACCCTCTAAATTGATTTCAAGACCCACTAATGCATCACAGCCTGCGATTTGATAAACTCCACGCTAAGACACATCCCACTGTGAGGTGTTCGACCCAGAGGCCATTTATCCTGCAGTGACCTCAGAGCAGGATTCACCCTGAGGCGCGTCCCCTCCTTCTCAGTCGGGCAGGGAGGAGGGGGCTCTGTACCATGGGACCCGCAGAGGTCGTGGTCTCAGGGTTTGTGCCCTGTAGCTGCTGTATGTCCAGCAGCTGGCAGGGCGGGAAGTTTGGGGGTGGGGGTGTCACTCCCACAGGCACACAGCACACAGCAGAACCCTGGCCTGAAGCCACTTAGCCCTGTGGCCTCTTGAGTCTACCTGGGAGCAGGCCCTGGGGGACAGCTGTGGGGACAGGGACTCCCAATGCACAGAACGGGCCATGAGCTGGGCAAGCTGCTCCTTCCCATAACCTCAGACCTTTCTTCTGAACCACTCAGGACCAGCTCCTGGGAGCTTGCAGACAATCCTGGGCCCAGAGAAGCAGGCAGATGAGGCTGCTGGTAGCACTAATATGGGTTGTTAATATCATCCTGTGGTTATTACTTTACTTACGTCACCCACCAGTACACTCAATCCTGCACATGTCCCCTCACTTCATGCTCATGGGGTTTGCAAGATGGGACGAGCCCTCGCCGCAGGTGATGAGGGTGATAAATGGCACTGGACATTCCTGGAGCACCTGTTGGTGCCCATGGCGGGGCTTAGTGCTCCATTTGAGTCTGGAGACTTTACTCTGCAATAGCAGCTGTGTGACCCCAGGTAAGTGGTTTAACCTTTCTGTGCCTCTTCTTTCTCAACTCTAAAAGAGGATAATAAAGTCCCTGCCCTCAAGGAATCAAAGATGTGTAAGAAGGGCCTGGCACATGGCAGGCAGGCAGTATAGATGGCTGGGATTAGCCCCACTATACAGATGAGAAAACTGAGGCTCAGAGTCACTGGGCTGGCAGGAAGTGGGACCTGCACCCAGTCTTGTCTGACGCTGAGCTCTTTGGCCTCCCTCCCTTACGGCTGCCTTCAGAAGGGACAGAGCAGAGGACCACCCCCTCGCACACACACAGGGGCTGAGCATCCAAGGACCCCAATCACCTGGCTGAGAGCACCCCTGCTCCCATGGGGACACTGACGGCTCCGTGTACCCGGCATTCAGGCCTCAAACCACCCACTCCACACAGCACGGGGCTTCCTCAGAACGCGTCCCTCCCCAAGGGCCATTTCTCTGCGGGATGGCGCTGCTGCTGTGGGGACGACCCCTCCTCCCTCCTTCACAATGACCTGCCCTCACCTGACTTGTCTCTTGGCAGACGCTGTCCCACACATCTCTGTCATTTGCACGCCACCGTGATGATGGTCTTCCTAGCCGCAAGTGTGACAGGGCCTTTTAGTTTCCGACACATTCATAGCCCGATTTCACCTGATTTCACTTACGAAGGCAGGTTTCCCTTCCCAGCCTCACATAGGGGTGGTCTCAGTGGAGTTCAAGAGGCTGTGGGCTGGGAAGGGGGGCAGAAGAGAACCCAGCCCACCTCAAGCAGGAGGCGGCAGGGTCCCTCCAGCCATCTGGAGACAGCCAAGGACCTCCACCACTGCAGTTCTCCACACTGAACCTGGCCACCCCCACTCCACACTGGGACAGATGCTAGAGGGGCAAACCCCAAATACCCTCCCTAACCAGAAACCGAAATCCACCAGATCCCAGCCCGGCCTGGCCAGATAGGCTGACTTTCCAATGCAGTCGAAAATACAGATTTTTATAACTAAAATGTAAATGTTGGCAACTAATTTATGTTCAATCATTTTTTTGTTGTTTTGTTTTGTTTTTTTTTTTTTTGTTTTGTTTTGTTTTGTTTTGTTTTGTTTGCATAGAGGGCTTTCTGGTGCAAACCTGACCCCACCTGGGAGCAGGCCCCGGGCTCCACTCCTGGTGAAGAGCCCTCAGACCCATAGGAGGGGCTTGTCAATATCACCTTCTCAGGTGAGCCTCATACATAAGCAGGTGCGGTGGGTTAACCAAGCCTACATCTTTAACCATGTGATAACCACAGTACCAGGGTTCTGCCATCAAATCTTTTCTATCCTCAGTCCTGCCTTGGGAATTCAGACTCACCCAGAATTCAGAGTTTCACAGACCCAGAAGAGAATGTGATGCCAGATTGTTCTGAATTGTTTGGTTTTAAAGCAAGATCAAATGATTACATTTGTGATCTGAAATCATTTGTTTGTGTCATGCCAAGCTAAATCTCCTCCACATTATTTTCTTTAAATTCTCCCCAGAACGGGGAGCAATATTAATTGTTTCCAATGAAAAGACTGCCCCTTTCATCAAAGCCGTGAGCTTTATCTGCTGCTTTTGAATCTAACGCTGGCTTGGGGAAAGGATTGTAAATAGCAGGTCTTCTTTGTGCACTTTATGCTTCCAAATGTGCTAGTTGGAATAAAGGAGTGAAAAGTTAAAAAATCCTCTCTTGTAAATGTTTAGAAATTGCACTAGAGTTATGTCTTGCTCTTCAAGGGGAGAGGTCACCCACCCAAGGCACAGTCACAGCTGTTCAGCTCCCCTGGGTTCCGAATGTCACTAGATCTTGGCTTCCCTCTGACCTTGGCAGGTCAGACTGTGAAGGACACTCACTGTCTGAGTGACCTCACACCAGGTACAGGGATGGGGGAAAGAGGCACATCTGGCTCGTAGGACGGTCCTGCATGGCCACTTTTCTGGCAGGGAGGTGACACCTGCAAAGGAATCTCTCATTCCTCCCAGCTCCAGTCAGTTTCAACAAGAGGCGGGATTTTCTTTCCTCTCAATTATTATAGTATTTTTTCTAATAGTCAAAGTCACAGCTCATTTTGAAAGTTTTTAAAAATAGAAGAAAACAAGCTTTTAAATCACAAGTGACTCCAACACCAAAGATAAGCAGCATTCGCATTTTGCTCTGTAGTGCTCCTGTTAGACAATACACGCATATTATCACACTTATGCACTTACACATATTTGCTTCATTAAAATATAATAAAGCTTTATGGGCCTGGCGCAGGGGCTCATGACTGTAATCCCAGCACTTTGGGAGTCCAAGACAGGAGGATCACTGAAGGTCGGGAGTTTGAGACCAGCTTGGACAACATGGTGAAACCCCAGCTCTAAAATACAAAAATTAGCTGGGTGTGGTGGCATGTGCCTGTAATCTCAGCTACTCGGAAGGCTGAGGCAGGAGAATTGTTTGAACCTAGGAGGTGGAGTTTGCAGTGAGTCGAGATCGCACCATTGCACTCCAGTCTGGGCAACAGAGTGAGACTCTCTTAAAAAAAAAAAAAAAAAAAAGAGCTTTGTTTACACTAAACAATATTTTGTGTCCATATTTACACATTGATAACAACAGATCACTATAGTTTTTGGTGTGGGCATATGTAGATATAATTATTAAACAAATTTCCTACTTATTATCCAGTTACGGTTGTATCACCTATCAGTGATGTAACTTCAGCCAAGATAGAAGTTTATCTCATAAAAACCAAGACTGGGCTGGACACAGTGACTCATGCCAGTAATCCCCACACTTTGGGAGGCTGAGGCGAGTGTTTCACTTGAAGTCATGAGTTGGAGGCCAGCCTGGTCAATATGGTGAAACCCTGTCTCTACTAAAAAATCTGCGTGCTATAAAGGAATTCCTGAGGCTGGGTTCTTTATAGAAGAGAGGTTTAATTGGCTCACAGTTCTGCAGGCTGTACAAGTATGACACCAGCATCTGCTCCTGGGGAGGCCTCAGGAAGCTTCCAATCATGGCAGAAGGCAAAAGGGAAACAGGTACATCACATGGTGAGAGAAAGAGCAAGAGAGGGAGGAGGACGTGCCAGGCCCTTTAAACAACCAGATCTCCCATAAACTTAGAGCAAGAACTCAGTCATTGCCATTGGGACGGCACCAAGCCATTGTGAGAGGGATCTGCCCACATCACCAAAACGCCTCCCACCAGGCCCCACCTCCAACATCAGGGATCACATTTCAACATGAGATTTGGAGAGGACCAACATCCAAACCATATCAAGACAGAGGTTATAGAAGGGAGTTTCCAAAAATGCCACCCAACAATTTTATTACCTCCCATTGGCCAGAACCTGGTCACATGACCACAACTCACTGCAAGGAAGCCTGGGAAAATGTAGCCTGCCCACCCACTAGGAGAGGGGAGCACTGGTGCCAGGGTGCGGGACCACCAGTGGGCATTCATGCTTCCAACTTCTTTCTTTTTATGAAAATCCTTAGAGATCCATCTTTCCATATTTTTCTGACTATTTCCTAGGGATAAATGCCTATAAATGAAATTTGGGACCAAAAGTTATGTACTTTCATTGGTCAGTTGCCAAATTGCCCTCTGGAAAGGTTGTACCAATGAACTCAACAAGAGGTGGGGTTCTATTGCATGAAATGTTTCTCCACCCCACGTTTCCTTTTAATCCACATCCTTTGCACATCTCTTCAGAATCCCTGCTTCCTACATCATAACCTTGGGATTTAATACGTGATTTTCGTTCAGGTTATTACTGATATCAGATTTACCTGGCTATGCGTGAACCCAGCCACAGCTTTAGGGAAAGGGATGTCTCTTTCAGCGGTGAAGAGAATAAAAACTAATAATCCTCAGAGACTTTGAAACTGAAGTGGGCAGGGAAGGTGGAAAGAACCGATCTCATTCTATGAAGAGCACGGAGGGATTTTCACGGCGCATGTGGTGCTGAGTACAGCAGACCAGGCTCCCAGGGGCACCCAGAGAGCAGCGTTTCCTCAACAGAAGAGGAGTGAGCACTGCACAGAGTTGCGGAAACGGAATCCCAGACAGGGGTAACAGTACATGCAAAGGCCCCACGGCAGGCACTGGCTTGGCCTGCTGGAGGAGCAGAAAGGAAGCCAGTGTGTCTGGAGTAGAGGGGACCGACTTGTCCAGGTTTGCCCAAAACTTTCCTGGTTTTAACACTAGAAACCCCATGTCCCAGGAAACTTCTGAGTCTCAGCCAAGCTGGGATGCTTTGCCTGGAACTGCCCATGTTATAAAACTGAACGGTCTGTGCCCCACAACCCCCCTCAGTCCAGAAAAAGCTGAGGCAGTGGGTCACCCTAGACTGGAGCAACATGCATGACGGTGGGAAGAGTCAGTGATTCTCTTTCATGTCCTCTCTCCCCTCGACCTCAGGAGTCACCCAGGTGGGCACTGGCATCCAGGATGAAAACTTCCCAGCATCCCTTGCAGCAAGCAGTGGCCACGTGACCAGGCAGTGGCCAATGCACATGAGGCCAGTGCACAGCAACTGCCTTTACAGGAAGGGAGGTTTGTGTCCTCTTGTTCTCTTCTCCCCTCCCTGCTGGCTGGCAATAGATAGGATGGACACTGTGGGGAAGCTACACCCAAAGGAAGTCAGAGCAGCAAGATGGAAGTAGCCAAGACCCTGAAACATGCACAGAGAAGAATCACCCAACTGGCTTGGACTTTCATGTGAAAGGAATGAACCTCTGTCTCAGTAAAGCCACCATGATTCAGGGTCCTTGTCATATTCACTGAGGCCGTAAGGTAATTGTTAGAAAGAACAGGAGGGGAGATGGAGTCGGAGAGGCAAGGAGAGGTCAGATCACATCAGGCGTGTAGGCCAAGGCGGAGGAAGAAACAGGCGACACAGGACTCAAGGACCACACCTGCTCCCAGGCGAAGGGAGTTTGCTGTGGGTGCCCCTCCCTGTCCGTGTGTCCAGTGTGTGGATATTCTTTATACCTTACCCGTATTGTACAAATACTTTTTTCTATTCAATATTTAGAAGACATTGCATTAAATAGCAAGATGGCAGATGAACATCAGGAAGGAACATTAGGAACATCCACGGTGTTCCATCCAGGAACCTTCACCATGGAAACCCTTGTGCTCATGGGCCTGGTCTCAAGACGCAGTCAGCTGTTGGGGATCAGAGGCCGCACTCATCGTAGCAGAGAGGCAGGACCAGCTGGGAGAGGGTCCTTCTGTGACACCAATGGCATCACCGGGCTGTGGGAAGTGACTCAGCTGCCAGAACTCACACAATATCATTCTGCACCAAAACCTCACTGGAAAAATGGTAAATTCTCAGTTTCTCCATTAACAGCACCTCTCAGATGAATCTCTGTCCTCCATCGCTTCTCCATGAAACAACATTTTATAGCTTTGCTTGGGTCTATTTTTCAATGTATTTTTTCTTTTACTAACTGATTGAAAGATTAGATATAGATATAGATATAGATATGTATGTGTATATATATATATAGTGTGTGTGATTTTGCCTCTGCCAGTCAGGATAATCATGGTTTAATTCCTAGTATTATTATTACCAACATCTTTTAGTTTTTTTAAGCTTTTCAATTCCTAAGGGTATTAATCAGGATCTTTCTGCCTCGTGAGACAGAAAATAAATCCAAACTGTGTAAGAGGAAAAAGAACACTCATCACTAGCATTTAGAAGTTCCCAAGCTTAGCTTGCTTGGGGTACAGCTAAATCTAGTTTCCAGGGTCATCCTGTAACTCTCTCTCTCTACTTCCTCAACTTTGGCTCCATGTTTAGCTCCATGACCCTCAGATTTAAACAGCAGCACTGGCTCCTCCCCAGATCTCCAGCTCCCTGACCCTCAAACTCCAACTCCAGCACCAGCTCCACCCGGGTCTCCAGCTCCACCATCCTCAAACTACAACAGCAGCACCAGCTCCCGCGTGGATCTCCAGCTCAATGACTCTCAGACTTGGGAGGCAGCACCGGCTCCCCACCAAGACTCCAGCTCTACAACACTCAAACTAGAACAGCAGCACCGGCTACTCCCTGGCTCTCCAGCTCCCTCAAACTTCAACGATAGCACTGGCTGTTCCCCAGGACCACCAGCTCCACAACCCTCAACTTACATGGCGGTAGCACCAGCTCCTCCATAGGTCTCCAGCTCCACAACCATCAAACTTGAACCGCAACACCAGCTCCTCTTCGGCCTCCAGCTCCACAATCCGCAAACAACAACAGCAACACCTGCGCCTCCCTGAATCTCCAGCTCAACAACTCTCAGACGTGAGAGGCAGCACCAGCACCTCCCCAAGGCTGCAGTTCCACGACCCTCAGATTTGAACAGCGGTAGCACCACCTCCCGTGCAGGTCTCCAGTTTCACGAACCTTAAACTAGAACAGCAGCACCATCGCCTCCCTGGGTTTCCAGCTCCACGACCCTAAGACTTGAATGACAGAACCAGGTCACCCCTAGGGCACCAGCTCCGAGACCCACAGATTTGAACGGCAGCGCCGGCTCTTCCCGGGATCTCCAGCTCCACAGCCCTCAGACTAGATCAGCACCACCGGCTCCCCTCTGGGTCTCCCTTCAGCTCCACAATCCGTGGACATGAACAATAGCACCGGCTCCTCCCTGGGTCTCCAGCTTCACTCCCCTCAGACACAAACAGCAGCAGCACCAGCTCCTCCCCCTGTCTCCAGTTCCACGAACCTCAAACTACAACAGCAGTACCAGCCTCTCCCCAGGTCTCCAGTTCCAAGACCCTCAAAATACAATGGCATGACCGGCTCCTCCCTGGGTCTCCAGCTCCCAAACCCTCAAACTTCAAGTGACACACCGGACCCTCCCCACAGTTAAACAGCAGCACAGGCTCTTCCCCAAATCTCCAGATCCACGACCCTCTGACTTAAGTGCTTAAAGCACCGGCTCCTCCCAAGGTCTCCAGTTCCACGACAATCAAACTATACAGCAGCACTAGCTCCTCCCCAGGCCTACAGCTCCACCACCCGCACACTAGACACCGAGACTACGTCCTCCCCGCGCTCCAGCTACATGACCCTCAGACTTGAAGAGCAGCAGCAGCTCCTCCGTGTACCTCAAGCCCCATGACCCTCAGACTTGAACAAGAGCAACACCAGCTCCCCCCCAGGGCCCCAGCTTCAGGACCCACAGATATAAACAGCAGCACCGGCTCTTCCTGAGACCTCCAGCTCCACTACCCTCAAACTGGAACACAGCACCAGCTCCTCCTTGGGTCTCCAGCTCCACGACCCTCACACTAGAACAGTAACACCGGTTCCTCCCTGGATCTCCAGCTCAATGACTCTCAGACTTGAAAGGCAGCACCGGCTCCTCACAAAGGTTCTGGCTCCAAGATCCTCAAACTAGAAAAGCAGCAGCTGCTGTCCTTGGGTCTCCAGCTCTACAACCCTCAAAGTAGAAGAGCAGCCCTGACTGTTGCCCGAGTCTCCAGCTCCTCAAGTCTGAGGGTTGTAGAGCTGGAGACCCAGGGAGGAGTCAGTGCTGCTGTTCTAGTTTGAGGGTCGTGGATCTGGAGACCCAGGGAGGAGTCAGCGCTGCTGTTCTAGTTTGAGGGTCGTGGATCTGGAGACTCAGGGTGGAGCCGGTGCTGCTGTTCTAGCATGAGGGTCGTGGAGCTGGAAGACCCCGAGAGGAGCTGCTGCTGCTGTCCTAGTTTGAAGATCATGGAGCTGGAGAACCGGGGAGGAGCCATTTGAACAGCAGCGCCGGCTCCTCCCCAGGTCTCAGGCTCCATGACCCTCAGACTTAAAAAGCCATAGTACGGGCTTCACCCTGGGTCTTCAGCTCTACAGCCCTCAGACATGAGGAGCAGCAACACCGCCTCCTCCCCCTTTCTCCAGTTCCATGAACCTCAAACTACAACAGCAGTACCGGCCTCTCCCCAGGTCTCCAGATACACAACCCTCAAAATAAAATGGCATCACCGGCTCCTCCCTGGTTCTCCAGCTCCCAAACCCTCAAACTTCAACTGACACACCGGATCCTCCCCACAGTTAAACAGCAACACGGGCTATTCCCCAAAGCTCCAGATCCACGACCCCCTGACTTAAATGGCGTTAACACCAGCTCCTCCCTAAGTCTCCAGTTCCACGACCCTCAAACTACACAGCAGCACCGGCTCCTCCCCAGGTCTACAGCTCCACCACCCTCACACTAGACACCGAGACTACCCCCTCCCTACTCTTCTGCTACACGATCCTTAGACTTGAACAGCAGCAGCGGCTCCTCCCTGTACCTCAAGCCCCGTGACCCTCAGACCTGAACAACAGCAACAACAGCTCCCTCCGGTGTCTCCAGCTCCACAACCCTCAGCCATAAACAACAGCAGCACCAGCTTCCCCTCCCCCAGTATCTCCAGCTCCACCACCCTCATACTAGAACAGCACCAGTCCTCCCTGTGTCTCCGGCTCCATGATCCTCAACCTACAACAGCAACACCGGCTCCTCCCTGGATCTCCAGCTCAACAACTCTCAGACTTGAGAGGCGGCACCGGCAACTCCCCAAGGCTCCAGCTCCACGACCCTCAGATTTGAACAGCAGTAGCACCACCTCCTATCCACGTCTCCAGCTTCATGAACCTTAAACTAGAAAAGCAGCACCGCTGCCTCCCTGGGTTTTCAGCTCCAAGAACCTAAGACACGAATGGCAGAACTGGCTCCCCCGCAGAGCTCCAGCTCCAGGACCCACAGATTTCAATGCGAGCACCAGCTCCTCCAGGGATCTCTACCTCCACTACTCTCAAACTAGAACAGCAGCACCAGCTCCTCCCCCTGTCTCCACTTCCATGACCCTCAAACTACAACAGCAGTACCAGACTCTCCCCAGGTCTCCAGATACACGACCCTCAAAATACAATGGCATCACCGGCTGCTCCCTGGGTCTCCAGCTCCTCAAACTTCAATTGACACACTGGATCCTCCCCACAGTTAAACAGCAGCACGGGCTGTTCCCCAAAACTCCAGATCCACGACCTTCTGACTTAAATGGCGGTAGCATTGGTTCCTCCCTAGGTCTCCAGTTCCATGACCCTCAAACTCCACAGCAGCACCGGCTCCTCCCCAGGTCTACAGCTCCACCACCCTCACACTAGACACCAAGACTACCTCCTCCCCTACACGACCCTCAGACTTGAACAGAGGCAGCGACGCCTCTCTGTACCTCAAGCCCCATGACCCTCAGATTTGAACAACAGCAACACCATCTGCCCCCCAGGGCTCCAGCTCCAGAACCCACAGATTTAAACACCAGCACCAGCTCATCTCTGGTTCTCCAGCTCCACAAGCCTCAGTCATGAACAACAGACCCGCTCCTCCCTGAGTCTCCATATTCACTGCCCTCACCAGAACAGCAACACCGGGTCCTCCCTGGATCTCCAGCTCAATGACTCTCAGACTTGAAAGGAAGCATCGGCTCCTCTGTGGGTCTCCGGAACCACGACACTCAAAAAAACACGGATCCTCCCTGGGTCTGCAGCTCCACCAACCTCAAACTAGAACAAGACCCTTCCTCACGGGGTCGCCAGCTTCCAGACCCTCAAACTACAACATTGCTCCTCCCTGGGTCTGCAGCTCCATGACCCTCAAACCAGAACAAGACCTCTCCTCCCTGGGTCGCCAGGTTCCAGACCCTCGAGTTTCAACAACATTGCTCCTGCCTGGGTGTGCAGCTCCACGACCCTCAAACTACAACATAACCTCTCCTCCCTGGGTTGCCAGCTCCCAGACCCTCTTACTACAACAACATTGCTCCTCCCTGGGTCTGTAGCTCCACGACCCTCAAACTAGAACATGACCTCTCCTCCCTGAGTCGCCAGGTTCCAGACCCTCAAACTTCAACAACATTGCTCCTGCCTGGGTCTGCAGCTCCACGACCCTCAAACTAGAAGAAGACCTCTCCTCCCTGGATCGACACCTTCCAGACTCTCTTACTACAACAACACTGCTTCTCCCTGGGTCTGCAGCTCCACGACCCTCAAACCAGAACAAGACTTCTCCTCCCTGGGTCGTCAGCTTCCAGAACCTCGAACTTCAACAACATTGCTCCTCCCTGGGTCTGCAGTTCCACGACCCTCAAACTAGAACAAGACCTCTGTGCCCTGAGTCGCCAGCTTCCAGACCCTCAAACTACAACATTGCTCCTCCCTGGGTCTGCAGCTCCATGACCCTCAAATGAGAAAAAGACCTTTCCTCCCTGGGTTGACAGCTTCCAGACTCTCTTACTACAACAACATTGCTCCTGCCTGGGTCTACAGCTCCACGACCCTGAAACTAGAACAAGACTTCTCCTCCCTGGATCTCCAGCTTCCCAACCCTCGAACTTCAACAACATTGCTTCTCCCTGGGTCTGAAACTCCACGACCTTCAAAGGAGAACAAGACCACTCCTCCCTGGGTCACCAGGTTCCAGACCCTGAAACTGCAACAACATTGCTCCTGCTTGGGTCTGCAGCTCCACGACCTTCAAACTACAACATGACCTCTCCTCCCTGGGTCGCCAGGTTCCAGACCCTCAAACTTCAACAACATTGCTCCTGCCTGGGTCTGCAGCTCCACGACCCTCAAACTAGAACATGACCTCTCCTCCCTGGGTCGCCAGGTTCCAGACCCTCAAACTTCAACAACATTGCTCCTGCCTGGGTCTGGAGCTCCATGACCCTGAAACTAGAACATGACCTCTCCTCCCTGAGTCGCCAGGTTCCAGACCCTCAAACTTCAACAACATTGCTCCTGCCTGGGTCTGGAGCTCCATGACCCTGAAACTAGAACATGACCTCTCCTCCCTGGGTCGCCAGGTTCCAGACCCTTGAAGTTCAACAACATTGCTCCTGCCTGGGTCTGCAGCTCCACGACCCTCAAACTAGAACATGACCTCTTCTTCCTGGGTCACCAGGTTCCCAACCTCTTACTACAACAACATTGCTCCTCCCTAGGTCTGCAGCTCCACAACCCTCAAACTACAATAAGACCTCTCCTCCCTGGGTCGACAGCTTCCAGACCCTCTTACTACAACAACATTGCTCCTCCCTGGGTCTGTAGCTCCATGACCCTCAGACAAGAACAAGACCTCTCCTCCCTCAGTCTCCAGCTTCCTAACCCTCGAACTTCAACAATTTTGCCTCTCCCTCGGTCTGCAACTCCACGACCCTCAAACGAGAACAAGACCTCTCCTCCCTGGGTCGCCAGGTTCCAGACCCTCGAACTTCAACAACATTGCTCCTGCCTGGGTCTGCAGCTCCACGACCCTCAAACTAGAACATGACCTCTCCTCTCTGGGTCGCCAGGTTCCAGACCCTCAAACTTCAACAACAGTGCTCCTGCCTGGGTCTGGAGCTCCATGACCCTGAAACTAGAACATGACCTCGCCTCCCTGAGTCGACAGGTTCCAGACCCTCAAACTTCAACAACATTGCTCCTCCCTGGGTCTGGAGCTCCATGACCCTCAAACTAGAACATGACTTCTCCTCCATGGGTTGCCAGCTTCCAGACCCTTGAAGTTCAACAACATTGCTCCTGCCTGGGTCTGCAGCTCCACGACCCTCAAACTAGAACATGACCTCTTCTTCCTGGGTCACCAGGTTCCCAACCTCTTACTACAACAACATTGCTCCTCCCTGGGTCTGCAGCTCCACGACCCTCAAACTACAATAAGACCTCTCCTCCCTGGGTCGACAGCTTCCAGACCCTCTTACTACAACAACATTGCTCCTCCCTGGGTCTGTAGCTCCATGACCCTCAGACAAGAACAAGACCTCTCCTCCCTCAGTCTCCAGCTTCCCAACCCTCGAACTTCAACAATTTTGCCTCTCCCTCGGTCTGCAACTCCACGACCCTCAAACGAGAACAAGACCTCTCCTCCCTGGGTCGCCAGGTTCCAGACCCTCGAACTTCAACAACATTGCTCCTGCCTGGGTCTGCAGCTCCACGACCCTCAAACTAGAACATGACCTCTCCTCTCTGGGTCGCCAGGTTCCAGACCCTCAAACTTCAACAACATTGCTCCTGCCTGGGTCTGGAGCTCCATGACCCTGAAACTAGAACATGACCTCTCCTCCCTGGGTCGCCAGGTTCCAGACCCTCGAACTTCAACAACATTGCTCCTGCCTGGGTCTGGAGCTCCACGACCCTCAAACTAAAACAAGATTTCTCCTCCCTGGGTCACCAGGTCCCAGACCCTCAAACTTCAACAACATTGCTCCTGCCTGGGTCTGGAGCTCCAACCCCTGAAACTAGAACATGACCTCTCCTCCCTGAGTCGACAGGTTCCAGACCCTCAAACTTCAACAACATTGCTCCTGCCTGGGTCTGGAGCTCCATGACCCTCAAACTAGAAGAAGACCTCTCCTCCCTGGGTCGCCAGGTTCCAGACCCTTGAAATTCAACAACATTGCTCCTGCCTGGGTCTGCAGCTCCACGACCCTCAAACTAGAACATGACCTCTTCTTCCTGGGTCACCAGGTTCCCAACCTCTTACTACAACAACATTGCTCCTCCCTGGGTCTGCAGCTCCACGACCCTCAAACTACAATAAGACCTCTCCTCCCTGGGTCGACAGCTTCCAGACCCTCTTACTACAACAACATTGCTCCTCCCTGGGTCTGTAGCTCCATGACCCTCAGACAAGAACAAGACCTCTCCTCCCTCAGTCTCCAGCTTCCTAACCCTCGAACTTCAACAATTTTGCCTCTCCCTGGGTCTGCAACTCCACGACCCTCAAACGAGAACAAGACCTCTCCTCCCTGGGTCGCCAGGTTCCAGACCCTCAAACTTCAACAACATTGCTCCTGCCTGGGTCTGCAGCTCCACGACCCTCAAACTAGAACATGACCTCTCCTCTCTGGGTCGCCAGGTTCCAGACCCTCAAACTTCAACAACAGTGCTCCTGCCTGGGTCTGGAGCTCCATGACCCTGAAACTAGAACATGACCTCTCCTCCCTGAGTCGCCAGGTTCCAGACCCTCAAACTTCAACAACATTGCTCCTGCCTGGGTCTGGAGCTCCATGACCCTCAAACTAGAACACGACTTCTCCTCCATGGGTTGCCAGCTTCCAGACCCTTGAAGTTCAACAACATTGCTCCTGCCTGGGTCTGCAGCTCCACGACCCTCAAACTAGAACATGACCTCTTCTTCCTGGGTCACCAGGTTCCCAACCTCTTACTACAACAACATTGCTCCTCCCTGGGTCTGCAGCTCCACGACCCTCAAACTACAATAAGACCTCTCCTCCCTGGGTCGACAGCTTCCAGACCCTCTTACTACAACAACATTGCTCCTCCCTGGGTCTGTAGCTCCATGACCCTCAGACAAGAACAAGACCTCTCCTCCCTCAGTCTCCAGCTTCCCAACCCTCGAACTTCAACAATTTTGCCTCTCCCTCAGTCTGCAACTCCACGACCCTCAAATGAGAACAAGACCTCTCCTCCCTGGGTCGCCAGGTTCCAGACCCTCAAACTTCAACAACATTGCTCCTGCCTGGGTCTGCAGCTCCACGACCCTCAAACTAAAAGAATACCTCTCCTCCCTGGGTCGCCAGCTCCCAGACCCTCAAACTTCAACAACATTGCTCCTGCCTGGGTCTGGAGCTCCAACCCCTGAAACTAGAACATGACCTCTCCTCCCTGAGTCGACAGGTTCCAGACCCTCAAACTTCAACAACATTGCTCCTGCCTGGGTCTGGAGCTCCATGACCCTCAAACTAGAAGAAGACCTCTCCTCCCTGGGTCGCCAGGTTCCAGACCCTTGAAATTCAACAACATTGCTCCTGCCTGGGTCTGCAGCTCCACGACCCTCAAACTAGAACATGACCTCTTCTTCCTGGGTCACCAGGTTCCCAACCTCTTACTACAACAACATTGCTCCTCCCTGGGTCTGCAGCTCCACGACCCTCAAACTACAATAAGACCTCTCCTCCCTGGGTCGACAGCTTCCAGACCCTCTTACTACAACAACATTGCTCCTCCCTGGTTCTGTAGCTCCATGACCCTCAGACAAGAACAAGACCTCTCCTCCCTCAGTCTCCAGCTTCCTAACCCTCGAACTTCAACAATTTTACCTCTCCCTGGGTCTGCAACTCCACGACCCTCAAACGAGAACAAGACCTCTCCCCTGGGTCGCCAGGTTCCAGACCCTCGAACTTCAACAACATTGCTCCTGCCTGGGTCTGCAGCTCCACGACCCTCAAACTAGAACATGACCTCTCCTCTCTGGGTCGCCAGGTTCCAGACCCTCAAACTTCAACAACAGTGCTCCTGCCTGGGTCTGGAGCTCCATGACCCTGAAACTAGAACATGACCTCTCCTCCCTGAGTCGCCAGGTTCCAGACCCTCAAACTTCAACAACATTGCTCCTGCCTGGGTCTGGAGCTCCATGACCCTCAAACTAGAACACGACTTCTCCTCCATGGGTTGCCAGCTTCCAGACCCTTGAAGTTCAACAACATTGCTCCTGCCTGGGTCTGCAGCTCCACGACCCTCAAACTAGAACATGACCTCTTCTTCCTGGGTCACCAGGTTCCCAACCCTCTTACTACAACAACATTGCTCCTCCCTGGGTCTGCAGCTCCACGACCCTCAAACTACAATAAGACCTCTCCTCCCTGGGTCGACAGCTTCCAGACCCTCTTACTACAACAACATTGCTCCTCCCTGGGTCTGTAGCTCCATGACCCTCAGACAAGAACAAGACCTCTCCTCCCTCAGTCTCCAGCTTCCTAACCCTCGAACTTCAACAATTTTGCCTCTCCCTGGGTCTGCAACTCCACGACCCTCAAACGAGAACAAGACCTCTCCTCCCTGGGTCGCCAGGTTCCAGACCCTCAAACTTCAACAACATTGCTCCTGCCTGGGTCTGCAGCTCCACGACCCTCAAACTAGAACATGACCTCTCCTCTCTGGGTCGCCAGGTTCCAGACCCTCAAACTTCAACAACAGTGCTCCTGCCTGGGTCTGGAGCTCCATGACCCTGAAACTAGAACATGACCTCTCCTCCCTGAGTCGCCAGGTTCCAGACCCTCAAACTTCAACAACATTGCTCCTGCCTGGGTCTGGAGCTCCATGACCCTCAAACTAGAACACGACTTCTCCTCCATGGGTTGCCAGCTTCCAGACCCTTGAAGTTCAACAACATTGCTCCTGCCTGGGTCTGCAGCTCCACGACCCTCAAACTAGAACATGACCTCTTCTTCCTGGGTCACCAGGTTCCCAACCTCTTACTACAACAACATTGCTCCTCCCTGGGTCTGCAGCTCCACGACCCTCAAACTACAATAAGACCTCTCCTCCCTGGGTCGACAGCTTCCAGACCCTCTTACTACAACAACATTGCTCCTCCCTGGTTCTGTAGCTCCATGACCCTCAGACAAGAACAAGACCTCTCCTCCCTCAGTCTCCAGCTTCCCAACCCTCGAACTTCAACAATTTTGCCTCTCCCTCAGTCTGCAACTCCACGACCCTCAAATGAGAACAAGACCTCTCCTCCCTGGGTCGCCAGGTTCCAGACCCTCAAACTTCAACAACATTGCTCCTGCCTGGGTCTGCAGCTCCACGACCCTCAAACTAAAAGAATACCTCTCCTCCCTGGGTCGCCAGCTCCCAGACCCTCAAACTTCAACAACATTGCTCCTGCCTGGGTCTGGAGCTCCAACCCCTGAAACTAGAACATGACCTCTCCTCCCTGAGTCGACAGGTTCCAGACCCTCAAACTTCAACAACATTGCTCCTGCCTGGGTCTGGAGCTCCATGACCCTCAAACTAGAAGAAGACCTCTCCTCCCTGGGTCGCCAGGTTCCAGACCCTTGAAATTCAACAACATTGCTCCTGCCTGGGTCTGCAGCTCCACGACCCTCAAACTAGAACATGACCTCTTCTTCCTGGGTCACCAGGTTCCCAACCTCTTACTACAACAACATTGCTCCTCCCTGGGTCTGCAGCTCCACGACCCTCAAACTACAATAAGACCTCTCCTCCCTGGGTCGACAGCTTCCAGACCCTCTTACTACAACAACATTGCTCCTCCCTGGGTCTGTAGCTCCATGACCCTCAGACAAGAACAAGACCTCTCCTCCCTCAGTCTCCAGCTTCCTAACCCTCGAACTTCAACAATTTTGTTTGCCTCTCCCTGGGTCTGCAACTCCACGACCCTCAAACGAGAACAAGACCTCTCCTCCCTGGGTCGCCAGGTTCCAGACCCTCGAACTTCAACAACATTGCTCCTGCCTGGGTCTGCAGCTCCACGACCCTCAAACTAGAACATGACCTCTCCTCTCTGGGTCGCCAGGTTCCAGACCCTCAAACTTCAACAACAGTGCTCCTGCCTGGGTCTGGAGCTCCATGACCCTGAAACTAGAACATGACCTCTCCTCCCTGAGTCGCCAGGTTCCAGACCCTCAAACTTCAACAACATTGCTCCTGCCTGGGTCTGGAGCTCCATGACCCTCAAACTAGAACATGACTTCTCCTCCATGGGTTGCCAGCTTCCAGACCCTTGAAGTTCAACAACATTGCTCCTGCCTGGGTCTGCAGCTCCACGACCCTCAAACTAGAACATGACCTCTTCTTCCTGGGTCACCAGGTTCCCAACCTCTTACTACAACAACATTGCTCCTCCCTGGGTCTGCAGCTCCACGACCCTCAAACTACAATAAGACCTCTCCTCCCTGGGTCGACAGCTTCCAGACCCTCTTACTACAACAACATTGCTCCTCCCTGGGTCTGTAGCTCCATGACCCTCAGACAAGAACAAGACCTCTCCTCCCTCAGTCTCCAGCTTCCCAACCCTCGAACTTCAACAATTTTGCCTCTCCCTCAGTCTGCAACTCCACGACCCTCAAATGAGAACAAGACCTCTCCTCCCTGGGTCGCCAGGTTCCAGACCCTCAAACTTCAACAACATTGCTCCTGCCTGGGTCTGCAGCTCCACGACCCTCAAACTAAAAGAATACCTCTCCTCCCTGGGTCGCCAGCTCCCAGACCCTCAAACTTCAACAACATTGCTCCTGCCTGGGTCTGGAGCTCCAACCCCTGAAACTAGAACATGACCTCTCCTCCCTGAGTCGACAGGTTCCAGACCCTCAAACTTCAACAACATTGCTCCTGCCTGGGTCTGGAGCTCCATGACCCTCAAACTAGAAGAAGACCTCTCCTCCCTGGGTCGCCAGGTTCCAGACCCTTGAAATTCAACAACATTGCTCCTGCCTGGGTCTGCAGCTCCACGACCCTCAAACTAGAACATGACCTCTTCTTCCTGGGTCACCAGGTTCCCAACCTCTTACTACAACAACATTGCTCCTCCCTGGGTCTGCAGCTCCACGACCCTCAAACTACAATAAGACCTCTCCTCCCTGGGTCGACAGCTTCCAGACCCTCTTACTACAACAACATTGCTCCTCCCTGGGTCTGTAGCTCCATGACCCTCAGACAAGAACAAGACCTCTCCTCCCTCAGTCTCCAGCTTCCTAACCCTCGAACTTCAACAATTTTGCCTCTCCCTCGGTCTGCAACTCCACGACCCTCAAACGAGAACAAGACCTCTCCTCCCTGGGTCGCCAGGTTCCAGACCCTCGAACTTCAACAACATTGCTCCTGCCTGGGTCTGCAGCTCCACGACCCTCAAACTAGAACATGACCTCTCCTCTCTGGGTCGCCAGGTTCCAGACCCTCAAACTTCAACAACAGTGCTCCTGCCTGGGTCTGGAGCTCCATGACCCTGAAACTAGAACATGACCTCTCCTCCCTGAGTCGCCAGGTTCCAGACCCTCAAACTTCAACAACATTGCTCCTGCCTGGGTCTGGAGCTCCATGACCCTCAAACTAGAACACGACTTCTCCTCCATGGGTTGCCAGCTTCCAGACCCTTGAAGTTCAACAACATTGCTCCTGCCTGGGTCTGCAGCTCCACGACCCTCAAACTAGAACATGACCTCTTCTTCCTGGGTCACCAGGTTCCCAACCTCTTACTACAACAACATTGCTCCTCCCTGGGTCTGCAGCTCCACGACCCTCAAACTACAATAAGACCTCTCCTCCCTGGGTCGACAGCTTCCAGACCCTCTTACTACAACAACATTGCTCCTCCCTGGGTCTGTAGCTCCATGACCCTCAGACAAGAACAAGACCTCTCCTCCCTCAGTCTCCAGCTTCCCAACCCTCGAACTTCAACAATTTTGCCTCTCCCTCGGTCTGCAACTCCACGACCCTCAAACGAGAACAAGACCTCTCCTCCCTGGGTCGCCAGGTTCCAGACCCTCAAACTTCAACAACATTGCTCCTGCCTGGGTCTGCAGCTCCACGACCCTCAAACTAAAAGAATACCTCTCCTCCCTGGGTCGCCAGCTCCCAGACCCTCAAACTTCAACAACATTGCTCCTGCCTGGGTCTGGAGCTCTAACCCCTGAAACTAGAACATGACCTCTCCTCCCTGAGTCGACAGGTTCCAGACCCTCAAACTTCAACAACATTGCTCCTGCCTGGGTCTGGAGCTCCATGACCCTCAAACTAGAAGAAGACCTCTCCTCCCTGGGTCGCCAGGTTCCAGACCCTTGAAATTCAACAACATTGCTCCTGCCTGGGTCTGCAGCTCCACGACCCTCAAACTAGAGCATGACCTCTTCTTCCTGGGTCACCAGGTTCCCAACCTCTTACTACAACAACATTGCTCCTCGCTGGGTCTGCAGCTCCACGACCCTCAAACTACAATAAGACCGCTCCTCCCTGCGTCGACAGCTTCCAGACCCTCTTACTACAACAACATTGCTCCTCCCTGGGTCTGTAGCTCCATGACCCTCAGACAAGAACAAGACCTCTCCTCCCTCAGTCTCCAGCTTCCTAACCCTCGAACTTCAACAATTTTGCCTCTCCCTCGGTCTGCAACTCCACGACCCTCAAACGAGAACAAGACCTCTCCTCCCTGGGTCGCCAGGTTCCAGACCCTCGAACTTCAACAACATTGCTCCTGCCTGGGTCTGCAGCTCCACGACCCTCAAACTAGAACATGACCTCTCCTCTCTGGGTCGCCAGGTTCCAGACCCTCAAACTTCAACAACATTGCTCCTGCCTGGGTCTGGAGCTCCATGACCCTGAAACTAGAACATGACCTCTCCTCCCTGAGTCGCCAGGTTCCAGACCCTCAAACTTCAACAACATTGCTCCTCCCTGGGTCTGGAGCTCCATGACCCTCAAACTAGAACATGACTTCTCCTCCATGGGTTGCCAGCTTCCAGACCCTTGAAGTTCAACAACATTGCTCCTGCCTGGGTCTGCAGCTCCACGACCCTCAAACTAGAACATGACCTCTTCTTCCTGGGTCACCAGGTTCCCAACCTCTTACTACAACAACATTGCTCCTCCCTGGGTCTGCAGCTCCACGACCCTCAAACTACAATAAGACCTCTCCTCCCTGGGTCGACAGCTTCCAGACCCTCTTACTACAACAACATTGCTCCTCCCTGGGTCTGTAGCTCCATGACCCTCAGACAAGAACAAGACCTCTCCTCCCTCAGTCTCCAGCTTCCCAACCCTCGAACTTCAACAATTTTGCCTCTCCCTCGGTCTGCAACTCCACGACCCTCAAACGAGAACAAGACCTCTCCTCCCTGGGTCGCCAGGTTCCAGACCCTCGAACTTCAACAACATTGCTCCTGCCTGGGTCTGCAGCTCCACGACCCTCAAACTAAAAGAATACCTCTCCTCCCTGGGTCGCCAGCTCCCAGACCCTCAAACTTCAACAACATTGCTCCTGCCTGGGTCTGCAGCTCCACGACCCTCAAACTAGAACATGACCTCTCCTCTCTGGGTCGCCAGGTTCCAGACCCTCAAACTTCAACAACATTGCTCCTGCCTGGGTCTGGAGCTCCATGACCCTGAAACTAGAACATGACCTCTCCTCCCTGAGTCGCCAGGTTCCAGACCCTCAAACTTCAACAACATTGCTCCTGCCTGGGTCTGGAGCTCCATGACCCTGAAACTAGAACATGACCTCTCCTCCCTGGGTCGCCAGGTTCCAGACCCTCGAACTTCAACAACATTGCTCCTGCCTGGGTCTGGAGCTCCAACCCCTGAAACTAGAACATGACCTCTCCTCCCTGAGTCGACAGGTTCCAGACCCTCAAACTTCAACAACATTGCTCCTGCCTCGGTCTGGAGCTCCATGACCCTCAAACTAGAAGAAGACCTCTCCTCCCTGGGTCGCCAGGTTCCAGACCCTTGAAATTCAACAACATTGCTCCTGCCTGGGTCTGCAGCTCCACGACCCTCAAACTAGAACATGACCTCTTCTTCCTGGGTCACCAGGTTCCCAACCTCTTACTACAACAACATTGCTCCTCCCTGGGTCTGCAGCTCCACGACCCTCAAACTACAATAAGACCTCTCCTCCCTGGGTCGACAGCTTCCAGACCCTCTTACTACAACAACATTGCTCCTCCCTGGGTCTGTAGCTCCATGACCCTCAGACAAGAACAAGACCTCTCCTCCCTCAGTCTCCAGCTTCCTAACCCTCGAACTTCAACAATTTTGCCTCTCCCTCGGTCTGCAACTCCACGACCCTCAAACGAGAACAAGACCTCTCTGCCCTAGGTCGCCAGGTTCCAGACCCTCAAACTTCAACAACATTGCTCCTGCCTGGGTCTGCAGTTCCACGACCCTCAAACTAGAACATGACCTCTTCTTCCTGGGTCACCAGGTTCCAGACCCTCAAACTTCAAGAGCATTGCTCCTGCCTGGGTCTACAGCTCCATGACCCTTACCCTGGTACAGCAGCACCAGCTCCTTCCTGGACCTCCAGCTCAATGACTCTCAGACTTCAAAGGTAGCACCAGCTCCACCCCCGGCTGCAGCTCCAACACAATCAGATTTGAGCAGTGGCAGCACCAGCTCCTGTCTGGCTCTTCCGCATCATGATCCTTAAGTTAGAACAGCAGCACCATCTTCTCCCTGGGTCTCCAGCTCTACGATCCTCAAACTGGAACAGCAGCACCAGATCCTCTGGGATCTTCAACTCCTTGACCCTAAGGCATCAGTGGCAGCACCGGCTCCTCCCGTGGGCTCCAGCTCCAGGACCCTCAGACCGGAACAAAAACACCAGCTCCTCCCCATGCCCCCAGCTCCTTGACCGTCATAAACCATCCCTTCTCCTGAAATGTAGCAGTCAGGAAAACTGCAGAGGAAGTAAATAAATAAATGTTTTCCTTTCAAATTGATGTTTCTTTTCTGTTCACGCAAGTCAGGAAATTTTCTACTTTCCATCAACCTTGCAGTCTACTTATATTCAGTTGTAAGATGGAAATCCACCCTTTGAAATGACCTTTAAAAACTTAGTTGTTCTTTTTTACTATGATCTTATCTCACAGCTCTAGAAACCATCTTTCACTTTGCCTGTGCAGAAGTCTTATGAACATTCGAACTATGAATTTACTTGGTTGAGATTCCTAAAATACACATTATCCCCAAATGTTCCTGCCCTCCTTAAAATCTTCTAACACGTTCCCCTCACCCAAGAATAAATGCCAGGTCCCATCCATAGCCCACAGTGCCCAGCACGGCCCTGCCCTCTGCCCTGGCCTTATGGTCTCCCCTCTACGGTTTCTTTCCTGCCAGACAGGTCTCTTTCACTTCCTCAAACCACACGGGCTCAGGCCTGACTCTGGCCTTTCCCCCTGCTGTGCCCTCTGCGTAGAGTGCCTTTCCCCGGCTCTCCATCCTCCTCTCAACCCGCTCTGCTCCAGCCTGCTGCTCGCCCCTCAGGTCAATGAACACATGATGTCCTCCCCCCATAGGCCTTTGCACATGCTGTTCTCTCTGCCTGAAACACTTCTCCCCAACCATCTGGGCTCACTTTTCTAACTACCATTCATCCGTGGAGTCTCCACTGAAATTTCACCCCCCGCCTGCCCCCATCACTTGGACTTCACCTTGGTTAGGTTGAAAACCCCCATCTCCTGACTCCAGGAAGCTAGATGTTATCCTGGTACTTGGAAGTTTCCCATAGCAACGTTTTGCACACTCGTAATTTATTCTATTAGGTTGGTGCAGAAGTCATTGCAGTTTTTGCCATTAGTTTTAATGAACTGCGGTGCCGGCTCCTCCCTGCTTTTGATGGCCATTACCTTTAATGGCAAAAACCGGGATTACTGCTGCACCAACCCAATAGAATAATTTATATTTATTCATCCATCATCTGTCTTCCCCTCTAGAAAGTAAGCTCCATGAGAATAGGGATCAAATATACTCTGATCACTCCACCTTCCTAGCACATCGTCAATAATTATTTACCGACCGACTGATAGAGAAATATCTTCATTGTTGCTGGGATGAACCACATAACATGATGCGCCCTTTGAAAGTCAATGTCATGGACACTTAGCATTTGCTTTTCACCCCTGCACCCGTGGCTTGGCGGGGCTTAGGCTGATGTAGTCTGGGCTTGACTCCAGGCTGAGGGTTGGAACTCTGTGTGCTCCACATGCCTCTCATCCTGCAGCCGGAGCCAAAGTTCCCTGGGGCACGCTCATCTCGTGGGAAAAATCAGGAGCATTAGAGGGCAGGCCTGGCAGTGCCGACATATTCTAGGCTTCTGCCTGTGCCGTGTCTATGAAAATCCTCTTGGCATAATAAGCAAGTCACCCAGCCACAAGCAATACATATGGGATGGATAAGCCTATCCACCCTCCCCTGGACCGTGGTAAGGATGTGGATGTGTCAGACTCTTACAGGGGGAGTGAAATATTGAGGCCCAACATTAAATCACCTACAGCAAGACGTATCGGCCTCTGTGTCCCCACGCTGGAATCATGCTTCGCCAGCGGGTTTACCTGAGCTGACTCCCCTTTGCTGTGGTGTCTGCAGGTTTAGGCCAATGCTGTTCCCTGTGGAGGACAGAGAAGCCTCAGTTGGCCTCCGACTGTTGGCAGGAACAAGATATTAGGTTGGTGCAAAACAACCACAAGCTCCAGGTGGCCCGTGCCCAGTGAGACAGGAGAGGGGCAGGAAGAACTGTGGGAGCTCAGGGAGGCTCCCATCCCCAGCCTCTCTAGCTTGCCCCCATCTCTGCTTTCTTGCTTTTCTTTTTCTTTATTTTTCTTGAGACAGTGTCTGACTCTGTCACAGAGGCCGGAGTGCAATGGCGTGATCTTGGCTTACTGCAACCTCCGCATCCCAGGCTCAAGTAATCCTCCCACCTCAGCCTCCCCAGTGGTTGAGACCACAGGGGCATGCGACCACACCCAGCTACATTTTTTGTTTTTGTTTTGTAGAGACAGGGTTTTGCTGTGTTGCCCGGGCTGGTCTCAAACTCCTGGGCTCAAGCTATCTGCCCACCTCGGTCTCCCAAATGCTGAGATTACAGACATGAGTCACTAAGTCCAGCCTGCTTTCTCTTTACAGTACTTGGAACGTTCTAATGTGCTAAGTACACATGTATTTTCTTTCTTTTTTCTCTTGCCTAGAATAGGAGCTTAACGTGGGCAGGTATTTTTGTTTATCTCATTTATCACCCTATCCCCAGTGGCTGGAACAGTGTCTGGCACATGAATGGTGTTTTCTAAATAAATAAATATATATATATATATATATTTTTTTTTTTTTTTTTTTGAGACGGAGTCTTGCTCTGCTGCCCAGGCTGGAGTGCAGTGGCCAGATCTCAGCTCACTGCAAGCTCCGCCTCCCGGGTTCACGCCATTCTCCTGCCTCAGCCTCCGGAGTAGCTGGGACTACAGGCGCCCGCCCCGCGCCCGGCTAGTTTTTTGTATTTTTTAGTACAGACGGGGGTTTCACCGTGTTAGCCAGGATGGTCTCGATCTCCTGACCTCGTGATCCGCCCATCTCGGCCTCCCAAAGTGCTGGGATTACAGGCTTGAGCCACCGCGCCCGGCCCTAAATAAATATTTTTAACAAATAAATGAAATATCCTACAAGAGAAAGCTAGTATTTGGAACTCACCCATCAACAGAACCAACAACCCGAAGACCTTTAGCCTGTCCCTACCTCTGAATGCACCCAGCCCCAGTAGATTAAAAACAGGAACAAAGCTGGGGCAGGGAGCAGGTGGTGCCACCCCCAACTAAGGACCCCGGAGGCTTTGGCTGAACTTGAGCTGGAAAAGGGACTAATCTAGGAACTGGGTGTGAGGTTAAAGTTTAGACTTGTCTGGCCTGACAAGTCTAACACCGAACATGAGCTATTTTGTAACACCGAAACATGAGTTTGTTTTTGTTTTTTTTGAGACAGAGTCTTGCTCTGTCTCCCAGGCTGGAGTGCAGTGGCATGATCTCAGCTCACTGCAACCTCCGCCTCCCAGGTTCAAGCAATTCTCCTGCCTCAGTCTCCTCAATAGGTGGGATTATGGGCGCCCATCACCAGGCCCAGCTAATCTTTGTATTTTCAGTAGAGACAGGGTTTCACCACGTTGACCAGGCTGGTCTTTAACTCCTGACCTCAAGTGATCTGCCTCAGTTATAGGAACTCAGGCCTCCCCACAGACACAATCAAAGAGCTTAGTTATTTAAAACGCAGCCACGTGTGGGGGTAGGATGGGGAATGATACTTATTTTTGACTTTATTCTCTTTCTCTGTTGCTTGGCGTCTCTGGCCATGAGCCCGTCATTTCTGTAATCAGAGCACAGAATGTGGAGAGGGGAAAGACAGGCTGCCTGACAATGTGGTCCTGTTTTTCCTGGACCAGCCTTTGTGTGAGGACCTGTGCCCAGTGGGCAGATTCAGGCCCCTGAGGAAAGAGGAGGAGCCAGGTAGTGGAACATTGGAGGTGATGGCCCTTCCCCAGCTGCCCAGGGCCCGCTTGGCACCGATGGTCATTCCCAGCATGTTGGGTTGGCCCTCGGGGATCTGGTCAGGACTCTCGGGGCCACAGGGTCTGGCAGACCCAGGTCTGGGTGTGAAGACACCTGGGGCATCTCAGACGCCCTCTCTGGCCACTCACACACCCAGCACTGAGAGGCCACAGCACGTCTGCCCACGCCTCTGTCCTTGTTCACTTGGTGGCTAACCAGTCATCTTGGACACTGACCGTTGCTCGAGGGTAGGGTCCCCAAGTTCCTGCTGGGCCAGCATGAAAAGACTAAGGTTCCAAGATTCCCATCTTCTGGCCAGGAACCACTCTCGTCTCCTAGAGGCCTCCTGAGTCTTTGGCGTTCAGGCCCCTTCATTTTTAAGCCAATGGCATTTTGAATCACTCTTGTGATTTGAATTCCTAACTTCTGTCTCTGATCTCTAGGCCCAGATTCAAACAGCTAGTGCGATTAGGTCAGGTCCACCTGCTAATCTGCCTTCTGATTAGCTCAAAGTCAATTGACTAATAACCTTAATTAGATCTGCACAATCCCCGTTGTCATATGATGTCACAGGAGTAGGAGCCTATTCACAAGCTCCACCCACACTTAAGGGGAAGAGGCTTTACCAGGACGAGGGTCATTGGGAATCATTTTGGAATCTGCCCACCACACCTCTGAACTCTTCAGTGATGTGAGGCCTAACATTCTTTTGTTTGTTTGTTTAAGGTAATTTGAATTGTTCCTCACTTCAAACCAAAAGAGTAGGCTGGGTGTGGTGGTCCACGCCTGTAATCCCAGCACTTTGGGAGGCCAAGGTAGGCAGATCACTTGATGCCAGGAGTTTGAGACCAACCTGGGCAACATGGTGAAAACCCGTCTCTACTAAAAGTGCAAAAATTAGCAGGGTGTAGTGGCATATGCCTGTGATTCCAGCTACTCAGGAGGCTGAGGCGTGAGAATCGCTTGAACCCAGGAGGTGGAGGTTGCAACAAGCTGAGATTATGCCACTGTACTCCAGCCTGGGTGACAGAGCAAGACTCTGTCTCAAAAACACATAATAAAACAAAACAAAACAAAACAAAAGAGTTATTCATGCAATGGAATATTATTCAGCCATAAAAAGGAATGAAATGCTGATTCATGCTACAATGTGAATGAACCTTGAGAACATTATAACAAGTGAAAAAAGCCAGACACAAAAGATCACATCATATATGGTCCCATTTATGAAATGTCCAGAACAGCCAAGTCCATAGAGACAGAAAATAAATTAGTAATTCCCTAGGACGGTTGGGGAATAACTGCTAATAGGTACAAGGTTTCTTTTTGGCAATGACAATGTTCTGGGATTGGATATTGGTGAGGGTTGCACAACCTTGCAAATACTAAAAAACACTGAATTGTATACTGTTAAAGTGTGAATTGTGTGTGGATTTTGATTTATATCTCAAAAATCAAAATGAAATGAAGAAACAAAGTGTCTCAGTGTAAAAGGAGAGCAAAAAAATCACAGCTGTGGTCTGACTGGGAGAAGCCAGGCTGCATGGCCTCTCTCTCTGTGAAGACAGAGCCCTGCCTCTGAAGTCATCTCCATCACACTTGTCACAGCCATCCCATTCGCTGGGGAGGCAGAGGTAAGGAAGATAATCAAATTATTTTTTAAATTTCTCACATTATTGCGGCTTAGGCTGACACACTGCTTCTGACAGCTCTTGCTCAAAATCACCTAATATTTGATGGGCTTGTAAAAGAGAAATTCTTCTGGAATTCATTCCACAAAAGTAAAATGAATGGCTATGATGAATATTACAAATCCATCTTAGTGCAAAGGGAAACAGACTTTGGCTGCAAGAACCAAAGTCATCTTTCCCCCTAGAGCAGTTTCCGAAGAGGCCATTCATTAAAAAGTAGTTTGGGCCGGGCGCGGTGGCTCACGCCTGTAATCCCAGCACTTTGGGAGGCTGAGGCAGGCGGACCACGAGGTCAGGAGATTGAGACCATCCTGGCTAACATGGTGAAACCCCGTCTCTACTAAAAATATAAAAAATTAGCCAGGCACGGTGGCAGGCACCTGTAGTCCCAGTTAATTGGGAGGCTGAGGCAGGAGAATGGCATGAACCCAGGAGGCAGAGCTTGCAGTGAGCAGAGATCGTGCCACTGCACTCCAACCTGGGCAAAAGAGCGAGACTCCGTTTCAAAAAAGAAAAAAAAAGAGTAGTTTGTAGATTTCCCCCATATGGGGCAGAGTTAATCCGTTCAGCCATTCGGTGGGGAAGGTCCGAATGTTGCTGGCCACCATCCTCCCCAGCAAGGGGCACAATCTCCAGGGCTCTTGAAGGACGGCCTTGGGAACACATGCCCAGCCCTGACATCCTTCTCAAACAGCAGCCTCCTCACCCTCCCAGGCGTGGCCTGCCACTGCCCTCTCTGACCTGACTCCTGTCCATAACAGACTAAAGCGGGCAGAGCCCCCTGACCCGGGGGTCAATCAGAATCTTTTTAAGGCACTAAACTAAGGAAATGCACATTTGGGGACCATGGGGGCTGCCATTTTCAGCCATGTCATCAGGGAGACAGAAAGAAGAAAAGAATGAAGTAATGGGCCGGAGAGCACGTGAGGCTCCGGGGAGAGGGGCAGAGTGACCGCCACGTATCCTGATGGCTTCCCAGGTCTGGTCCTGCCCTTCTAAGCCTGGACCCACCTCCCACCACTGACTTCCTCTAGATGGCCCGTGTCCTGGTCCCAGGTTCCCGTCCTCCCCTGCAGCTACGCTGAGTGGGTGCTTCCATGCACGACCCGAGGTCACCTCACTGAGACCCCTTGATTTCTCCCAGAGAGAAGATTCCAGAGATTCAGAAGAGGGCTCCTCTAAGAGTTGGCAGGGGAGGGGTCTCGCGTCTTCTGGCAGCAGGAGTGTGGGGAATCCAGGGATGTCCTCACCTGGAGGGCCCGACGGACTGCGGTGCAGTCGAGGGTCTCGCCCATGAGCAACAAGATGCACCTGAAAGGCATGAGCAGAAAAACCTCATCAGCAGGGGAAAATGTGCATCTTAGAATCAATGAAACTCAGTGTTCTCTCCATTTTATAGACCAGAAACAGATTGCAAAGCGTTCTGATGTGTTCGCACACAGGTGGTTGGCAGTCAAGCCTCTGTGTGTCCTCAGCTCCCTGGGGACCCTCCAGTCCATGGTGGACATGGAGATGTGCTGCACTGATCCCCCTTCAAAGAAGGATTTGCTGCCCAGCGTGGGAAGTGTGCTCGGCAGAGAGGCTCCCTGTTGTTTAAGGCTACCCCAAAGCTCCCAGAAGAGCAACCAGGTGCACCGCATACTCGTTCCTACCCTAAAACATTGACCTTAAGTGGTGGAAGAAATGGAATGGGCTAAAATGTTTGACCCAAGGCTGCAGCCATGAAAGTCTGTTCCCAAGACAGAGGGAGGAGGCTGGGGTTAGTGCAGAGACAGGGAAAGGAGGAAGGAGAAAGATTTTCACCATCCACCTGTCCACTTTGGGGAGAAACAGAGAAGGGGGAGAAGCTGCAGTTCAATGAAGACTGAAGGTTCTGCCTCCACATTGCCTTCTTCAAGATCACAAAAAAGAAATGAATATTGACAACTTATCCTGCAAAACCTAGTGTAATGGTTAATTTTATAGGTCAACATGAAGAGACTACAGGATGCCCAGATAGCTGGTAAAACATTATGCTAGGTGTTTTTGGAAGAGATGAGCACTTGAATCAGTAGACTGAGTAGGAAAGATCCACCCTCATTAATGTGGGTGGACATCCTGCCATTCATTGAGGACCTGGATAAAATAACAGAACAAAATGATAGAGGAAAGGCCAATTTGCACTGTCTGTTTGAGCTGGGACATGCGTCTCCTCCTGACCGCAGACATAACTGCTTCTTGTTCTCCTGGTTCTCAGACCCTGGGACTTGGACCAAATTCTACCACCAGCCTTCCTGGTTCTCCATCTTGCAGATAGGAAATCACAAGACTTCTCAGCCTCCATAATCATGCAGGCTCATTCCCATAATATATATATTCTACCTGTTCTGTTGTTGTTTTTTTTTTTTTTTTGAAACGGAGTCTCGCTCTGTCGCCAGGCTGGAGTACAGTGGCACGATCTCGGCTTACTGCAACCTCCACCTCCCAGGTTTAAGCAATTCTCCTGCCTCAGCCTCCCGAGTAGCTGGGACTACAGGCATGCGCCACCATGCCCAGCTAATTTTTGTATTTTTAGTAGAGACAGGGTTTCACCATGTTAGCCAGGCTGGTCTCAAACTCCTGACCTCAAGTGATCCACCCACCTTGTCCTCCCTAAGTGCTGGGATTGCAGGCGTGAGCCACCACATCCAGCGTATCTGTTCTGTTTCTCCAGAGATCCCTGAATAATACACCTAGCCTCAATAATCACATCTTCATTTTCCCAGCAAGGGTTGTTCAGTGAATGCATTGGTTCATTTATTTATTCATTCCATAGATATTTACTGAAGGCCTACTATGTGCCAGAAATCTTACAAATGCTTGAGATGTGGCAGTAGAAAATGCAGCCTCAAATTTCTGCCCTTAAGAAGTATACTTTTAGCTGGGCGCAGTGGCTCACGCCTATAATCCCAGCACTTTGGGAGGCTGAGGCGAGTGGATCACAAGGTCAAGAGATTGAAACCATCCTGGCCAACATGATAAAACCCTGTCTCTACTAAAAATACAAAAAATTAGCCAGGCGTGGTCATGGGTGCCTACAGGCCCAGTTACCCAGGAGGCTGAGACAGGAGAATCGCTTGAACCCGGGAGGTGGAGGTTGCAGTGAGCTGAGATTATGCCACTGCACTCCAGCCTGGGCAACAGAGCAAGATTCCATCTCAAAAAAAACACAAAAACTAAGTATATTTTCCACTAGAGAAAAACTGGCAAGCAAATGAGATGCAAACCACCCCGCTGTGTATCAGACCCATGCAGCATGTCACCTCAGGTTTCCCCACCTTCCGCTGCAGGAACTGACTCAGCACAGGTCCACAGGACGCCACTGTGTTCCGACTACCTCCTGCTCACCTACTGCTCACCCCATCGGTGAGGGAGGCATCCTCGCCCTAAGTAGTATGAGATGGTCGAGCACAAAACACCCAGCACTGGACAGATGAGATGGGCAGCAGGTCAGTCACAAATACAGCCTGCAGGGGAGGACAACACGCGCCCTGCAGAGCCACAGGGGGTGCACCTGGGAACAGAGAGAACAGGAAGGGCTATGGGAGGCAGACCTTGAAGTAACGAGGGGGTGAGGTGCCTCTGGTTCCTGTGGGCAGAGAGGTGAAGCCAGTTAAGCTGAGGACCAGGTGGAGCGTGGCTGCTCCAGTTAACAGGAAATCTGCCAGGAGGGAGCCTTTCCCTCTGAGCTGGGGGCATATCCGTGAGGGAAGGGAACTAGTAGTCCGGCCTCTGCAGCCCTGTGAAGCTCAAAGACGTCAAGGCCATACTTAATATTGCACCTCAGTTTCAGGCCTTACACCACACATGGCCTGAGACCAACGCCCCAAGATTCTGGATCCTCCACCAATTCTGGATTCAGCTAAGGTGCCACAAAAATGAGCGCAGGATCTGGCTTCCCCAGCAGCCGCCAAGGGACTGGGTGATGCACCCTGGTGTTAAGAAAGAGATGACGCAGCCAGGTGTGGTGGCTCACACCTGTAATCCCAGCACTTTGGGAGGCCGAGGCAAGCGGATCACTTGAGGTCAGGAGTTCAAGACCAGCCTGGCCCAACATGGTGAAACCCCATCGCTACTAAAAATACAAAAATTAGTCAGGCATGGTGGTGGGTGCCTGTAATCCCAGCTACTCAGGAGGCTGAGGCAGGAGAATCATTTGAACCCGGGAGGCAGAGGTTACAGTGGGCCGAGATCATGCCATTGCACTCCAGCCTGGATGACAGAGCAAGACTCAGTCTCAACAAAAAAAAAAAAAAAAAAAAAAAAAAAAAGAAAGAAAGAAAAAAAGAAGAAAAGAAAGAAAAGAAAGGAAAAGAAGATGACTCCCTGAAGAGCAAACCTGGACCCTCGAGGGAGAGAAAAAAAGACAGATTAGCTATAAACGGCCCCTCCCAACCATCCTCATATGGGCCATCCTGTGGGGAGCATTTCTGCACAGCTTGTCTGGAAATGGTCCACGTGACCTGGTGACCAGCTGGGTCTTTGGGAGGCTGTCACCAGCTCAGTCATCACTTCCCAACCTCCCCACCTCGCTTCCCATTTCCCCACCCTGGACCCCTGGGGCTGCATCTCCCCCAACGACATGGTGCCACGAAGGCACTGACTCTTTCTGTTGGCCTTGGCTCTGGGTGAGGAGACCTGGGCTAAGATGATCTTCTCCGGGATCCCCGGGAAAGACTGAGTCAGACAGTGACAATGCTACAAAGGAAACTGACACAGAAACAGGGCAGGAAGGGCCAGAGAAAGAGGGCTCAGGCCTCATTTCCCACTGGGTCATGTAGGGCTGAGAGTCCAGGGGATAAAGGATGACCCAGGAGCCCCAGGCTCCACGAGGAGATGAACTTCAGCAGGGATAGAAGGCATCCCGAGATTAATTCCATGCTCTCAGGGTGGAATGTGCTGGGGAAGGTGTGTCTTTAGGAGCGGGAAGGTGGGGATCTTTCCAGGCTCACGCGGCATTGTGGAGCTTCCCATCAGCGCCTGTCAACTGAGGTGTGGGCCAGGGAAGGGGTGGCTTCATATGGAGGCCGAGGGACTCCCAGGCACCTCTGGACTCGCAGATGGAGTAGTGGAGTGTGGGTAGAGCTGGTTCTTATCAGAGGCAAATGCTTGCAGCAATAAGGAAAGGTCTGAGAGCCACACGTAGGCACGTCCCCTGCTGCTCACCTCGGCGACTTACTGCTGATGCCCCCTGGCTCCGCTCTCCCTTCCTCTGTGCGCCAGCCTTCTCCTCTGCCTTGTGCCCTCATAGAGACAAGACGGCTGCCATCTCACCTGCCATGACATCCACTCAGAGCCACGACCAGAATAAAGAAGAGAGAAAAGAGTTGCTCCTCACAGATCCCCTTAAATTAGAGACTCCAGAAGCCCCCACCAATAGATTCCCAAATTACATCTCATTGACTAGCCTTGACTCACATGTCCCCTCCAAGCCAATTACTAAAAGTAAGTGAGACTCCCATGATGGACTCAGACCAATGGTAATCCATTCCCCGGTGCCAGACAGCACATTGCGTCCCAACATCTGAGGAAAATCAGGGCTCTGCTTGCAAGGAAGTAGGATATCTGAATGTTGGGGTCTACACAAGCAATTAACCAGCTAACTGTAAATTACAGTGGAACAGCCCAATGCCTTGGGAATGAATGAGTAATGTGCTTGCAAAAAGACACATGAAGATTCCACATGCACTTCAGAGTCCTCTTTTTGGATTTTTGGCGAGGATGAAAGTTCAACTTTCCATTAGAGGCTGTGATTCCTACGCAATTCATTTGTAACATCAAGGATCCATTCTCCCAAGGACACACCTCAGGATGCCCTGAGATGAAGATTTTTCTTCTGGGAACATCAGCAGAAACAAGTTCAACTTTTCTGCTACCTCTCCTTTATCTTGCATTGGGCAGAAACAAGGAATGTCCAGAGGAATGTGTAGTTTTAAATAAGGAAACTGAAGCCCAGTGAGGGAAGGTGGTCTGCCCAGCTTTCAGAAAAGGTCTTCAGACTTGAACAGGTGCAACTTGGCTCGAGGAATTTCAGTGATGCTTCAACATTTCCACTGAATGTCACAGGGACACTTAGCGTGTCCTTGTATTGCTAAGAAACTTGAGGCTCATTCACAAGAAGACATGATGGATGGACTATGACTGCATCTTCAAGCTGTGCCTGGATGTCTTTGATTTTCTGATAGAAGTCTTTTTCACCCAAATTATCTGGGGCACCACCCAGCTTTCCCTTTCTTGGTGTATATTGGTTCTCATGAACACTTGGGCATGAAGTCACATTTGCATCTAAGCTTTCTGTTTGTTTTCTTCTACCTGTTTGAATGAGGAGGAACCAGGGACATTTGATAACTTGTTTCCACTCACTGGTTTCATGATAGTAATTTGACTACACAGGTTCTTTAACACTTCACCACGGCAAAGACTCAATTTCATACGTGAATGAGTCAATGTCAAATGGTAGGAGGAGGAGGTGGGGGGCCTGACATGTTTTCCTGATTCCTCTTAAATGGTTTCTCATTTCATATTGATACAGATCAGGGACCATAGATCATGCTGACAAGCTCATCAATTACCTGCTACTCACCAACAATACCAAGGTCTTGCTTTCTTGGTGGGGTAGTTGATGTTGATTGCTGAGAATGTCCGTGAACTTAAAATTGTGTTTATCTCCCTGAGACCTTGAACTTGAGAACTTCCTTCCCCACACAGTGGTACAGATGGTGTGCTTGGTGTGAGTATTGTCGAGGGACGTAAATTAGAGCAATTGGAGTTGGGAGAGAGGGAAGGATGCTTCGCTAATTGTAGCATCATTACAGGGCTTCCTAGAAGCTAAAAGAGACGCAGTGTCAACAGTGAAACCCCGGAAGTGACAGACAGTGTCTAACTGTGCAGAGACCAGTGACTGCATTTGGAGCCAGAGGTCATTACCACGGGCAATTTACAGGCTCTATGACTCTGCAGGGGAGAGAAACTCACTCTGACATGCAACAATATGTTAAAGTGGGCATTTTATTATTTTTCAGGAGCCATAATTTTCAAGTGACGACTTCGGGGATCCTTTAAGGAGGATAATTGATTACCTGACAAAGAACTTGTAGCATTTCCTCCTCACAATGGAAGAGAGAAAAACAGCAACAGTCAGTTCTTTTGAGCAGAAAAGGAGCGTTTTTCAGAGAAAACATTGCAAAGTTTGTAACAACGGGAGCCCGAGGAAACACAAATACATCTTGCCTTCTTGACAAATAAGATTTAATTAAGACAACCTTCCTGCTGGAAAATCCGGTCTTGCCTGTGCCGTGCAGGGAAAAGCGACAGGCTTAGGAGTGAGAATCTCCTTGAAATGCGGTCCTGTGTCAGCCTCTTAATTATTCATGAGCATCCTTGCCACTGAATTTCATTGTTTCACCTATTTTTAGTTAATTTTTTTACTCCAAATGCTACTTGTGTTACTTCATGAAATAGTTAATGCGTCCACGGTAGGCACAGATGAAAGGGAGAGGCTCATGCTCACCCCTGAGGAATTCCAACAGTCTGGTTAGCACTTTGCAGGCAGGCCAGGAACTCTGCCGTGGGAAGCGGGGGTCTGAGAGCAAGGTCAGTGACACCATCTTGTTCTTGGGACTGAACCGGAGGCAGGGCAGCCAGGAGAAGCCCCGGGACCTGGTCCCTAGATGTTCACCATGGGCAGGCAGCTGTTTGCAGGGAGATGCCTGAGTGACCCCCCAAGTTCCTCATGAAAACCTACAGCTCCAGTAAAATCTGCACTTCCCAGCGTGGGCTGCTTCCCACTGGATGCTCCAAAAGAAAGAAAGAAAGAAAGAAAGAAAGAAAGAAAGAAAGAAAGAGAGAAAGAAAGAAAGGAAAAAAGCTTAACTAGAGCTTTATCAAAAAATATGAAATTAAATTGGTGAAAATAAGTTTTTCTCTCCTATTCAACAATATTTAGGTTATAGTGGCAAATGTGCCCTAATTCTTGTTTTGTTTCATTTTGAGACAGTCTCACTCTGTCGCCAGGCTGGGATGCAGTGGTGGGATCTTGGCTCACTGCAATATCCACCTCCTGGGTTCAAGTGATTCTTCTGCCTCAGTCTCCCAAGTAGCTGGGACTACAGGCACACGCCACCACGCCCAGCTAATTTTTGTATTTTCAGTAGAGATGGGGTTTCACTACATTGCCCAGGATGGTCTCCATCTCTTGACCTCATGTTCCTCCCACCTTGGCCTCCCAAAGTGCTGAGATTACAGGCCTGAGCCACTGTGCCCAGCCTGTGCCCTAATTCTTAATCAAAGAATGAATCAAGTTCTCATTTTTCCACATAATTCTTCTGATACAATTGTAGCCACAGTCAACCTCTTCCCCCCCCACCCAATTTGAGTTTTGCAGCCTGATCAAAGGAGTCATTTTCAGAAACCGTTACGGGCTCCAGAGCCTCCACAGGGTCGTCTCTTCCTCCTGACATGGTCTCCATTCCCTGTGGGAGATCCTGCTTCATCCTCATCCCTGCTGGTTCCACTTCTTCAGTGTTCATTGGTCTACATCTGCCAGGTCCTCACTGCTGGACTTTGTGGGTGATTCAAGGAATGCTGCCCATCGCACGGGGGGATATACAGGCTCACCCACAGCCCCGTGGTGCACCCACCCCACATCCACTGTGAGACCCCCAGTAGGCACCAGACAGTCCCTCACACCCAGTGGAGTGCAGGCAGCCGGCTCTGAGAGCCAACTGTGAAATGTTCAGGAGCTTTGCTAATGGGTGGTTACATCTTTGGCAGCTTGAAATCAGCCATGGTGGGAATATTTACACCAGGGAAACTGGGAATTGCTACAAATCAGGGTTGTTGGGCGCTTTTTTCTCAGAAGAGCTTTTTACACTTTTTATAACCAGCACCCACTGCAGTCACACCCACCCATGGCCCTCACTTTGAGAGGAGGCACTTGTTATCAAATTTATGAAATTTGGGGCACCCTAACCAGGGGCTCCAATATCCAGGCCCCAGCTGCCTCCTCTTCACCTGCTTCCCTACAAGTGGACCCTGAATCCCAAAGCCCCTATGCTGACACCACTCCTGCTCCTCAGCACCGTCCCAGGCGGTCTCCCATCCAAGTACCAGCCAGGCCTGACCCTGGTTAACTTCTGAGCGGGAAGCCAACAGCACCGTCCCCTACAGTGCCCCTGCCTGAGTCCTAAGACACGCATTCAATGGGTCCACAGATGTTTACTGAACGCTCACTGTCACTGTGTCCAAGGACTGTCCTAAGAACTGGAGCAATTTTCTTGGGAGTAGTTGGTCACCAAGTAGTTCAGGGATCTCAGACATGTGAGAATGCACATTCTGGCTGAATGCCCTCATCAGAGAGGAGAGAAGTGCAACACTTGGCAATAAAATAGGCCTCTCCTTTGCCATCCAGGCACACACAAAGAAGAAACAGTGAACAGTCAATACTTCACTGGGATTCAGGCAACACATCCCACCCATGTGGTATCCTCACTGTGACACAGGAACAGGGTCAGTACTTCACCCCGATTCAAGCAACACATCCCACCCATGTGGTATCCTCACTGTGACACAGGAACAGGGTCAGTACTTCACACCCCGATTCAGGCAACACATCCCACCCATGTGGTATCCTCACTGTGACACAGGAACGGGGTGGGATGGGAGTTCTCTGGCCACTTGCCTCCAAAGCTCATTCATGGGAATGCACCTCGGTCCCAAGCTGTCAGGGAGAACCACAAAACCCACCTCAGCCGGTAGGAATCTGGCCCCACCCTCTTCTCCATTCACCCTGCTCACTTTCTCCCTTCCTCCACTGACACTCCTCAACTCCCTGGACTGTCCGCTTTGCCCCAGGCCCTATCTCTTCTGTCCCCACTGTGGCATGACGGTCAGTCATTCCTGCCTGGTCCAGAACTGTCCATGAGGGTGAGAGCAGGGGGAGGACAGGACCCCAGGATGACCTGGCCTCAGAAAGGAGCATCTAAAACACATCAGAGGCATCGCCTTGTGAGGTTTCAACGGCCAGCCAGTCCCATCTACCAAGTCTGTGTTCTTTGTACAAACAGTGTCCTGGCCTGTTGTTACCAGAATCTCAAGAGATGCCAGACCCCAGGAAACGTGGACAGAGGGGCTCTGATCTGTCTCATCTGTTTGACTATTTGATTAATATCCTCCTTTGCGGCCGGGCGCAGTGGCTCACACCTGTAATCCCAGCACTTTGGGAGGCCGAGACGGGCGGATCACGAGGTCAGGAGATCGAGACCATCCTGGCTAACACGGTGAAACCCCGTCTCTACTAAAAAATACAAAAAACCAGCCGGGCGAGGTTGCGGGCGCCTGTAGTCCCAGCTACTCGGGAGGCTGAGGCAGGAGAATGGCGTAAACCCGGGAGGCGGAGCTTGCAGTGAGCTGAGATCTGGCCACTGCACTCCAGCCTGGGCGACAGAGCGAGACTCCGTCTCAAAAAAAAAAAAAAATCCTCCTTTGCTCTGCCTTCCCCACCATTTCATCATCAGGCCCAGCCACAGGCCTGGCACATCGCAGGTGCTGAACAAATACTTTCCTGAATGAATGATGAACACTTTGGTTCGGACGGGGGCTATTAACTTTTTGACCTTGGGGTGAGAACCATTTCACACACTTTCAATAATCAAGAAATCTTTAATTATAATTCATTCATCAAAGGTATTTTTTCTTTCTGAGATGTTGATTTAGTTCCTATTTTCGTTTCTTTGTCTGTGTGGGAAGTAAACAGCAAATTGCCTGCATGTAGAATGTATTCAGTGGAGCTGCCTTAATTAGCTAATTTACTCATGTCTCACTGGAGAGCAATCAGAAAGAGTCCTTGTCAGTGCTGTTTAAGTTTGCAAAAGTGTCCTTCCCTCCCAGAGTTGCAGGTGTCCTGGGTGGCTGGGGCTGGGGAAGGGGCAATGTATTCCCACCACTCACCCTAATTTCCACACCCAGCCGCGGACTCCATTGTAACAGAGCACTGGGCAAAGCCTTCCTGTGCCTAAGAGTCTTTCTCGGGGGCATCTTCAAATTGCAGAGGAAGCCCCTGAGTTTTTGCCTGTGGAGCTCTGAACCTTGTAAAGGGCTGGTCAGGGGTGGGGAAGCTGTGCCCAGACCGGCCCCACCCTCCACTCAGGGCTCTCCCCAGCCACCAAGTCCCCCAGGGGCTTCTGCTCCTCACTGTCAAGCAAGAGGTGGAGCTCCCTGATAGGGAAGGTCCTGCCAGGGTCATGTCCCACCAACTGTGTAAGAAGCAAAGGAGACAGCACCTGCTTTCCAAGGCCTTCCCACTGGGCCAAGGTTCAACTTAGGTGAGAGGGCCAGGCTGTCCCTACCCATGTTTCAGCTCAAGGGACACAACCCTTCCTGCTACAAAGCTTCCTTTTACAAACAGATAAACCTTGGTCAGGTTTTTTTATTTCTTGCTTTTATTTTTACTTTGAGACAGGGTCTCACTAAGTCACCCAGGCTGGAGTGCTGTGACACAATCATGGCTCATTGCAGCCTCCACCTTCTGGGCTCAAGTGATCCTAACACCTCAGCCTCCCAAGTAGCTGGGACTACAGTTGCACAGCACCACACCCAGCTAACTTTCTTTTTTTTTTTTTTTTTTGAGACGGAGTCTCGCTCTGTCGCCCGGGCTGGAGTGCAGTGGCCGGATCTCAGCTCACTGCAAGCTCCGCCTCCCGGGTTTACGCCATTCTCCTGCCTCAGCCTCCCGAATAGCTGGGACTACAGGCACCCGCCACCTCGTCCGGCTAGTTTTTTGTATTTTTTTAGTAGAGACGGGGTTTCACCGTGTTAGCCAGGATGGTCTCGATCTCCTGACCTCGTGATCCGCCCGCCTCGGCCTCCCAGAGTGCTGGGATTACAGGCTTGAGCCACCGCGCCCGGCCTACTTTCTTATTTTGAGACAGAGTCTCACTATGTTGCCCAGGCTGGTCTCAAACTCCTGGGCTCAAGCCTAGGCCTCCCAAAGTGCTGCGATTATAGGCATGAGCCGCCATGCCCAGCCAAGGATTTTTTAAATCTCTATATCCAGGAAGCTTTCCACCAATATCACCTTAGGGCTAATTAGCTTAATCATATTTCTTTGCTGAATATCATTATTTGAGATGCCCAGTGTTTATTTTGTGGCCAAGGGACAGGTTTCTGGCTTCTCTTAGCCCTGATTTTCTTGTCTCTTAAAGGTTGTCATTGGAAGGAGATGAATAATGTAAAAGCAAGTACCTAACACAGTGCCTGGTTCAGACATGCTAATCAATAAATCATTTCCTTCCATCCTGCCTCCCACCTTTCCTTCATTTTTTTCTTTCCCTCCTTTCCTTCCTCCCTCCTCTTTGCCTTATTATCCTTCTCCTGAGTGACAGAGAGACAATTGCTTTTCAGCCTGTCCACATTTATCCTTCAGTCAGGGGAAAAAAAAAAAAAGTATCTGCTTTCAATAGCTCACACAGGCAGCAGTGATAGGAGATGTATTTACAGAGCAGTCAAAGGGCCAAAGGTTTGTCTCCAACCTCAATACGTGTTTCTTGTCTGATTTATTTGATTTTATTTTTATTTTCTCCAACTTACTATTTGGAGAAATGTTAAAGCTATAGAAAACTTTTGGCCGGGCGTGGTGGGTCCCACCTGTAATACTAGCACTTTGGGAGGCCGAGGAGGGTAGATCACCTGAGGTCAGGAATTCGAGACCAGCCTGGCCAACATGGCAAAACCCCATCTTTACTAAAAATACACAAAATTAGCTGGGGCGTGGTGGCTCATGCCTGTAATCCCAGCTACTCAGGAGGCTGAGGTAGGAAAATCACTTGAACCCGGGGGGATGGAGGTTGCAGTGAGCCGAGATCCTGCCACTTCAATGCAGCCTGGCTGGGCTAAAGAGCGAGATTGCATCTCAAAAAAAAAAAAACAACAAAAGTTTGAATGGTAGTGCAGTGAATGCCCGCATACCACCTTCTCTTCTTTTCAGTCAGCAGCTGGCAACACTGCAGCATGCTGGCTTCCGTCTCTGTGTGTATTATTTATAACATGTATGTGTATTTTACTCACGTTTTCTGGGTAAACCACTCAGAAGTATGGCACAAATAACATATTTCTTACCTAAACACTTCAGTGTATGTGTTCTTACAAAATGATCTGGCCGGGCGCGTTGGCTCATGCCTGTAATCCCAGCACTTTGGGAGGCCGAGGCGGGCGGATCACGAGGTCAGGAGATTGAGACCATCCTGGTTAACACAGTGAAACCCCGTCTCTACTAAAAATACAAAAAATTAGCTGGGCATGGTGGCAGGCGCCTGTAGTCCCAGCTACTTGGGAAGCTGAGGCAGGAGAATGGCGTGAACCCGGGAGGTGGAGCTTACAGTGAGCCGAGATCACGCCCCTGCACTCTGGCCTGGGCGATAGAGCAAGACTCTGTCTCAAAAAAATAAACATATAAATAAATAATTTAAAAATAATTTTTAAAAAAGTATTACAAGGTTGGGCACGGTAGCTCACACCTGTAATCCCAGCACTTTGGGAGGCCAAGGCAGGCGGATCACCTGAGGTTGAGAGTTCGAGACCAGCCTGACCAGCATGGAGAAACGCTGCCTCTACCAAAAATACAAAATTAGACGGGCATGGTGGCTCATGCCTGTAGTCCCAGCTACTTGGGAGGCTGAGGCAGGAGAATCACTTGAACCCAGGAGGTGGAGGTTGCAGTGAGCCGAGATCACACCATTGCACTCTAGCCTGGTGAACAAGAGCAAAAAAAAAAAAAAAGATCTACAGAGTCTCCAAACCATTTTCACCTCCAATAATGTAATGTTGATGTAGAAATATAGCTTATACCAAGCTTGTCCAGCCCACGGCCTGCAGGCCACATGTGGCCCAGGATGGCTTTGAATGCAGCCCAACACAAATTTCTTTCTTAAAATATTATGAGTTTTTTTTGGCAATTTAAAAAAACTCATCCGCTATTGTTAGTGTTAGTGTATTTTATGTGTGGCCCCAGACAATTCTTCTTCTTCCAGTGTGGCCCGAGGAAGCCAAAAGATTGTACACCCCCCTGGCTTATACAGTCCAAATTTAGAACTGTTTTTCCTCATTCTGGGATCCGATGGATGATCATGCATTATCTTTGGTTGTCATGACCCATCTCCTAGAACAGTGCACCCTCCTCGTTTGTTTCTCATGATATTGACATGTTGTTAAGATTTCATCTTGTACCAGAAAATCAGAAAGTCCTCAAAGGGGGACAATCAGAACAAGTCACAAAATAGAAGCTGGAAGAATGGGGCTCCTACTGGCCAGATGTAGGAATGTAAGAACATAAAACAGTTTCAGCGGTGGCTGTGAATGCACGGGGTGAAAAAGAATCCCTGAGCCCATAACCATACTGAAAAGAGTGACTGAGAGAAGGGACCGTTCTTCCTGGAGGAAGGCCGGCTGGTAAATGTGTAAGACCATTTGCAACCTCCAATGTAATCATTGTATGTAGACCATCAGTGGATGCAAAACACTGAGGGAAAGATTTTGACAAACAGCGTGTCCACAAGGTCCCAAAATATCACCACACATGTTATTTGGCAATTTCAAAGGGAAAGGGATCCTTTACAGCAGAGAAATCTGATGGCCAGCACCTTAACCGAGCACCTAACTCAAACTCAGCACGAAGGGGGAGGAGACATTACAAGCCTCACTCCAGGCTGCGATGAGCCAGGTGGACGCTCCTTCTGCAGCAATCCTGGCCACGGCATTGGGGCTGAACCTCCCTCAGGGAAAGAAGCAGACTCACACAGACTTCGGGCCCTCCTGCAGGCCAGCGGTCCAGGCTCCCATCTAACCTCACTCGGGTGGCCCACAGACACACTTTGCTTTGAGCCCTATCTCCTGCCTGGCCCTGTGCTGGTGCTGGAGATGTGGAGATGGACACTTTGCTTTCAAGGATGGGGCAGATGGTCAAGAGTCTGTGGCCGGGGTCTCGGGCAGTTGGACAAATTCCAAAACAATTGTGACTCCTCCACTAAAGGAAGAAATGAAAATACACATATCTGTTGTTTCTTCTCCTGAACAAACCAGGTGGAACCGTTTCAAAAAAAAGAAAAATGTTGCTAGAGGTACACTCAGGAGCAATTTGTGGGCTCTTGGTCATTCTATTGAGTGAGACGCCGGGGGTAATAGGGACCATTATCGTTGCTCTGCCATCAGGATTCATGACTGCAACATCAAAGGGTAGCCGTACAGAAGCATCAGAAAAAACACCTGGTGTAATGGGAGCTTTTATCAGCGGTCTGAACCCCTCTCTGGAGCTGCTGCTATTGGGAGCACCAACTCGGCCACAGACAGCAGCAACAGGCTTTGGAGTCAGCCCAGAAGCAGCAGGAGTTGGGGTCTGCATCAGCCAAATCAGGGGTGATCTGGGTTCTTTAAAGATGCCAAATATCCATCTCAGAAGCCTGCAGAGGCAGACCCAGGAGGTGTCACTCACTCAGCGCATATTTAAGCAGGGCCAACTGTGCTGCAGGCACAGTTGTAGTCTCTGGCCACAGCAAAGAACAAAACAGACAGAGACCCCTGGCTTCAGGAAGCTCTTCAGGGAAGTGCACTGCACCTGGGAAGGGAGGGGGTGGCGGTCGGGGGCTGTGATTGCTCATGGACATCAGAGGAGCCCCCGGAGAAGGGGGCCTTGCAGCAGGTGTCTAGGCAGTGAGGGTGCAGCTGGCAGATGTCCCAGAGAGAAGCATCCCAGGGCAGACGGGGCAGAGGGTAAGACCCCAAGGCGGGAAGCTTCTGGCTTGAACAGAGCGAGGGGACATGGGAGAGAAGCAGGAAAGAGACCGACAAGTGGAAGGCACCAGAGGCTCAGGGCCCTGTTGACTGGTTGACCGAGGAAAGGCTGTGGTTGCACAGAGCAAGGCTGAAGACCTGGGCTTGGTGCAGGGTGTGGCTGATCTGAACCGTTGAATAGAATAGACTACAGTGGAGGTTAAGCAGGGAGACCAGGGAGGGCCGCGGTGTGATCATCCTCCAAGAGCAGCCAGGCCGGGACTGCTGCAGGAGAAGACAGGAGGCCAGAGTGCCGGAATCGGTCCATGTGGACAGCAGATGGACAGAGGTGCTGAGCGGTCAGAGGATGGGTGTCGGGGAGGAGAGGAGCTGGCCATGCCGGCCTGAGCACCTGGGCGGGAAGAGGGGCCATCATGGAGGTGGGGGATGCAGGGAGGAGGCGGCGAGGGAAACCCACGACTATTTGAGTTGGAGAGAGCCCAACCATAGCTGAATGCATGAACCTGGACATCAGTTAAAGGTCTGGGTTGGGCACAGAAATAAGCATTTAAAAATAAAAATTAAAAGGCTACTCCTGATGTTACAGGCAAATCACATCAAAATCCCCAAAACATGACACATGATACTTTTCATCAACCGTGGAACCCCTCGATCTGAGGAATGCATGGGCTTAAGGATGAAAACCTGGAACCAGGTGGGGACTCCTGCTGTTGGAACTGGACCATGTGGATCCCCCACGGTAGCCCCCACACCAACCCATTGCTCTTGCCTCGGGCTGGGGCTTCCAGAAGCAGAGACTGAGATGGAGTTTTCAGTGGGAGTTGTTTTTAGGGATCAACACTTGTGAAAGGAAGTGGGGGTCAGGCCAGGCAGGGGGAGACGCTGATTACGGTACAGGCGGTTCCAGCTGCCAGCTGGAGACCGTCTGCTGACCATATGCCACTGCAGCCCAGCAGCAAATCCTTCCTTGAAAGGAGACCCGTATGTTGCTCTTCGTGTCTTCCTCTCTGCATCTGCTCATGCTGTTCCCTTTGGCTAGAATGCCCTCTGCACAGCCAAACTCAACTCATCCCTCAAGAACCACTTAGCTGGCTGCTGCCACTCCTGCAAACCCCGTCACCAGTTCCCCATGAGCCTCCCACCCAGCCGTAACCACTCGCCTCTCAGAACTCCCAGAGTGTTCCAGCAATATTTATCTCCTATTTTGCAGATTATAGATTTTGTATAAAGGCGTTCATATGGTCCAAATCTTTATGAATGGAGTCCCCACAGTTATTACAAAGTAGCATAGAGAGATGACGCCATCACAGTCCAAGAGTTCACTAATGAACTGGCTGCTTATCACATTCATCTCCAAAATCCACCTCTGCAGTCTCAGCTGCACTTGTCTCCCCTGTGCCAGCCCCAACAGGTCCTCAGAGGCCAGGCTTCCTGAGGGTGACATGAAAACATCTGTGCACATAACGCAAGTAGATGAAAACCAGTGCCAAATGGAAATGCACATCTTGCAAAGACAATGGGATTTCGTGAATTTCATGAAAGTGAAATTAGTGAGAACAGCTCATGAAGCCATGGGCACATGAAGACATGGCAATTACACCAGTTAACGACACACTACCTGATGGGTACTTAAAAAGAGAATTATTTGTGTACAAAAGAATTGAGTCCTTCATGGAAATGAATGAGCTATGAAATATTTTGCAAAGCTGAATTTCTTTTATAGAACTGTGAACATTAAACATGAAGTGCAGGGGATTTATAGGAAAACGATAGCCCCAAATCAACGCCTCCCTTCGTTGCAATTATAGCATCAATTTTGTTAGAGATAAGAAATACACTTTCTCTAAAACTTTTCATTTGACTATTCAAGATAAAGTCTCAGTCACTTTTCCCACTCTTTATTTTGAAATATGGTGTCCCTGTCTTAAGTAAATTGACTTTAAGGGACTATTTTTCTTGGTTGACAAAGACCTCCTATACTTTTCTTATATCTCGTATTCAACAAAAAAGACCTTGAGGACATAGAATGAGCATGTTTTTTAGCCCATTTCACATATTAAGCTGATTCTGCAATGCATAACAAATATCTTCATAGTCACAATCTATACAGCTTTGGTCATCTGTGGGGGGCAATAGGGGGCTCTCCAGATGTAACCCACAGCTGGAATCCAGTGCCTAGTAAGCCATAGTGTGGATTTGGGGGGTGTAGGGAGGCACACACAACACCCGGGATGTCTGTTTTCTTTTTATATACTGTTCATATACTTTTTACATAATAGATGACAACTAATGTCAAATGAATGAGTAAACAAACTAAACAGAGGCACCCCAGGATGTTCTGTTCACTCAAGCTGGTTAGAGAGAAAACAAAACTTATACCCAACATTCACAATGCTCGCTGAGCTCTCGAGAAACCACCAGGTAACTTAAGACAGGAATTCATTTGCATAGGAAAAGGATAACTTGTTTAGCAAATGATGCCAGAACAACTGGTTTCCTATTTGCCAGAAAATTAAGGCTGAAACTAAAATGCATCCCTATCTCATGTCTTCTATGAAGCTAAATTCTAACAAGTTGAAGACTTCATTGTATGAAGTAAAATTAAAATTTTGCAAGAAAATCTAGGATTCTACAGATATAATCTAAAGGTTAGGGATATCTTACAAACCAAGAATGGAAATCCTAAAGCAATAAAAGAAAAAAAAAGCATATTTGAATATTAAAATTTTGTACATTGTAAGATTATGTAAATAAAATATACATATACACTATAAATCTGCAAAATTATTGTAAAGCAAATGAGAAGATAAAGGGTTAATTTCTATTACATGCAGAGAGCTCTTACAAACTAACCAGAAAGAGGCAAAGGTTATAAAGAGACCGTTTCCAGAAGAGCAAATCTCAATATTAAAAAAAGAAAATTAAGGAAAGATGGGAGGGAAAGAGGGAGGAAGGAAGAAAAAGGAAAAGAAGAAAGTAAAGGAAAAGAAAAGATGTTTGAATTCCTCAGCATTCAAGAAATTTCATATTCAACTCTAAGTTATGCCTAGCACACTGGCAAAAATGTAAAAGTGCCATAAATCCTATTGCAGCTGGGCTGTGGGGAAAATATACTTTCCTACAGTCTAGTAGAAATGTGGAATATGCAATCTCTTCTGAAGGCAATCTGGCAGCATTTAGTAAAATTGTTAAAAGTGCATATACCCTGTGTATGCACCCAGCTCTTGAACCGTTGAAAATCCATCCTATTTGTACCAAAATGTACGAAGATACTTTTACTGCAACGTCGTTCATAGTGGTGCAGAACCAGAAGCAAACAAATTCCCATTACTAGGGGAATGGCTAAGTACTTTGTGAGTATATAAACTTCGTGACATAATGCACATCTGTTGTAAGGAACTAACTTTAATTTGGAACTATACAAGATGACTTGAAGATATTCCTACAAGATATTGAGTGAGAAAATCAAGATGCAGAAAAATGTATGTCATACAATACCATTTTTCCAAAACAATGACTCATTCTCCCTTAAAAAAAGTTCCTTTTATACCTTTGTGTGTGTGAGAGAGAGAGAGAGAGAAACAGAGAAAAAGAGAAAGGAGTTCTAGAGAAAGAAATGAGCTTTGCAGGGTTATGGGGTTATAGAAATACAAAGGAAAACATGGAAGGATATGCTGGGTTTTTTTTTTTTTTAATACAAGTTATATTTGGAGATGGAGGGGCAGATGTGAGGGGAAGGGCGGAGAAGAAGAAAGTGTCCACACTCCAGCAGGAGTCATGTGATCCCTTTTATGTAAATGTACATGTATGTCTCTACATAGGAATGTTACAACTAAGAAACCATCTGGCCTCACATATGTAGTGAGGAAGGTAAATCCTAACCTTTGTCTGCCTGAAACAGTGAGGAAGTCATGAATGAGAAGGGAATCTGAGCCAGAGGATAAAGGAGATTTTGACAAGCAAAGTCGGCAGCAAGATGGAAAGAACTCCTGGCAAAGGAAATATCTGAAACAAAGGAAGGCATTTGGAAGGGCAGGTGTTTTATCCATTCAACAAATGTATTGAGAGTCCATGTTGTAGGCAGAATTTTCTAGATGGTCCGCAAGATTTCCATCCCCAGAGCGAACACATCCGGTATAACACCCTCTCTTTGCATGTAGGTGGGACTTGTCGAGGGGATGAGATTTCACTTCTGTGATTAGATTATGTTGTGTGGCAGAGATGAACTTTGCAGATGTAATTAAGGTCCCTAATCAGTTGACCCTGAGTTCATCCAAAGAGAGATTATCTCATTTGAGCCTGACCTAATCAAGTGAGCTCTTTAAAAGAGAGTATCAGGCTTTTTGAAGGAAGAGATTTGAAGCCAGAGACATGCTCTCCCAGGGTCCTTGAAGAAGCAAGCTGCTGTGAGTTCTATAGCTATAAGGAAATGAATTCTTCCAACACCACAGGAGAGGAGCCAAGCCTCAAATGAGACCCCAGCCCCAGCCAACACTCTGATTGCCGCCTTTGAGACCTTGATCAGAGGGCCTGACTAAGCCATGCCCAGACTTCTCATCCCCAGAAACTGTGAGATCATAAAAGCACATTGTTTTAAGCTGCCAAGTTTATGGCAATTTATTACGTTGCAATAGAAAATTGATCCAGTCTGCTTTGTGACTGCTCCCACTCAAGGCTGTGGAGAAACTGCACGGGATGGTCCAGACCTGGCTTTAACCTTATGGGGCTCATGGTCTGGTTGGGAAGAAAATCTACACTCAAGAATTTAAATCAGCAGCTAGACACAATGGCTCACACCTGTAATCCCAGTGCTTTGAAAAATCAAGGCAGGAAGATTGTTTGAGGCCAGGAGTTCCAGGCCAGTCTGGACAACATAGCAAGACTCCCATCTCTACAAAAAATAAATTAAAAAAAATTTTAGATTAAAAAAAACAACCACGTGTGTAGTTCTAACTACTCAGAAGGCTGAGGTGAGAGGATCCCTTTATTAAGGCCAGGAGTTCAGGGTTGCAATGAGCTGTGATCACACCACTGTACTCCAGACTGGAAAATAGAGTGAGATGCTGTCTCTGGGGGAAAAAAAAAAAAAAAAGTTAAATCAATAAACAAGCTAGTTAGGAAGAGACTTCGAGAAAATATGAGCATAGCTTTGAGGCAGAGAGTAATTGTGGCGGGGGCTGCATTAGCATGGCTGGTGGTCAGGGAGGGCTTTTCTGAGACTGCTTTGATGCCAAAATCCCAAGAAAGAGAAGAAACTGACTGGTCAAAGAGCCGCAGGAAGAGCAATCCCAGCAGAGGGAACAGTATGTGCGAAGTCCTGGAGGCACAAAGTGTGGTCCCATTTGACAGACCATGTGTACAATCACTTCTCACTGAACAAACCTCCAATTGTGGGTTTAGACTCGCACCCTCGAATAACATCTACCATTTCACATACTAAGCTGATTCTACAATGCGTAAAAATACCTCCATAGTCACAATCTATACAGCTTTGGCATCAATGGGGGGCAATAGGGGGCTCTTCAGATCTCAGCTCACTTCAACCTTCACTTCCCAGGCTCAAGCAATCCTCCAGCCTTAGCCTCCCAAGTAGCTGCAACGACAGGCACAAGCCACTATGCCTGACTGATTTTTGTATTTTTTGTAGAGATGGGGTTTTGACATGTTTCCCAGGCTAGTTTCTAACTCCTGAGCTCAAAGTGATCCACCCACCCCGGCCTCCCAAAGTGTGGGGATTACAGGAGTGAGCCACTGCACCCAGCCACATATATGCATTTCTTTTTACAGCTGCCTGAAATTTTGGCAGGGAGCACTGATTTTTCCATTAGAGTAATGATATAATGTCAGTTCTACGGGGGTATAATTTGCATATAATAAAAGCCACCAATTTTAAGTGAACATTTTGTTGAGTTTTGACAATTGTATGCAGTCATATAAATAACCACCATAACAATCGTAATCCAGAATGTTCCCTCATCCCAAAAATGTTCTCTCTCGCCCCTTGGCAGTCAATCTCTTCTCTCCACTATCAGCCCCTGGCAACCAGTACTCTTTGTCAATTTTGTTTTGAATTTTCTAGAATTGCATGCAAATGGAATCTACATTGTGCCTGGCTTCTTCCTAAACATACTATTTTGTTGTTGTTGTTGTTGTTAATACATGTGTTTGGTGAGTGAAGAGGGTAACAGAAGTGAGAGAGACAGCGCTGTGCACAGCTGGTATAGGCTTGGAGGCTGAATGCCACACAGAGCAACAGAGACACACAGACAGACAGTCCACCCAGCAGGGCAGGCCGGGCAGCATTCTGAGGCCTGTAATACTCGGTTGATCGGTGAGAGCCGGCGGTAAGTCTGGCCCAGGGCTGGAGGCACCCATGCACCCTGGAGACTCCCTTGTCCGAGGTCCCAGGTGGTGTTGGTGGTGGCAGTGGGGCTCAGCTCACACCATTCAGGGCCTTGCAGGCAAATTCAGGCGGCACAAAGGCTGTGCGGTGCGCGTCTGGCTGTGGCATTTCAGCTGCATCTGCCCCACCTGCTGATGTGTCGGGTGCTGCACGGGCTCCCAGACATGGGTGCTCATGTTCTGCTGCACAGCATGAAGCCCGTCTGGCCGCAGGGGTAGATGGGGACCATGCAGTCGGTGTAGCCCACCACGGCAACTGGCAGAACTGCTGCATCTCCTTATGAGGTGAAGGTGCAGCCACTGACGCGCTCTCTGGCAGCAGAGAATGCCGTCCTCCACCAGGGCCACCTTCATCCGCTGACAATAGGCTTCCTTGAAGAGGGTTTCGGCTGGGCCCATGTGGTCTGAGAAGTCAGTGATAACGTCGAAGGCATCCTAGTTCTGCTTCATGAACTCTGAGAAGTCAGTGATAACGTCTGAGAAGTCAGTGATAACGTCGAAGGCATCCTAGTTCTGCTTCATGAACTCAAAACGGTCACCCACATGAAGGGTCAGCTTTGAACTAGAGTAGCAACTGGCCGTGCCTGGCAGGAACTTCTGAGAGACTTGGATGACGTCCTTGTCAATGTTACACTGGACCACAGACTCCAGGCAGAGGTGCTTCCCCACTTTGTGCAAGACACGCATCTCTGCCCGCAGTGGTCGTGGTTGGAGTGGCTTTCGTGGGTTGGGGTGGCTGCAGAGAGGCAGGATGGCTACCATCTCCTGGCAGAAGAACTCGTCCCTCTCTGTGCCCGGAATGATGCCATCCAACACCAGCGCATTGCTGTAGGTTTTACTGCAGAAGACAAGGAGGTTCTGGTAGTGCGAGTGCTGGTCGTGGAGCAGAGACAAGGCCTGCCCGGACCACAGGCTGCACGTCTGGTGGAACCAGCCCTCGGGGATGGCAGTGAGGCCGGGGGCAGTAGAGCCCTTAGGGTCAGGCTCCATGGCAGGCAGGCAATGTGGGGCACGGACCTGGGACTACAGGCCACGTGGAGCCACAGCACACTGGGACCGGCTGCATCATACTTTTGAACTCCATTCCTGCTGCTTTTAGCGGTAAATCATTTCTTTTGCATTGCTGTTGAGTAGTATCATACTCCATTGTAACCGCATACACTGGTGTGTTTACCCACTCGCCGGGTGATACGCCTTTGTGTTGTTTTGTGATGAATAAAGCTGCTATGTGTGGACATATGTTTTCATTTGTTTTGGATAAATAGCGAGGAGTGAGATCACTGGGTCAAACAGTAAGTATGTGTTTAACTTTGTAAGAAACTGGGAGCTGTTTTGACACAGCGGTGATACCATTGGAACGGCCACCCATCACGTAGGAGGGTTCCGTCTGCTCCAAATGTTTGCCTACACTTGGTCTTGTCAGTCTCTCTCGATTTAGCAGTTCTACTGGGTGTGTCGTGGCATCGCATGGTGATTTTACTTTGCATCAACAAAGACGTTGAGCATCTTTTCATGTACTCGGCTGCCACTCAGATATCTTCTTTGGTAAAATGTCTGTTCAGATCTCTCGTCTCTTTTTAACCAGGTTTTTCACTTCTCGACATTGAGTTGGTCTCCATAACCTCCACCACCAGATGGGACTTTCATTATGATGTTATATTGCAGAACAAAGGGGATTCTGTAGATGTGATTAAGATTAAATAGTCAGCTGACCTTAAAATAGGAAGATTATCCTGGATTATCCAGGTGGGCTCAGGATAATCATGTGAACCCTCAAAAGCCAACAGGGAAGGCAGAGAGATTCAAAGCATGAGTAGGACTCCACCCCCCATAGCCAGCTTGAACATAGGGAGGACCACATGGAAAACATGGGAAGGAAATGAATTCTACCAACCACCAAGGAACTTGAAAGAGGACCTGAGTCCCAGATAAGAACCACAGCCTGGCGGATACCCTGATGTTAGCCTGGTCAGACCCTCAGAGGAGAACCCAGTCACATCATGTTGGAAAACCTGTGAGATAAGACATGGTTGCTGTGTTAAACCCCTAAATTTGCGGCAATTTGTTACACAGCAGTAGAAAAGTAATACACCATCTCTTTATTAAAAGCAAAAAAAAAAAAAAAAAAAAAAAAAAGAAACCCACGAAAGTTAAGAGATCCATAAATTTCAGCACAAATGAGAGTGCATACTCCTTGGTGGAACTAAAGTATTCACACCCGTGTAGTGCTATGCAAACAAAACACACTTGTGTTGAAACACTACAGCCAACCCCTTCCAGGACACACACCTCCTACCTGGCCCCCGCAGGCATTTGAATTCATGACTCCGTTTTTAGAGTTTCTGGAAACTGTCTTTAGTTCTTCTCCTCACAGCCTACCATCCCAGGAAGCCCAGGCCTCTTGGTTCTCAGGGAAAGTCCTGCTCACATTTTCCGGATGACATCAACCCCGCGGGAGCCAAGGCTGTGTTTGGAGGTGTTTTCTTCCATTCTTTGTGTGTTTTGTTTTGTTTTGTTTTGTTTTGTTTTTTACCTTCTTAGACCCAGGAACCAGTCCAAGCAATGTGTCCTTCCCCAACATGTTAACACAAACAGCCGCTTCCCAAACTGAAGAGGCACATGCTACCTTAATTACGCGGTTGCTATTGAAACACTTGAGTGACAGACAAAACCTTTCATTTGGGGAGAAAATTAATTGTACACAAACAAGAGCACATTTCATCTTGAATTAAATTCTTCAACATTCCCTTGGCAGAGAACCCTTCGGCCGTTTCTCTCCTTTTCTTTTTGGCATTAAGTCTCACCCCTTTTATGAGAGATTTTCTTGGCAAACAGGTCCAGCCTTTGAGGTCCCAGGAGGGTTTTGCTGTCACTTCCCTTTCTTGATCATTCTGTCGCCTCTGTTGAAGCCTCATTGGCTCCCGCCCACCCTGAGCCATGACCCACCCACCCCAGCCCTGTTCCTTCCTAACGCAGTCCCCTCCCCTCAGCCTCTGAAGTGTAAAACTGTCCCAAGTCCATAATACCCTGCCCTCCCCAAGGCCGGCAGCGGTCTGAGGTAAGTGAATGATTAAACATGATGAATAACAGAGCGGAAAATGCAGCGAGGGGAAAGAGCTCACTTTAGCTGCGACTCTGGGATTTATTGCTGAGTGCCACAAATAATGAAATCATCAATCTTCCCCAAACTAAAAAAAGGAATCCACCACAGCAAGTTTGAAAAGGGCAGGGAGGAAAAGTCCTGCCTCCTCATTGGAGCAGTTTAGGGCCTGGTTGCTCTGTGATCTCGCTGCCCAGCTAATCCGCCCTGGACACCCTGGGAACTGTGCAGAGGGGACATCCCTGACCTGTCACCTGTCCCGTTGCTCTGATCCTGAAACTCGCTGACTCACTTATGGGAGGAGAGGACGGTCTCGGGTCTGTGAGCTGTGTCACTGGCACACCAGTGGGTGTTTTCCGGTTCACACATCATCACAATAGCACAGCCGTTGGCCTGGGTCAGAAAGGTGCATTTCAAGGCTCCCACATAGGCACTTCTGGGGCAGGCTTCCTAAATGGGAGGGCACCCAGGCCTGTGGGAATCTACTCTTCTCCAGCCCTTCTTTCCTTTAGCTGCTCATTAGCCCCGGATCCTCCAGCAGCCGTGACCTGGGGCCCTTTCCACATGTCTCACTGTCCTGGGTTGAACTGTGTCCCTTTCAATATTCCTTTCTTGGAATCCTAACCTCCAGTACCTCAGAATGTAACCTTCTTTGCAGAGGTAATCAAAGTAAAATGAAGGCCGGGCACCGTGGCTCACGCCTGTAATCCCCGAACTTTAGGAGGCCGAGGCAGGCGGATCACCTGAGGTGTTTGAGACCTGCCTGGCCAACTTGGTTAAACCCTGTCTCTACTAAAAATACAAAAAATTAGCTGGACGTGGTGGTGCGCACCTGTAATCCCAGCTACTCAGGAGGTTGAGCCTGGAGAATCGCTTGAACCTGGGAGGCAGAAGTCGCAGTGAGCCGAGATCATGCCATTGCACTCCAGCCTGGACAACAGAGTGAGATTGTCAAAAAAAAATAAAAGTCAAACAAAAAAAAGTAAAATGAGGTGATTAGGGTGGGCCTTTATAGAATATGACCAGTGACCTCATTAAAAAAAAAGAAGAAAGAAAGAGAAAGAAGAAAGAAAGAAAAGAAAGAAGAAAGAAAGAGAGAGAGAGAAGGAAGGAAGGAAGGAAGGAAGGAAGGAAGGAAGGAAGGAAGGAAGGAAGGAAGGAAGGAAGGAAGGAAAAGAGAAAGAGAGAAAAGAAAAGAAAGAAAGAAAGAAAGAAAGAAAGAAAGAAAGAAAGAAAGAAAGAAAGAAAGAAAGAAAGAAAGAAAGAAAGAAAGAAAGAAAGAAAGAAAGAAAGAAAGAAAGAAAGAAAACAAACTTGGGCACAGAAACACACATAGAGGAAAGATGCAAGGAGAAGATGGCCCACCTACAAGCCAAGAAGAGAGGCGTGGAACACAACATTCCCTCACAGTCCTCAGAAGGAACCAACCCCACTGCCACCTTCATCTCAGACTCCTGGCCTCCAGAACTACAGAACGATATGTTTCTGCTGTCAAAGGGCCCAGTCCAGGGTACCAGGTTATAACGGCCCTTGCAGATTAGTGCCCTCACCAACAGACATGTTTCATTTGGCCCTCTCTCTTTTGTGTTTGTTTTTGTTAAATGAGCCAACATTCAAGACTCAAATTATTTTACATAAGAATCTCTTTCACTGAAACTCTAGACACTGGCCAACCCTACTTGGCAGGAGCTGAGTGGAGGCCAGCCCCCCTCAAGCCCTCCAGAGCCCCTGGTGCTGGTCGCTGTCTCCTTGGCGCCAAGACTGAATGTCAGACATTATTTGTCTCAGGAGGGTTGAGTTCCAGATACCAGGAACCACATTAGCCATGTTAGGCAGAAAGGGATTGAATACAGGGGACTAGGATCCCCTTGAAATCATGAGAAGGGCAGGGGCACAGGCTGCAGTCTGGGTCCTCAGAAGTGACACCCAGAATAGGACCCCAGAACTGATCTGCCAGGGACATAAACAAACCACATAGCCAGGCACTCCAGAGAAATGGGCTGTGGGGTTGAGGGAGCAGGGGTAGGAACTGCTGAGTTAAGGACACATCAAGGATCAAGAAGCAACTGCCTCCAAAATGCACCCCCAACCTACACAGAGGAGCCAATGATAGCCTCTGAGGATTGGCCCCTGGGCTGTCCATTTCTTTCTTTCTTTCTCTTTCTTTCTTTCTTTCTTTCTTTCTTTCTTTCTTTCTTTCTTTCTTTCTTTCTTTTCTTTTTTTTTTCTTTCTTTCTTTTTCTTTTTTTTTTTTTTTTGACAGAGTCTCACCCTGTTGCCCAGGCTGGAGTGCAGTGGTGTAATCTTGGCTCACTGCAACCTCCGCCTCCCAGGTTCAAGCAATTTTCCTGCCTCAGCCTCCCAAGTAGCTGGGACTACAGGTGCATGCCACCATGCCCGGCCAGTTTTTGCATTTTTAGTAGAGACAGGGTTTCACCATGGTGGCCAGGCTGGTCTCAAACTCCTGACCTCTGGTGATCTGCCCACCTCAGCCTCCCAAAGGGCTGGGATTACTGGCTGGAGCCACTGTACCCGGCCCATTTCTTTCTTCACAGCAAACTCAGCCCCATTACCTCGAAAGCCCACTGGTGCCAAACTCGAATTTTTACACACCTGATTATTTTTAAAATAACCCAAAGTGATTTTTAGCCATTTAGAGCCTGGCTGCTTTGCCTATCCTGCAAAACCTCACGTGACAGCTCTTACTCATGCATAAAAGATAGAAAGCTTTGTCATTATAGGGCCCCCAAATGTTCTCTGCCCTTGGGAGCACCCTGACCCAGAGACTCCCTGGGCTACGGTGCTGAGCGACATCACTTCGTCACACAAGCTCCTGCCCCCAGAGTTCCCTTGCCCTCCCTGGCTTCTGCTGCGAGGGACCTTTCCTGCTTGCAAACCTGTCAAAGTACTGCCCAGTGAGGCGAGTGTGTGCTACTGCCACCTTGTGGTCAGATTTTCCCCCAATCAGCTCCCAAATCCCGGGAGCAAACCCACAAACTGAATGGCCGTGTCCTGGAACCCTGATACAGAAGACTCAACCCTTCCCACTGTGCCCCCTGCTAGAGGCACTCACTGAAGCGGGGGTCTCAACTCCTCCACGTCCAAGAGCCTGGGAAATGCAGGTTTCAGCTTTCCGGCCTTTGCAGCTCCGCAAGCGGACCGGGTGGAGGTGCCCACCCACAGCACTCATCACACACTGACCTCGGGCTGCAGCTTCTGCTTTCCTGACACAGGCCCCCTTCATTCATGTATCGGGGTACAAGGAAGCATCCTCATATGTGCCACATAGTGAGGGCTGGGAAACTAGGTGGGCTGGACTATGATCCTCCATCTTCCTCTCCGGGGTCACCGACTCTCCAGGATCGCCTGGAACTCTCCAGTTGTAGCACCGATAGTCCCATATCCCAGGAAACCTCTCAGTTCTGAGCCAATGAGGACGGGTGGTCCCCATGCTTCTCTCCCGGCAGAGCCACCCCTATTCTTCTGCAAATGATTCCAGTGAACAGCAAGGGTTCTTTGCTAAAAGTGACTACAAATAATCAGTCTACATCCTCCCCCAGATAGAAAGGAGCATTAGTTATGATACAAGGTTTCCCAAAACAAGGTACGCATACCTCCAAAGATGATTTGGGTCTTTCACAAATGAATGCTGCTTTTTTCTGTTTTTGTTTGTTTGTTTGTTTGTTTGTTTGTTTGTTTAATGGAGATGGGGCCTCACTGCCCAGACTGGTCTCAAACTCTTGGCCTCAAGTGATCCTCCTGCCTTAGCCTCCCAAAGTGCTGGAATTACAGGCATGAGCCACCATACCCAGCCTGTGCTGCTTATTTTAATAGTATAAGAGTACTTGGACATTAGACAAAAATAAAACTAGCATATGAAACATACAAATTTTTAAAAATTAATATTAGAAGAGATTGTATAATGCAGATGATAAAAATTATGACAGCAGTTCGGGAATGTCTGAGATTTGAGAGCTCTGTTGCAGTAGGAAAATCTGAGCCTGGGAGCCTGTGGGCTGGGATAGGCACCCTCCCTCTGCACCTGCTGGTCGTGTGACAGTGGACACACTGCATGACCTTGGAATTCAGCTCCTCATGTGTAGCATCATGAAGCTGCCATGGTCCTGTGGGTTCTTCTCCCTCAAATGCAAAGACCAACCATGTCGTGGATGCCAAGGTCTGCACAGGCTGCCCCCCAGTTCCTGCTGCTGAGACTTCCTGGTGTGGCCCCAGACTTGTCCTTTCTACTCCTGGTCCCCAACTCCTCCTGTGTCTGAGAACTCCACACAGAGCCAGGCACGAAGGTCCTGTTTGGATTGAGTTAGGGGTCTGCCACTTGCAGCCAAAGGGCCCTAATGGATATAAATGGCTCTAGACCAGGGGTCTGCAACCCCCAGGTCACAAACCACTACTGATTTGTGGACTGTTAGGAGCCAAGCTGCACAGCAGGAGGTGAACGCCTGAGCTCTGCCTCCTGTCACAGCAGCAGCAGCAGCACTAGATTCTCATAGGAGGGCAAACCCTGTTGTGAACTGTGCATGTGGGGTATCTAGGTTGCCAGCTCCTTATGAAAATCTAATGCCTGATGATCTGCCACTGTCTCCCATCACCCCCAGACGATACCGTCCAGTTGCAGGAAAACAAGTGTAGGGTTCCCTTTGATTCTGCATTATGGTGAGTTGAATAATTATTTCATTACATGTTACAATGTAATAATCATAGAAATAAAGTGCACAATAAATGTAATGTGCTTGAATCATCCTGAAACCATCCCCATCCCCACCCCAGACCATGGAAAAATTGTCCTCCATGAAACTGGTCCCTGGTGCCAAAAAGTTGGGCACTGCTGCTCTAGACAGTCCCATCATCCTGGATTGGGTCTCAGATCCTGTCCCTCTGGCCTTGCCGGCTGCACCTTTGCATGTCCTGGTCCTGTTCTCTCCTCCTGGGACCTCCTTCCTCACTCTCCCACCTTCCCTTCTCAGCCCAGCTCACATATTAGCTCCTCCTGGTAGACCTCCCTGAACTCCTTTCTCTGAGTCTCATGGAACCTGCTCCTCTGTACAGGCTCACCTGTGGCCCTGCCTCCTCCTGAACTGACCGACCACAGTGGGGTCTGGGTGATGTTATATCACCAGCCAGGGGCTGGAGGAACCACAAGGCCCTCCTCCCTCTGTGGACAGGGTACTAGACACCCTGCTCAGGCTCATTCATCCTTATAGACTCCATCTTTCTGTCTCAACTCTGATTTCCCCCAAAACCGACATCTTTGGGTTTGTAGCAAGCAGCTTGATCACCTCCCAGCACATACACGGCCACGGGATGACTCCACTGATACCTGTGGGCTATTGCAGCACACATTTCATGGGTTGAGGGGTGAACATCATGAGTGTGGGTCTCGCTCAAGCTTTGTTTTTCACCATGAGAACATTCTAGAGAAGGCCTGGAAGCTTGCGGCATCCGCCAACATACTCATAATTATAAATTCATCACAGCTCATCAGTCCCACGTTTGGAGCATCTCCATAGGAACAGTGAGAAGTGACCTTGGATTTGCTCTCGACTCCTTTCTCCCTCACATCCCTTCCAACTGATCAGAAAATTCTCAACACCCACAGCTTCTGCAGCCCCTTCCCCTGGCTCACATTCAAACAGGTTCTGATACACTACCTTCTCCTCTTGCCCTTTCAGGCCTTGGGAGGCTGGAGCTAGTCCCAGGGGCAGCACGCCAACCTTGGTCCCTACAACCCAGCCCCACCGCTCATGGTCGCTGAACAGTCTCTTCCTTAACTCTCCCTGGCTCTTCTTTTTCGTGAGGTTTTCCTGTCCCACCCTGAAGAGAAGAAGATTTAAAACACCGTCAAATATGCCATGACAGCATCGACTCATAAGATAGATGCCAATTTTAGAGATGTTAAAGATGCAGAAAAATGCACATCTTAGAGCCAGCAAAAGATATTAGACATTTATGCGTATCTGGTCTGTCTCTTTCACTCCTCCAGCGGGAACTCCACGAGGCAGGGACACTGCCTACTTTCCTGTTGACTTCTCAGAGACCAGAGCGATGCTTGGCTTGTGGCAGGAGCTCACTACGTACTTTTTGGGGGGTTTTTGTTGGGTTTTTTTGGGGTTTTTTTGTTTTTGTTTTGTTTTTGTTTTTGACACTGAGTTGCTCTGTCACCCAGGCTGGAGTTCAGTGGCACAATCTCAGCTCACTGCAATCTCTGCCTCCTGGGTTCAAGCCATTCTCCTACCTCAGCCTCCCAAGTAGCTGGGATTACAGGTACACGCCACCATGCCTGGCTCATTTTTATGTTTTTAGTAGAGACGGGGTTTCGCCATGTTGGCCAGGCTGGTCTCGAACTGCTGACCTCAAGACATTGCCAGATCACTGTAAGGAGGTGATAAATGCTTGACCCGGCTCAGCGTGTTTGGGGCCAGGGTTATGTTCTGAGATATAGGAGGGTTAACTAAGCTGGGGATGTGGATTGTTTATACCCCACCACCTCCGCCACCCTGTGCCTCAGCCTCCCAAAGTACTGGGATTATAAGCATGAGCCACTGCACCAGGCCAGTATTTGAATAAAAGACTGAATCAGCAAGAGACATCCAGCCTCTGGTAGCTGGCCTCCAGTGAGCCCCTCTTTCAGGAACTCGGCCGTCCCCCACCATGTAGTACCATATTTGGTGGGGGTGACCAACAGCATTTGGGAGAAGTGATGATGTGCCACTTCCAATAGTAGCTTATAAAGGCAGCCACTTCCATCTTGGTCCTCTCTCTCTCTCTCTCTCTCTCTCTCTCTCTCTCTCGGAAGCCATGTGGTGGAGAGGCCCATGTGGTGAGGGACCAAAGCTTCCTCCCAGTAGCCACGGAAATTATCCTGGAGGCCCATCTGCCTCGAGCTCTTACAAGTCTTAGAAGACTGCAGCCCCAGCCAACAACTTCCCTCAACCTCGTGACAGATTCTGGGAGCTCAGCTGCTCCCAGAATCCTGACCCTCAGAAACATATGAAATAATAAATGTTTGTTGTTTTAAGTCACTAAGTTTTGGAAGTAATTATTTACAAAGCAGTAGATAACTAATCCACAGCCACAGCTTAGTTAACCCTCCTATATCTCAGAACATAACCCTGGCACAAAACACTTTGAGCCGGGTCAAGCATTGATCACCTTCTTACAGTGATGTAGCAATGTCTCGTCCTCTCCACTGCCAAGCCTTCCAGGATCCACTCCATTTTTCTCTTTCAGCCTGAGCCCCGGGCCCAGCTGAAGGTGGGGCCTTCCAGAGCTTCCCCCCACCAACATCCCTGTGAGTTTTGCCCTTCCCCAGTCCTGACACTGTTGCTGGTTAACTTTCCTGCAGACCCTTCTACATGGGGCCCAAAAGACTCAGGGAACAGAAATAGACATTTGTTATGGTACATCTATACCATGGAATAGTATGCAGCCTTGAAACAGAAGGAAACCATGTCCTTTGCAGCAACATGGATGCAGCTGGAGGTCATTATCCTAAGTGATTTAACATAGGAGCAGAAAACCAAATACCACATGCTCTCACATATAAGTGGGAGCTAAACATTGGCTACACATAAACATAAACATGGCAATGGTGGACACTGGGGATGGCTAAATGGGAGAAGGGAGGGGAGAAAGTGCTGAAAACCTACCTACTGGGGAGCCAGGCGCAGTGGCTCACACCTGCAATCCCAGCACTCTGGGAGGCCGAGGTGGGTGGATCACCTGAGGTTGGGAGTTCAAGACCAGCCTGACCAATATGGAGAAAACCCCCTGTCTCTACCAAAAATACAGGGGAGGAGAAGGAGGAGGCACGCCTCAGGCGTTAATCCTGCCTCCCCTCCTCCCCCCAGCCCCACTTGTTGCAGGATACATGGCCTCTGGGTTGAACACCTCACAACAGGATGTGTTTTAGCATGGAGTTTATCAAATCGCAGGCTGTGATCCATTAGTGGGTCTTGAAATCAATTTAGAGTGTCGAGCCCGGCATTGAAAATCTGGAATAGACCAGAATAGACTAGGTCAGGAGATATCAGAGTGCGCTGTGTGCAGCGAGGGTGAGTGTTGTTTGGGGAAACGTGTTGCGTTTCTGTATAAATGGATGTGCGTGTGTGCTGGGTGGCAGTTTGCAATGTGTTTCTTACGGGGGGTTGCATTAAAACGTTACAGAATCTCTGTCTTACGGCCTCATGGTAACACAGAGGATAATCACGTAGTGGTGATTATTTTCCTCAGAACCTTACATGTCCCTGATTTGAGACCAGTTTATAAGACTGAGAAACAGGCCTAAGCTGGTGCCAAGAGTTTTGGTTACATCAAGGATAAGGCTGTGGCTGTCTCATCCCACAGTCCACGATGAGGGGTGGAGGGGAATTGAACCGCAGGATGAAGTGATGAACGTGTGAGAAATGAGACCGGGAAAGGCAGAGGTTCGGAAGGCAAACAGAGAGAGGGAGAGGAAGGGACGTGGGGAGGGGCAGGTGACTGTGAGGGAGAGAAAAGGGGTGCAGGTCATTCCTGGAACTCCAGGAGCTGCCTTCCTGCATTGCTGAGTCAGCGCCGCCTGGACTCAGAAACATTCATTGTCCATTCAGTGACCCATTGGAGCTTAAGAGCTCTGTTAGGATCCAAAATGTGTCCAGTAGATCTTTAGAGCCATTCAGTTTTCATCCCGTGTGGGACCTGAACACATGTGCATACAAACTAACACACATACACACACACAGATACACATGCCCACACACACTCACGCATCCATGTGCTCACACACAGATACACTCATGCGTATGTGTACATACAATGCCCACGCATATATGCACACTGATACATACACACTCACACAGACACACTCATATGCACACACTAACACACATAGCCACACTTATATGTGCACTCACACACATGCTCACTCCCACACCCACACACGCCCACGCACTCACAGACACGGTGAGTCGGGTGTATTTAATATGCAGTTCGTGCCCGTGCCTCCCCCCAGATCCCCATGTGACCTGCTTATCAGAGGAGGCCCAGAGTCCTGGGGGGAGCCCCGGTGTCCCTCCCCCTGATCTCCATGACAACCCAGCCGGACGCCGGTTTGTGAGTGTGAAAGCTTCAGGGCCCACACGACCTCCCACGTTAGTTCATGCACATCAGCTGTTCACTACTCAATGCGCCCATGTTATGTGAGGCAGCGAGGCACAAAACTGGCATCTGTTGTGGGGCGTGTGTGTGTGTGTGTGTGTGTGTGGTGAGTTTGGCACACAGGATGAGGTTTGGGGCAAAAGAGCATGAAAGATGCAGCCAATAGTAATTGCATTACAGCTGTTGATTGCTTTCAAAGGACTTAACATAGAATATGAATCCCAAAGACACATGACATCTGGTGAATTAGAGCATCTCACGGACAGAGTGGGGGTAAAAGGAGGAACAACACACTTGCAAATTTGATGAAATTTCTCACATGGTCCTGAAATTGCTGGTGGAATGGGGGATTGCAGTCCGGGTATGAGGCGTTCGAGAGAATCTGAAAGTTTCCCCCAAAAAGGGCTCCCCAGAAACTAGCACCGATCAGGCCGTGGAAAGCCCAAGGCCCCACACGACAGGTTCTGGGCTCTGCCTTCCTTGAACACAGGGGTGGAGGGGCTGGGGAGAGAGGCAGAGGCTGAGAATGGCTGGAGACAAATGGTCGAATTCAGTTCTTTTATCTGTAGCAGGGACTCAAACCCAGGTTGTCCTGGCTGCTGGAAGGTTGAGCAATGCTGGGCCGTATTTCGACACATGGCTTCACTGGCTGAAGCAGGGCTGGTCCTGTGGCCGAGACACCCTCTTCCAGCCCTGCACAGGTCCCCTGACCCCCAGGCCTGCAGGCATTCACACACCCCCATGCAAAGCCCCCAACCCTCCTTGGACAAGGACAGGCATAGCTTCAGGACATCGTCCTCCTGCCCTACGTGGGCAGAGTTGAGTCCCCAGAGCTGAGAGGGAGGCTCCCCAATACCCATCTCCCGACAATGGCCACTGCTCCTCAAAGGGTCACTTCCAAAGAATGCCAGGTGGCAGGCACCAGGTTTTGGCATCTGATACGCTCCCATCCGCTCCCTGGGTCCAAAGCAAATCATCCTTTGTAATCTCTGACGGGGAACAACTGGCCGCTGTCCTTTAATTAGCAGGGGACGCACTAAGCTATGGTCTCCTGCAGGCTCCGTAAACGTCCGTGAAATCAGCCTGGTGACTCCAAGCTCGGTGCAGACTGCGGGGCCCATAGATGCCAAGGGGGAGCCCCCGCCCCCGGTCTGGCTCTGAGAACAGCCTCCAGGAGAAAATGCCAAGTCGCTGGGACTTGTGACAGCTGCTCAACCCGGAAAGTTCTTTCTTGCAGATTGAGATCCAGGCTGTGATCTGGGCTGGCTCTGCACATTCCAGCCGCCGTTTTACCTGCTGGTTGGAGCTGCCTTGGTACCTCTGAGGGCTGCTTGTGCATGGGTGGGGGCTGCTTTTGAACACATGGCGGCCCCATCAGCTGCGCCTTCTCCACTTCTTCTGGCCTTATTAAATGATGGTTACTGCAGGGAGGATGCAGCGCCAAGCTGTCCCAGGAGAAATTCAAGCCTCATTTCCTTCTGAGACACTGGGATGGGGCCACGTGCAGAGTCTCAGTGCCTGGATCCCGGGTGCGTCGTCCGAGGCTGTGCATGAGGTGCCAGGGCCTGGCCCTGGGCTGTGTGGGACGGGATTGAAGCGTGTCTGATGAGAGGGCCCAGGTCACACCCACCAGGGGCCAGGAGTGCCAGATGTAGATGCCAGTGCCTGCCCAAGTCACCCAAAACAGAGAAAGGGAGGCGCTGGGAAGCCCTCGGGCCAGAGGCTGATGATGTGGAGTCCTCGAGGGGACTGCCTGCTGCTCAGGGCAGAAGGGGACATCCTGATGCGGCACCCGTGACAGCCCCCCAGTGTTCCTGTCCCCTGGACCCACTGTCCCCGGAGACCTGCGGAGGGAACCACTGCTGACGAGAAGGCGTCTCTGTCACTTGCTTTGTCTCCCCTCGGTCACCTCAAACACATGCTCACAGCCCTCGGGGGACAAGCCTCTGTTTCTGCCCCCTTCTGATGCCCCTGCCCCATGGGTGTGGCCACTGCTCCTGGCTTGCAGTGTCTGTGCGGCTATGACAACCCGGGTTCCTCTCAGGGCGGGTGTCCCTCCTGCAGAAAGCTCCCCCTGTCTTCTGGGCCCTGGCCCTGCTCCTGGACAGAGGAGGGAGGACTGGGGTGGTGGCCGATGGATTCTCATGTCACCTCTTTCCCGTATTCCCCTGGGCTCTTCCTTCAGAGCCTCCACCCTGCACCCTGATGACTCACTACGTCTCGTGTAGGAAGCCCCCGGTGACATCTCATGCCCTGTACACAGGTCCCTGCAGCCCAGGCCCTTCCCCAGCTCTGCTGCCTCTGGGGGAAACCCCACTTTCACCCCTCCCTCCCTCCTTACATCTGGCGGGGAGTGCAGGGGACTTGCTGGAGGGAAGCCACATGTGAGACCCACACGATGCACCAACCCCCACCCCATCTATTTCCTTCCGTCTCTTCTGCAGTCAACACAGCCTTGGCTCTGCATTCGGCCCTCTCTTTACGGGGCTGTGTCTGGACAGATGAGGCTGGAAAACAACTCACTGGGCCGAGCTGGGGTGTGTTGTCGATATCACAGCCAGGCCTGTGCAACAGGAGGCTCCAGGATCCCTTTGGGGTAGGGTGGGGTTCAGGAGAGTGCAGGTTAAATGGGATGAGCAGGGGCAGGTAGATAGCAGGGGTGATTAATTTTTCTCAAAGCGTTGCCAGGCTACGTTTTAATTCCTCATCTATGGCTCAGGCACGAAGAAAGCTGATGTTCTGCTGCCAACCTGGCTTGTCTTTTAATCACACCCTTTGCTTGTCAGTTAAGACACCCTGGTATACTCTCGTTGCTTTTTAGCAATCTTTGCAACTTGCTGGACTTTTCCACCCAAATAGGAACAGTAGACCATGTGTACCGTGTGCCAGGCACTGTGCTAAATGCATTAGCTGTTTCAATCCTCACGATAGCCCTATGAGATGGGCACTCTCATTATCCTTATTCTATAGATGAGGAAATTGGCACAGAGAGGTTAATTAACTAGCCCAGAGTCACTCAGCTAGTGAGTGGCAGAGCTGAGATTTGAACGTAGGCAGCCTGGCTTCAGGGTCTATGCTCTTAATGTCTCACTGTAGGGCTCTTAAGTGAGTTCCCAGCTTCCATGGCTTCAGTTGAAGGGAATTCTCTGTGGAGGCCGGGCTAGATGGAAGTTTATCCATGGGTCCTACAGCGGCCATCTGGAAGGATGGGATTGACTGTGACTCAGACTCTACCCTTGCCGCTGCCTCCGCTGGGAGCTCTGTCCCCTGGCTCACCCCAGGATCTGCTCCTCCTCCCTCCTCAGGACTCAGGTGCAGCATTGCAGAGGGTGTTTGCTGAGCATCTGCTATCTGCCAGGCACTGTGCTAGGTGCAGGGGATCTCGCAACAAACAAAATTCCTGCTTTTATGAAGCGGACATTCAGTAAGTGGAGAGGGATAAACAAATCAGTGAAAGGTACGCATGTCAGCTGCTAATCCACGCTATGGGGAGACATTCAGCAGGCTTGGGGATAGGAAGCTCCAGGTATGTGGGAGGGTGCGTTAGCTTCCTGTGGTTGCTGTGACAAATCACCTCCAACTTGATAACTTCGAACAACACAGATGGACTCTCTCCTAGCTCTGGAGGTCAGGAGTCTGCCCTCAATTTCACTGGGCTAAGTCAAGGGGTCAGCAGGGCTGGCTCCTGCTGGAAGCGCTGAGGGCAGGATTCTTTGCATTTTCAGTGTCTGTATTTCCTCCCTCCCTCTTTTTTTCTCTTTCTTTCTTTCTTTCTTTCTTTCTTTCTTTCTTTCTTTCTTTCTTTCTTCCTTCCTTCCTTCCTTCCTTCCTTCTTTCCTTCCTTTCTTCCTTCCTTCCCTCCCTTCCCTTCCTTTCCTTTCTTTCCTTCCTTACTCCCTTCCTCTCTTTCTTTCTCCCTTCTCTTTCTCCTCCCTTTCCTTCCCCTTCCCTTCTTCGCTTCCCTTCCCTTCACTTCTATTTCCTCCCCTCCTCTCTGCCTTTCTTTCTTTCTTCTTTCTTTCTTTTTCTCTCTTTCTTTCTTTCTCCCTTCCCTTCCCTTCTCTTCCTTTCCTTTCCTTTCTTTCCTTCCTCTCTTCCCCTCTTTCTTTCTCCCTTCTCTTTCTCACTCCCTTTCATTCCCCTTCCCTCCTTCCCTTCCCTTCCTTTGCCTTCCCTCCCTTCCCCTCCTCTCCTCTTTCTTTTTTCTTCCTTTCTTTCTTTCTTTTTTCTTTCTTTCTTTCCTTCTTTCTTCTCTCCCTCTCTTTCTTTCTTTCTCCCTCCCCTTCCCTCTCTTCCCCTCCCCTCTCCTCCCTCCCTCCCTTCCTCCTTCCTTCCCTTCACTTCCCCTTCCTTCCTTCCTCCCTCCCTTCCTTTTTTTTTCCTCTCTGTCTTTGTTTCTTTCCTTTTTTTTAGAGATGGGGTCTCGCTCTGTCACCCAGGCTGGGGTGCAGTGGTACAGTCTTGGCTCACTGCAGCCTCAGCCTCCTGGGTTCAAGTGATTCTCCTACCTCAGCTTCCCAAGTAGCTGGGACTACAGATGCGCACCACCACGTCTGGCTTTTTTTTTTTTTTTTTTTTTTTGTATTACTAGTAGAGATGGGGTTTCACCATGTTTGCCCAGCTGGTCTCAAACTCCTGACCTCAAGTGATCCACCCGCCTCAGCCTCCCAAAGTGCTGGTCCGGCCTGTATTTTCCTTTAAGCCCCTCGTATTCTGGGCTCGTGGCCCCTTCCTCCATCCTCAAGCACATGATTCCAGTCTCTGCCCTGTCACAGCTCCTCTGACTCAGACCCTCCTGCCCCACTCCTATAAGGAACGCTGTGATTACACTGGGCCCACCCAGGTCATCTAGAGTCATCTTTCTATCTCAAGATCCTTTACTTAACTACATCAGCAAAGCCTCTTTGCAATGGACATACCCACAGGTCCCAGGGGTTTGAATGTGGACACATATGGGGGGCCCTTGTTCAGCCCCCTATGGAGGGTGGTTGGTGATTTTCAGTAGGATGGTCAGGGAAGACCCCGCTGAAAAGCCACCATTTGAGCCAAGACCGGAGGAGCTGAGGCTGTGGGCCAGGATGACATTGAGGGTAGGGCCTTCCAGGCAAAAGAGCAGTGAGTCCAAAGCCGGCCGCAGGTGCGCTGGCGTGTTCCAGGAAAACCGGGGAGGGAGCCACAGCTGCGGCCGAGCGAGGAGAGGAGCAGCGGGAGGTGAGGCCAGAGAAGCTTTGGGGGCAGAAGTTGCGGGTCTCATGGTTGTCATGAAGCTCGAGGTTTTACTCTGAGTACGTGGGAGCCACGGAGGGTTCTGAGCAGAGGAAGCACAGGACCCGACCTCGGTTTCACAGGCTTCCTCTGGCTGCTGTGTGGAAAATAGGGAAATGGGGCAAGAGTGGAAGACGGGAGGCCTGTCAGGAAGCTTTTGCACAATGGCCTCGGTGAGAAAGACTCGTGGCTTGGACGAGATGCTGGAATGTGTCCCCTACATCCCCTTTCAGGAGCAGGCATGCATGCCCCACTGCCAGGGGGTTGCCTGCTGTGAGCTCACAGCTGAGACCCGCCCCAGAAAATGCCCCTGGCCAACAGGAGCTGCTTTGCCCAGTCACCCTGGGGTCCATCCATCTCCAAAGACTGGTAGTAAACACAGGGGTGTAAAGGTCCAGCCCCTTGACTCAATTCATCGCAGTTCTGAAGGGCTGTCTTCACTGCAGAATTCCTCGAAGGATGGATTGCAAAGTCATGTGTAGAGTGTGCAGGGCCCAGGTAACTATCTATATGTCTCTCTATATTTTAGGATCCCTGTCTACATTAGCAATTTCTTTAAAAATATATTTCAAAATTCCTGCACCCACATGAGGTCTAGTGATTTATCCATGAAGGTATAGAGTAACGGATAGAGAAGGGGTACTTATGTGGTTTATTGTCCGACAGATCATGTGAAAGTTTTTTGTCATGTCCAGGCACCACTTCTTTCTGGTCAGGCCCAGGTTATATACGAGAACAATGGAACGAGTCCAAGGCAAAGCAACACATCCCCCTGTAAAAACTGTCAGTGTAACCGTTCACTTCCGTATCTGTCCAGTCACTTAACAAATATTGACAGACCGCCTTTAAACACAGGCCACTGTGCTGGTGTCTGGGACACAGCAGTGAGTAAGAGCCATCTGATCTCATGACGCTCTCAGGAAGTTCCAGTCTCTGAGGATGGACAGCATACAGGTCAGCACATAAACATCATTCAGATTGTGAAAAATAGAATACAGGACACAGATTGGGCGATGAGGTAGAGTCATGGGGGTGGAGCTACTGTCTTGTTTTGGGTGGTCTGGGAGGGCCTCTCTGAAGAGGTGACATGTGGGCTGAGTCCTGAAGAATAAGATGGGGCTGCCATGGGTGATTTGAGGGAACAGCATGCTAGGTGGAGGGAACAGCAAGTGCAAAGGCCAGAGATGAGGCCAGAGATGAGGCCAGGGTATCTAAGAAGTCGGGAGAGTGCTAAGAGATGGGGATGCAGAGACACTGTCAGGTGAGATAGAAAGAGAAGGGAGCCAGGCGTGGTGGCTGACTCCTGTAATCCCAGCACTTTGGGAGGCAGAGGTGGGCAGACTGTTTGAGCCCAGGAGTTTGAGATCAGCCTGGGGAATGTGGCGAGACCTCATGTCTACAAAAAAAAAAAAAAGCCAGATGTGGTGGCACATGGCTGTGGTCCCAGCTACTGAGGAGGCAGGAGGATCACTTGAGCCTGGAAGGTTGAGGCTGCAGTGAGTCAAGATCATGCCCCTGTAATTCAGCCTGGGTGGGTGACAGAACAAGAAACTGTGTCCAAAAAAAAAAAAAAAAAAAATGGAAAAAAAGAAAAGGAAAGGGAAGAGAATGGTCACATTTTATTGCAATGACAGTGTTTTATTTCATTTAAACAATATTCTCTCCCCTTTGAGTCCAGCCTGACTCAGGAGACGGGGAGAGCCTTCCTCTCATTCCGCCTCACGAGGAGCTCGAACCTGCTCCCTGAAATCTCCATCAGCTGCGGCAAGCCCTGGGGCTCTGCTGCCTGTAACATGGCTCCCTGCTTACCAGAGGCTTTTGCAGGCACGTTAAACGTACACTCAGACCCTGAACTAGATCGAGCCACAGAAAGCTTTGACTCATGGAGCTGCCGGTCCCCATTACCCCAAGATACGCATTCTTTCTCTTCCTTAAGGAATTAAGGTGCCATATTGAAACTTTAATCTTTAAATACAGGTAAATAAAACATGATTACAGAAATCATTTTCACTAAAAATTCATCTTGAGTTAAACTTTCTGCCTTACTGAACCCATCTTTTGGGAGTGGATGGTTGTCCCTGCTGCAGATAATTGTGACCCTGACTAGCTGGACCTGTGTTCACTGTGAACTGTTTCCTCTGTGGGCCCCAAAGACCCTGGGTGTGAATCGCCCGAGTGGGTGGGGTCTCTCACCTGTGAGTCCTCCCACCAGGGGCCCCGTCCTTCCACCCACCTTCCCCCGGGCCTGTTTCCCTTGAGGTCTGAGCTGGGCTGCCCAGTGAGGGGTCATCCCTGCTGTGAGATGAAACCGAGGCGTGACTCCCCACCCCTATGCAGGGCCCTAGAGGGCATGCGCGGCTTCAACCATCTGATCAAGGAGGGATCTGACTCTCTGCTCAGGGCAGCAGCTCGTGGTTCATTCAGCCCCAGTGGCGTCTCGATGGGGTGACGTGAGGGGCACAGAGAACCGAGGATTGGGTCTGATGGGATTAAACTCCCAACTGGTGTCCCCGCGTCTTCTCTTTCCTGACAGCAGACACCAAGAAGAAACAGCCCCAGACACACCGGTGAGTGCATTCTGAAGGGTGAGCGGGGGCCAGGCGGCCTCTGAAGGCTCCACGTGGGTTTTGAGCCTTGGCTTTTTGCAGCAGCAGCAAACCCACTGCTCTGGGCTGGGAATTGGTGTTTGCTAAACACACAGGTGGTCTGGAGTGATGTTTTCCTTCTTTAGCAAAGTAACACATGCTCCTTACAGAGAGTCAGACATGCAAAGAGGCATGTTTTTAAGGATAAGTGAAACCTTCAGCAGGTTCACGGGGACTGAGTGAAAGGTCTCCCCGCAGGTCAGCCCCTCAGCCTCCCAGTTTCTTCTTGGAGAAGCCAGTGCAGGGCCCCGCGGTGGGGGCGGTGGGTGGGAGGCGATCTCAAGACACCAGGACGTGATTAGAGGGTCTCAGTTCATTTTGATACCTGTGCTCGGGAGTCGCTGGCTGGGACTGGACTCCTGGCAGCACCCAGTGAGAAGGGGACAAACCAGGCTGTGACTCTGGCCGTTTTCTCCTCTGTGATTGTGATTCCCTTGCTGCACCCCCTCTTTCTGGCCCATCCACAGAGCACAGACCTGTCCTTGCTGGCTGACATTTCCCTGCTCCCTGAGGCCGGGTGTGCACCCTGGGGGTGCTCAGAGAGTGTCCCTGGATTGATTTCAGGGCCCTCACTTCTCGGAGGAGATGCCATTCCCTGCAGAGCTCCATTCACCTGCTCTGAGCACTCCTCGTCCTGCCCAAGGACATGCTCTCTGGTTTGGCTGGAATGAATGACCCCACCATGCCAACTCTGGGATTCAGGCAAATCAGAGCTGCTGGGCCCGGGCTGTGTTGTCCAGCTGGCCCAGGTGTTTGTACTAAAACACAGCTGTGTCCCCACTGGTTGGTGCAGAGATACTCTCTCTATCCCTGTGGAGACCCTGCGCTGGCACCCCAAGATACAGCAGCCCAAGGGGCACAATTGCTGGCCCAGCAGGAACTTGGGGACCCTACACTCGAGCAACGGTCAGTGTCCACGATGACTGGTCAGCTGCCAAGTGAACAAGGACAGAGGCGTGGGCAGACGTGCTGTGGCCTCTCAGTGCTGGGTGTGCGAGTGGCCGGAGAGGGCGTCTGAGATGCCCCAAGTGTCTTCACACCCAGACCTGGGTCTGCCAGACCCTGATGGCCCCGAGAGTCCTGACCAGATCCCCGAGGGCCAACCCAACATGCTGGGAATGACCATCGGTGCCAAGCGGGCCCTGGGCAGCTGGGGAAGGGCCGTCACCTCAAATGTTCCACTACCTGGCTCCTCCTCTTTCCTCAGGGGCCTGAATCTGCCCACTGGGCACAGGTCCTCACACAAAGGCTGGTCCAGGAAAAACAGGACCACATTGTCAGGCGGCCTGTCCTTCCCCTCTCCACATTCTGTGCTCTGATTACAGAAATGACGGGCTCATGGCCAGAGACGCCAAGCAACAGAGAAAGAGAATAAAGTTGAAAATAAGAATCATTCTTCATCCTACACCTACACAGGGCTGTGTTTTAAGTAAATAAGTTCCTTGATTGTGTCTGTGAGGAGGCCTGAGGTCCTATAACTAAGGATGTTTTCTCTTTTTTTTTTTTTTTTTTTTTTTTTTTTTTTGAGATGGAGTCTAACTCTGTCGCCCAGGCTGGAGTACAGTGGTGCGATCTCGGCTCACTGGAGCCTCTGCTTCCCGGGTTCAAGTGATTCTCTTGCCTCAGCCTCCCAAGTAGCTGGGACTACAGGCGCACACCACCATGCCCGGCTAATTTTTCGTATTTTTCATAGAGATGGGGTTTCAACTGTTAGCCAGGATGGTCTCAATCTCCTGACCTCATGATCTGCCGGCCTCAGCCTCCCAAAGTGCTGGGATTACAGTCGTGAGCCACCGCGCCCGGCCTGATCAGTGAATTTTTTGGTGCCCCCTTAAACTTTATGCCTCACTTGCTGGACCCTGATAATCCAGAGATGAGCGCCTCCCTCCCCTGCCTCATCCTAGTCCCCATCCTGCTGATAGGCCTCTGGTCTCTGCTTCTTGATGACATCTGGGGAAGTTTCCCTAGGATTTTGGTCACTTTGATTTATCATAACAGACTTGTTAATAATGAATGGAATATGGCAGGGCCCGGTGGCTCATGCCTGTAATCCCAGCACTTTTGGAAGCTGAGGTGGGCAGATTACTTGAGGTCAGGAGTTCGAGACCAGCCTGGTCAACATGGAGAAACCCCGTCTCTACTGAAAACACAAGAATTACCTGGGCGTGCTGACACACGCCTATAATCCCAGCTACTCAGGAGGCTGAGGCAGGAGAATCGCTTGAACCTGGGAGGCGGAGGTTGCAGTGAGCTGAGATCACACAACTGCACTCCAGTCTGGAAGACAGAGCAAGACTCTGTCTCAAAAAAACAAAAACAAAAAATGAATGGAATAGTTCATGTTTAGGTGTTACAAAATCCATGCCAGACAAGTCTAAACTTTAACCTCACACCCAGTTCCTAGAATTTCCTTTTCCAGTTCAAATTCAGCCTAAGCCTGGGGGTCCTTAGTTGTGGGGGAAACCACCTGCTCTTTTCCCTACCTTTGTTCCTGTTTTTCCTCTGCTGGTTCCTGTGGGGTTGGGTGCATTCAGAGGTCGGGACAGGCTAAAGGTCTTTGGCTTTTTGGTTCTATTGATGGGTGAGTTCCAAATACTAGCTTTCTCTTGTAGGATATTTCATTTATTTATTTGTTAAAAATATTTATTTAGAACACACCATTCATGTACCAGACACTGTTCCAGCCACTGGGGTAGGGTGATAAATGAGATAAACAAAAAACCTGCCCAGGTTAAGCTCCTATTCTAGGGAAGACAAAAAAGAAAGAAAATACATGTGTACTTAGCACATTAGAACTTTCCAAGTACTGTAAAAAAAATAAAGCAGGCTGGACTCAGTGACTCATGTCTGTAATCCCTGTCCTCAGGGAGGTCGAGGTAGGCAGGTTGCTTGAGCCCAGGCGTTCGAGACCAGGCAACATGGCAAAATCCTGCGTCTAAAAAAATGTAGCTGGGTATGATAGCATGTGCCTGTGATCTCAGCCATTGGGGAGGCTGAGGTGGGAGGATTACTTGAGCCTGGGATGCGGAGGTTGCAGTAAGTCAAGATCACGCCATTGCACTCCGGCCTGTGTGACAGAGTCAGACACTGTCTCAAGAAAAAAAAAAAAGAAAAAGAAAAACAAGAAAGCAGAGATGGGGGCAAGCTAGGAGAGGCTGGGGATGGGAGCCTCCCTGAGCTCCCACAGTTCTTCCTGCCCCTCTCCTGTCTCACTGGGCACGGGCTACCTGGAGCTTGTGGTTGTTTTGTGCCAACCTAATATCTTGTTCCTGCCAACAGTCGGAGGCCAACTGAGGCTTCTCTGTCCTCCACAGGGAACAGCATTGGCCTAAACCTGCAGACACCACAGCAAAGGGGAGTCATCTCAGGTAAACCCGCTGGCGAAGCATGATTCCAGCGTGGGGACACAGAGGCCGACACTTCTTGCTGTAGGTGATTTAATGTTGGGCCTCAATATTTCACTCCACCTGTAAGAGTCTGACACATCCACATCCTTACCGGGGTCCGGGGGAGGGTGGATAGACTTATCCATCCCATATGTATTGCTGGTGGCTGGGTGATGTGCTTATGCCAAGAGGATTTTCATAGACACGGCACAGGCAGAAGCCTAGAATGTGTCGGCACTGCCAGGCCTGCCCTCTAATGCTCCTGATTTTTCCCACGAGATGAGCGTGCCCCAGGGAACTTCAGCTCCAGTTGCAGGATGAGAGGCATGTGGAGGACGCAGAGTTTCAACCCTCAGCCTGGAGTCAAGCCCAGACTACATCAGCCTAAGCCCCACCAAGCCACGTGTGCAGGAGTGAAAAGCAAATGCTAAGTGTCCATGACATTGACTTTCAAAGGGCGCATCATGTTATGTGGTTCATCCCAGCAACAATGAAGATATTTCTCTATCAGTCGGTCGGTAAATAATTATTGACGATGTGCTAGGAAGGTGGAGTGATCAGAGTAGATTTGATCCCTATTCTCATGGAGCTTACTTTCTAGAGGGGAAGACAGATGATGAATGAGTAAATATAAATTATTCTATTGGGTTGGTGCAGCAGTAATCCCGGTTTTTGCCATTAAAGGTAATGGCCATCAAAAGCGGGGAGGAGCCGGCACCGCAGTTCATTAAAACTAATGGCAAAAACTGCGATGACTTCTGCACCAACCTAATAGAATAAATTACGAGTGTGCAAAACGTTGCTATGGGAAACTTCCAAGTGCCGGGATAACATCTAGCTTCCTGGAGTCAGGAGATGGGGGTTTTCAACCTAACCAAGGTGAAGTCCAAGTGATGGGGGCAGGCGGGGGGTGAAGTTTCAGTGGAGACTCCAAGGATGAATGGTAATTAGAAAAGTGAACCCAGATGGTTGGGGGAAAGTGTTTCAGGCACAGAGAACAGCATGTGCAAAGGCCTATGGTGGGAGGACATCGTGTGTTCATTGACCTGAGGGGCGGCCAGCAGGCTGGAGCGGAGCGGGTTGAGGGGAGGATGGAGAGCCGGGGAAAGGCACTCCACGCAGAGGGCACAGCAGGGGGAAAGGCCTGGAGTCAGGCCTGAGTCCATGTGGTTTGAGGAAGTGACAGAGGCCTGTCCGGCAGGAAAGAAACTGCAGACGGGAGACCATAAGGCCAGGGCAGAGGGCAGGGCCGTGCTGGGCACTGTGGACTGTGGTGGGACCTGGCATTTATTCTTGGGTGAGGGGAACATGTTAGAAGATTTTAAGGAGGGCAGGAACATTTGGGGATAATGTGTATTCTAGGAATCTCAACCAGGTAAATTCATAGTTCGAATGTTCATAAGACTTCTGCACAGGCAAAGTGAAAGATGGTTTCTAGAGCGGTGAGATAAGATCATGGTAAAAAAGAACAACTAAGTTTTTAAAGGTCATTTCAAATGCTGGATTTCCATCTTACAATTGAATATAAGTAGACTGCAAGGTTGATGGAAAGTAGAAAATTTCCTGACTTGCGTGAACAGAAAAGAAACATCAATTTGAAAGGAAAACATTTATTTATTTACTTCCTCTGCAGTTTTCCTGACTGCTACATTTCAGGAGAAGGGATGGTTTATGAGGGTCAAGGAGCCGGAGGCATGGGGAGGAGCTGGTATTTTTGTTCCGGTCTGAGGGTCCTGGAGCTGGAGCCCACGGGAGGAGCCGGTGCTGCCACTGATGCCTTAGGGTCGTGGAGCTGAAGATCCCACAGGAGCTGGTGCTGCTGTTCTAATTTAAGGATCATGACGCGGAAGAGACAGACAGGAGCTGGTGTTGCCACTGCTCAAATCTGATTGTGTTGGACCTGCAGCCGGGGGTGGAACCGGTGCTACCTTTGCAGTCTGAGAGTCATTGAGCTGGAGGTCCGGGAAGGAGCTGGTGCTGCTGTTCTAGGGTAAGGGTCATGGAGCTGTAGACCCAGGAAGGAGCAATGCTGTTGAAGTTCGAGGGTCTGGAACCTGGCGACCCAGGGAGGAGAGGTCATGTTCTAGTTTGAGGGTCGTGGAGCTCCAGACCCAGGCAGGAGCAATGTTGTTGAAGTTTGAGGGTCTGGAACCTGGCGACTCAGGGAGGAGAGGTCATGTTCTAGTTTGAGGGTCGTGGAGCTCCAGACCCAGGCAGGAGCAATGTTGTTGAAGTTTGAAGGTCTGGAACCTGGTGACCCAGGGAGAAGAGGTCTTGTTCTTGTTTGAGGGTCATGGAGCTGCAGACCCAGGGAGGAGCAATGTTGTTGTAGTAAGAGGGTCTGGGAGCTGGTGACCCAGGGAGGAGAAATCTTGCTCTAGTTTGAGGGTCGGGGAGATACAGACCCAGGCAGGAACAATGTTGTTGAAGTTTTAGGGTCTGGAACCTGGCTACCCAGGGAGGAGAGGTCATGTTCGACTTTGAGAGTCGTGGAGCTCCAGACCCAGGAAGGAGCAATGTTGTTGTAGCAAGAGGGTCTGGGAGCTGGCGACCCAGGGAGGAGAAATCTTATTTTAGTTTGAGGGTCGTGGAGCTCCAGACCCAGGCAGGAGCAATGTTGTTGAAGTTTAAGGGTCTGGAACCTGGCGACCCAGGGAGAAGTCATGTTCTAGCTTGAGGGTCGTGGAGCTCCAGACCCAGGGAGGAGCAATGTTGTTGAAGTTTGAGGGTCTGGAACCTGGCAACCGAGGGAGCAGAGGTCTTGTTCTCGTTTGAGGGTCATGGAGTTGCAGACCCAGGGAGAAGCAATATTGTTGAAGTTCGAGGGTTGGGAAGCTGGAGACCAAGGGAGGAGAGGTCTTGTTCTTGTTTGAGGGTCGTGGAGCTGCAGACCCAGGCAGGAGCAATGTTGTTGAAGGTCGAGGATCTGGAACCTGGCGACCCAGGGAGGAGAGGTCTTGCTGTCGTTTGAGGGTCGTGGAGTTGCAGACCCAGGGAGAAGCAATATTGTTGAAGTTCGAGGGTTGGGAAGCTGGAGACCGAGGGAGGAGAGGTCTTGTTCTTGTTTGAGGGTCATGGAGCTACAGACCCAGGGAGGAGCAATGTTGCTGTAGTAAGAGGGTCCGGGAGCTGGCGACCCAGGGAGGAGAAATCTTATTCTAGTTTGAGGGTCGTGGAGATACAGACCCAGGCAGGAGCAATGCTGTTGAAATTCGAGGGTCTGGAACCTGGCGACCCAAGGAGGAGAGGTCATGTTCTAGTTTGAGGATCGTGGAGCTGCAGACCCAGGGAGGCTCAATGTTGTTGTAGTAAGAGGGTCCGGGAGCTGGCGACCCAGGGAGGAGAAATCTTGTTCTAGTTTGAGGGTCGTGGAGATGCAGACCCAGGCAGGAGCAATGTTGTTGAACTTCGAGGATCTGGAAGCTGGCGACCCATGGAGGAGAGGTCTTCTTCTAGTTTGAGGGTCGTGGAGCTCCAGACCCAGGCAGGAGCAATGTTGTTGAAGTTTGAGGGTCTGGAACCTGGTGACCCAGGGAGGAGAGGTCTTGTTCTTGTTTGAGGGTCGTGGAGCTGCAGACCCAGGGAGGAGCAATGTTGTTGTAGTAAGAGGGTCCGGGAGCTGGCGACCCAGGGAGGAGAAATCTTGTTCTAGTTTGAGGGTCGAGGAGATACAGACCCAGGCAGGAGCAATGTTGTTAAAGCTCGAGGGTCTGGAAGCTGTCGACCCAGGGAGGAGAGGTCTTATTGTAGTTTGAGGGTCGTGGAACTACAGACCCAGGGAGGAGCAATGTTGTTGTAGTAAGAGGTTGGGAACCTGGTGACCCAGGAAGAAGAAGTCGTGTTCTAGTTTGACGGTCGTGGAGCTGCAGACCCAGGCAGGAGTAATGTTGTTGAACTTCGAGGGTCTGGAAGCTGGCGACCCAGGGAGGAGAGGTCTTCTTCTAGTTTGAGGGTCCTGGAGCTCCAGACCCAGGCAGGAGCAATGTTGTTGTAGCAAGAGGGTCTGGGAGCTGGCAACCCAGGGAGGAGAAATCTTATTTTAGTTTGAGGGTCGTGGAGCTCCAGACGCAGGCAGGAGCAATGTTGTTGATGTTTGAGGGTCTGGAACCTGGCGACCCAGGGAGGAGAAGTTATGTTCTAGCTTGAGGTTCGTGGAGCTACAGACCCAGGGAGGAGCAATGTTGTTGTCGTAAGAGGTTTGGGAACCTGGTGACCCAGGAAGAAGAGGTCATGTTCTAGTTTGAGGGTCGTGGAGCTCCAGACCCAGGCAGGAGCAATGTTGTTGAAGTTTGAGGGTCTGGAAGCTGGCGACCCATGGAGGAGAGGTCATGTTCTAGTTTGAGGGTCGTGGAGCTGCAGACCCAGGCAGGAGCAATGTTGTTGCAGTTTGAGGGTCTGGAACCTGGCGACTCAGGGAGGAGAGGTCATGTTCTAGTTTAAGGGTCGTGGAGCTACAGACCCCAGGAGGAGCAATGTTGTTGTAGTAAGAGGTTCTGGGAGCTGGCGACCCAGGGAGGAGAGGTCTTCTTCTAGTTTGAGGGTCGTGGAGCTATAAACCCAGGGAGGAGCAATGTTGTTGTAGTAAGAGGGTCTGGGAGCTGGCGACCCAGGGAGGAGAGGTCATGTTCTGGTTTGAGGGTCGTGGAGCTGCAGACCCAGGCAGGAGCAATGTTGTTGTAGTAAGAGGGTCTGGTAGCTGGCGACCCCAGGAGGAAGGGTCTTGTTCTAGTTTGAGGTTGGTGGAGCTGCAGACCCAGGGAGGATCCATGTTGTTTTGAGTGTTGTGGTTCCGGAGACCCACGGAGGAGCTGGTGCTTCCTTTCAAGTCTGAGAGTCATTGAGTTGGAGATCCAGGGAGGAACCTGTGTTGCTGTTCTAGTCAGGGCAGTGAATATGGAGACACAGGGAGGAGCGGGTGCTGTTGTTCATGCCTGAGGCTTGTGGAGCTGGAGAACCAGAGAGGAGCTGGTGCTGCTGTTTAAATCTGTGGGTTCTGGAGCTGGAGCCCTGGGGGGCAGATGGTGTTGCTGTTGTCTGAGGGTCATGGGGCTTGAGGTACAGGGAGGAGCCGCTGCTGCTATTCAAGTCTGAGGGTCATGTAGCTGGAGCGCGGGGAGGAGGTAGTCTCGGTGTCTAGTGTGAGGGTGGTGGAGCTGTAGACCTGGGGAGGAGTTGGTGCTGCTGTGGAGTTTGAGGGTCATGGAACTGGAGACCTAGGGAGGAACCAGTGCTACCGCCATTTAAGTCAGAAGGTCGTGGATCTGGAGTTTTGGGGAACAGCCCGTGCTGCTGTTTAACTGTGGGGAGGATCCAGTGTGTCAGTTGAAGTTTGAGGGTTTGGGAGCTGGAGAACCAGGGAGGAGCCGGTCATGCCATTGTATTGTGAGGGTCGTGTATCTGGAGACCTGGGGAGAGTCTGGTACTGCTGTTGTAGTTTGAGGGTCGTGGAAGTGGAGACAGGGGGAGGAGCTGGTGCTGCTGTTCTAGTTTGAGAGTAGTGGAGGTAGAGATCCCGGGAGGAGCTGGTGCTCGCATTGAAATCTGTGGGTCCTGGAGCTGGAGCTCTGGGGGGGAGCCGGTTCTGCCATTCGTGTCTTAGGTTCTTGGAGCTGAAAACCCAGGGAGGCAGCGATGCTGCTTTTCTAGTTTAAGGGTCATGAAGCTGGAGACGTGGATAGGAGGTGGTGCTACTGCTGTTCAAATCTGAGGGTCGTGGAGCTGGAGCCTTGGGGAGTTGCCGGTGCCGCCCCTCAAGTCTGAGAGTTGTTGAGCTGGAGATCCAGGGAGGAGCCGGTGTTGCTGTTGTAGTTTGAGGATCATGGAGCCAGAGACACAGGTAGGACTGACTGGTGCTGTTCTAGTATGAGGGTGGTGGAGCTGGAGACACCGGGGGAGGGGAAGCTGGTGCTGCTGTTGTTTAAGGCTGAGGGTTGTGGAGCTGGAGACACCGGAGGGAGCTGTTACTGCTGTTGTTCAGGTCTGAGGGTCATGGGGCTTGAGGTACAGGGAGGAGCCGCTGCTGCTGTTCAAGTCTAAGGGTCGTGTAGCTGGAGCGCGGGGAGGAGGTAGTCTCGGTGTCTAGTGTGAGGGTGGTGGAGCTGTAGACCTGGGGAGGAGCCGGTGCTGCTGTGTAGTTTGAAGGTCGTGGAACTGGAGACTTAGGGAGCAGCTGGTGTTACCACCATTTAAGTCAGGGGGTCGTGGATCTGGAGCTTTGGGGAAGAGCCTGTGCTGCTGTTTAACTTTGGGGAGGATCCGGTGTGTCAGTTGAAGTTTGAAGGTTTGGGAGCTGGAGAACCAGGGAGGAGCCGGTGATGCCATTTTATTTTGAGGGTCGTGTATCTGGAGACCTGGGGAGAGGCCGGTACTGCTGTTGTAGTTTGAGGTTCATGGAACTGGAGATAGGGGGAGGAGCTGGTATTGCTGCTGTTCATGTCTGAGGGCTGTAGAGCTGGAGACCCAGGGAGAAGCCCGTACTACGGCTCTTTAAGTCTGAGGGTCATGGAGCCTGAGACCTGGGGAGGAGACGGCGCTGCTATTCAAATGGCTCCTCCCTGGTTCTCCAGCTCCATGACCTTCAAACTAGGACAGCAGCAGCAACTCCTCCCAGGGTCTTCCAGCTCCACGACCCTCACACTAGAACAGCAGCAGCAGCTCCTCCCAGGGTCTTCCAGCTCCACGACCCTCACACTAGAACAGCAGCACTGGCTCCACCCTGGGTCTCCAGATCCACGACCCTCACACTAGAACAGCAGCACTGACTCCTCCCTGGGTCTCCAGCTCTACAACTCTCAGACTTGAGGAGCTGGAGACTCGGGGAAGAGTCAGGGTTGTGGAGCTGGAGACCCAAGGACAGCAGCTGCTGCTATTCTAGTTTGAGGGTCTTGGAGCCAGAACCTTTGTGAGGAGCCGGTGCTGCCTTTCAAGTCTGAGAGTCATTGAGCTGGAGATCCAGGGAGGAACCGGTGTTACTGTTCTAGTCTGAGGGTCGTGAAGCTGGAGACCCAAGGAGGAGCTGATGCTGTATTCTAGTTTGAGGGTAGTGGAGCTGGAGGTCTCAGGAAGAGCCGGTACTGCTGTTTAAATCTGTGGGTCCTGAAGCTGGAGCCCTGCTGGGGAGCCGGTGTTCCTCTTGTTAAAGTCTGAGGGTCATGGGGCTTGAGGTACAGGGAGGAGCCGCTGCTGCTGTTCAAGTCTGAGGGTCGTGCACCTGGAGAGCGGGGAGGAGGTAGTCTCGGTGTCTAGTGTGAGGGTGGTGGAGCTGTAGACCTGGGGAGGAGCCGGCGCTGCTGCGTAGTTTGATTGTCGTGGAACTGGAGACCTTGGGAGGAGTCGGTGCTACTGCCATTTAAGTCAGAGGGTCATGAATCTGAAGCTTTGGGGAACAGCCGGTGCTGCTGTTTAACTGTCGGGAGGGTCTGGTGTGTCAGTTGAAGTTTGAGGGTTTGGGAGCAGGAGACCCAGGGAGGAGCCAGTCATGCCATTGTATTTTGAGGGTCGTGGATCTGGAGACCTGGGGAGAGGCTGGTACTGCTATTGTAGTTTGAGGTTCGTGGAACTGGAGATAGGGGGAGGAGGTGGTGCTGCTGCTGTTCATGTCTCAGGGTTGTAGAGCTGGAGACCCAAGGAGAAGCCCGCACTACGGCTTTTTAAGTCTGATGGTCATGGAGCCTGAGATTTGGGGAAGAGCCAGTGCTGCTATGTAGTTTGTGGGTCGTGGAACTGGAGACCTAGGGAGGAGTCGGTGCTACCACCATTTCAGTCAGAGGGTCGTGGATCAGGAGCTTTGGGGAAGAGCCTGTGCTGCTGTTTAACTGTGGGGAGGATTCGGTGTCTCACTTGAAGTTTGAGGGTTTGGGAGCAGGAGGCCCAGGAAGCATCCCGTCATGACATTGTATTTTGAGGGTCGTGGATCTGGAGACCTGGGAAGAGGCTGGTACTGCTGTTGTAGTTTGAGGTTGGTGGAACTGGAGACAGGGGGAGGAGCCGGTGCTGCTGCTGTTCACGTCTGAGGGTTGTAGAGCTGGAGACCCAGGGAGGACCCAAGTGTTGCTGGTCTAGTCTGAGGGTAGTGAAGCTGGAGACCCAAGGAGGAGCCAGTGCTATTGTTCATGTCTGAGGATTGTGGAGCTGGAGACCCAGGGAGCAGCCGGTGCTGCTGATCTAGTCTGAGGGCCGTGGAGTTGGAGAGCCCCGGAAGAGCCGGGGCTGCCGTTTAAATCTGTGGGTCTTGGAGCTGGAGCCCTGGGGGTGACCCAGTTCTGTCATTCATGTTTTAGGGTCGTGGAGCTGGAAACCCAGGGAGGCGGCCGTCCTGCTGTTCAAGTTTAAGGATCGTGAAGCTGGAGACCCAGACAGGAGGTGGTGCTACTGCTGTTCAAATCTGAGGGTCGTGGAGCTGGAGCCTTTGAGGTGCCGGTGCTGCCTCTCAAGTCTGAGAGTTGTTGAGCTGGAGATTCAGGGAGGCGCAGGTGTTGCTGTTGTTGCTTGAGGATTGTGGAGCTGGAGGCCGAGGAGGAGCTGGTGTTGCAGTTCAAGTTTGATGGTCGTGGAGCTGGAGACCTAGGGAGGAGCTGGTGCTACCGCCGTGTAAGTTGAGGGTTGTGGAGCTGGTGGTCCCGGGGAACAGCCAGTGCTATCGTTGAAGTTTGAGGGAGCTGGAGAGCCAGGGAGTAGCCGGTGCTGCTGTTCTAGTTTGAGTGTTGTGGAGCTGGAGTCTTGGTGGGGAACCGGTGCTGCCTCCCAAGTCTGAGAGTCATTGAGCTGGAGATCCACGCGGGAGCTGGTGCTGCTCTTGGAATTTGAGGATGGTGGAGCTGGAGACCCGGGTGGAGCTGGTGCTGGAGTTGGAGTTTGAGGGTCAGGGAACTGGAGATCTGGGGAGGAGCCAGTGCTGCTGTTTAAGTCTGAGGGTCATGGAGCTAAACATGGAGCCAAAGTTGGGGAAGTAGAGAGAGAGAGTTACAGGATGACCCTGGAAACTGTAGATGAAGCTGTACCCCAAGCAAGCTAAGCTTGGGAACTTCTAAATGCTAGTGATGAGTGTTCTTTTTCCTCTTACACAGTTTGGATTTGTTTTCTGTCTCATGAGGCAGAAAGATCCTGATTGATAGCCTTAGGAATTGAAAAGCTTAAAGAAACTAAAGGATGTTGGTAATAATAATAACAATAATTAAACCATGACTATCTTGACTGGCAGAGACAAAATCACACACACACAATATATATCTTTCAAACAGTTAGTAAAATAAAAAATACATTGAAAAATAGACCCAAGCAAAGCTATAAAATGTTGTTTCATGGAGAAGCGATGGAGGACAGAGATTCATCTGAGAGGTGCTATTAATGGAGAAACTGAGAACTTACCATTTTTCCCATGAGGTTCTGGTGCAGAATGATATTGTGTGAGTTCTGGCAGCTGAGTCACTTCCCACAGCCCGGTGATGCCGTCGGTGTCACAGAAGGACCCTCTCCCAGCTGGTCCTGCCTCTCTGCTACGATGAGTGCGGCCTCTGATCCCCAACAGCTGACTGCGTCTTGAGACCAGGCCCATGAGCACAAGGGTTTCCATGGTGAAGGTTCCTGGATGGAACACCGTGGATGTTCCTAATGTTCCTTCCTGATGTTCATCTGCCATCTTGCTATTTAATGCAATGTCTTCTAAATATTGAATAGAAAAAAGTATTTGTACAATACGGGTAAGGTATAAAGAATATCCACACACTGGACACACGGACAGGGAGGGGCACCCACAGCAAACTCCCTTCGCCTGGGAGCAGGTGTGGTCCTTGAGTCCTGTGTCTCCTGTTTCTTCCTCCGCCTTGGCCTACACGCCTGATGTGATCTGACCTCTCCCTGCCTCTCCGACTCCATCTCCCCTCCTGTTCTTTCTAACAATTATGTTACAGCCTCAGTGAATGTGACAAGGACCCTGAATCACGGTGGCTTTACTGAAACAGAGGTTCATTCCTTTCACATGAAAGTCCAAGCCAGTCGGGTGATTCTTCTCTGTGCATGTTTCAGGGTCTTAGGCTACTTCCATCTTGCTGCTCTGGCTTCCTTAGGGTGTAGCTTCCCCACAGTGTCCATCCTATCTACCACCAGCCAGCAGGGAGGGGAGAAGAGAACAAGAGGACACAAACCTCCCTTCCTGTAAAGGCAGTTGCAGTGCACTGGCCTCATGTGCATTGGCCACTGCCTGGTCACGTGGCCACTGCTTGCTGCAAGGGATGCTGGGAAGTTTTCATCCTGGATGCCAGTGCCCACCTGGGTGACTCCTGAGGTCGAGGGGAGAGAGGACATGAAAGAGAGTCACTGACTCTTCCCACCGTCATGCACGTTGCTCCAGTCTAGGGTGACCCACTGCCTTAGCTTTCTCAGGACTGAGGGGGGTTGTGAGGCACAGACCGTTCAGTTTTATAACAGGGGCAGTTCCAGGCAAAGCATCCCAGCTTGGCTGAGACTCAGAGTTTCCTGGGACATGGGATTTCTAGTGTTAAAACCAGGAAAGTTTTGGGCAAACCTGGACAAGTCGGTCCCCTCTACTCCAGACACACTGGCTTCCTTTCCGCTCCTCCAGCAGGCCAAGCCAGGGCCCGCCATGGGGCCTTTGCATGTACTGTTACCCCTGTCCGGGATTCCCTTTCTGCAACTCTGTGCAGTGCTCACTCCTCTTCTGTTGAGGAAACGCTGCTCTCTGGGTGCCCCTGGGAGCCTGGTCTGCTGTACTCAGCACCACATGCGCTGTGAAAATCCCTCCGTGCTCTTCATAGAATGAGATCGGTTCTTTCCACCCTTCCCTGCCCACTTCAGTTTCAAAATCTCTGAGGATTATTAATTTGTATTCTCTTCACCGCTGAAAGGTACATCCCTTTCCCTAAAGCTGTGGCTGGGTTCATGCATAGTCAGATAAATCTGATATCAGTAATAACCTGAAGGAAAAACATGTGTTAAATACCAAGATTATGATGTAGGAAGCGGGGATTCTGAAGAGATGTGTAAGCCTAATAAAGGCCAAAGGATGTGGATTAAAAGGAAACGTGGGGTGGAGAAACATTTCATGAAACAGAACCGCACCTCTTGGTGAGTTCATTGGTACAACCTTTCTAGAGGGCAATTTGGCAACTGGCCAATGAAAGTGCGTAACTTTGGCCGGGCGCGGTGGCTCAAGCCTGTAATCCCAGCACTTTGGGAGGCCGAGACGGGCGGATCACGAGGTCAGGAGATCGAGACCATCCTGGCTAACACAATGAAACCCCGTCTCTACTAAAAATACAAAAAAATTAGCCGGGCGAGGTGGCGGGCACCTGTAGTCCCAGCTACTCGGGAGGCTGAGGCAGGAGAATGGCATAAACCCGGGAGGCGGAGCTTGCAGTGAACCGAGATAGCGCCACTGCACTCCAGCCTGGGCGACAGAGCGAGACTCAGTCTCAAAAAAAAAAAAAAAAAAAAGTGCGTAACTTTTGGGCTCAAATTTCATTTATAGGCATTTATCCCTAGAAAATAGTCAGAAGAATATGCAAAGATGGATCTCTAAGGATTTTTATGAAAAGAAAGAAGTAGGAAGCATGAATGCCCACTGGTGGTCCCGGACCCTGGCACTGGTGCTCCCCTCTCCTAGTGGGTGGGCACAGGCTACATTTTCCCAGGCTTCCTTGCAGTGAGTTGTGGCCATGTGACCAGGTTCTGGCCAATGGGAGGTAATAAAAGTGTTGGGTGGTATTTTTGGAAACCCCCTTCTATAACTTCTGTCTTGATATGGTTTGGATGTTGGTCCCCTCCAAATCTCATGTTGAAATGTGATCCCTGATGTTGGAGGTGGGGCCTGGTGGGAGGCGTTTTGGTGATGTGGGCAGATCCCTCTCACAATGGCTTGGTGCCGTCCCAATGGCAATGACTGAGTTCTTGCTCTGAGTTTATGGGAGGTCTGGTTGTTTAAAGGGCCTGGCACGTCCTCCTCCCTCTCTTGTTCTTTCTCTCACCATGTGACATACCTGCTTCCCTTTCACCTTCTGCCATGATTGGAAGCTTCCTGAGGCCTCCCCAGGAGCAGATGCTGGTGTCTTGCTTGTACAGCCTGCAGAACTCTGAGCCAATTAAACCTCTCTTCTATAAAGAACCCAGCCTTAGGAATTCCTTTATAGCAACACAGATGGACTGACACGTATCTTTACTGTCATTTCTTAGTTGTTCCATCCTTTGACCTGTTTCCTGGAATAAGCATATGATGGTTGGAGCTATTCTTGTCACCTTAACCTTGAGGATTAGGCTTCTACCCTGTGAATAGCAGAATGTCCTCTGGAAGGAAATGAAAGTCCCTAATGCCACCCTAGACTGACAACCTCCAGTTTTGTTTTTACTTTTTTTGTTTTTTGAGACACAGTCTTGCTGTGTTGCCCAGGGTGGAGTGCAATGGCGTGATCTCAGCTCACTACAAACTCCGCCTCCCAGGTTCAAGTGATTCTCATGCCTCAGCCTCTCGAGTAGTTGGGATTACAGGTGTATGCCACCATGTTCAGCTAATTTTTTTATTTTTAGTAGAGACAGGGTTTCATCATGTTGACCAGGCTGGTCTCCAACTCATGACCTCAAGTGATCCACTCACCTCAGCCACCCAAAGTGCTGGGTTTACAGACGTGAGCCACTGCGCCCAGCCCGGTCTTGGTTTTTACGAGATAAACTTCGGTCTTGGCTGAAGTTTCATCACTAATAGGTTTTACAACCATAACTGGATAAAAAGTAGGAAATTCATTAATGCTTATATCTACATATGCCCATACCAAAAATGATAGTGATCTGTTGTTATCAATATGTAAATATGAACACAAAATGTTGTTTTGTGTAAACAAACCTTTTTTTTTTTTTTTTTTTTTGAGAAAGAGTCTCACTCTGTTGCCCAGGCTGGAGGCAATGGTGCCATCTTGGCTTACCGCAACCTCCGCCTCCTGGGTTCAAACAGTTCTCCTGCCTCAGCCTCCTGAGTAGCTGAGATTACAGGCACGTGCCAACACACCCCGCTAATTTTTGTATTTTTAATTCAGATGAGGTTTCGCCATGTTGGCCAAGCTGGTCTCAAACTTCTGACCTTCAGTGATCCACTTGTCTCGAACTCCCAAAGTGCTGGAATTACAGGCATGAGCCGCTGCGCCTGGCCCAATAAAGCTTTATTCTATTTTAATAAAGCAAAAATGCGTAAGTGTGTAAGTGCGATAATATGCATGTATATTATCTTATAGGATCACTAAATAGGAAAATGTAAATGCTGCTTATCTTTGGTGTTTGAATCACTTGTGATTTAAAAGCTTGTTTTCTTCTATTTTTAAACACCTTTGAAATGAATTGTGACTTTGGTTATCAGAAAAAAATACTATAATAATTGAGATGGGAAAAAATCCCCACCTCTTGTTGAAACTGACTGGAGCTGGGAAAATGAGAGATTCCTCTGCAGGTGTCACCTCCCTGCCAGAAAAGTGGCCTTGCAGGACCATCCCCAAGCCAGATGTACCCCTTTCCCCTGGTCCCTGTACATGGCGTGAGGTCACAAGTCAGTGAGTGTCCTTCACAGAGTCTGACCTGCCAAGGTTGGGGGAAGCCAAGATCTAGTGACATTCAGAACCCGGGGGAGCTGAACAGCTGTGACTGTTCGTTTGCAGGGTGACCTCTCCCCTCAAAGAGCAAGAAATAACTCTCGTGCAATTTCTAAACATTTACAAGAGAGGATTTTTTAACTTTTCACTCCTTTATTCCAACTAGCACATTTGGAAGCATAAAGTGCACAAAGAAGACCTGCTATTTACAATCCTTTCCCCAAGCCAGCGTTAGATTCAAAAGCAGCAGATAAAGCTCATGGCTTTGATGAAAGGGGCACTTTTTTCATTGGAAACAATTAATACTGCTCCCCATTCTGGGGATAATTTAAAGAAAATAATTTGGAAGGAGATACGGCTTGATATGAAGCAAATAAACGATTTCAGATCACAAATGTAATCATTTGTTCTTGCTTTAAAACCAAAACTTTCAGAACAATCTGGCATCACATTCTCTTCTGAGTCTGTGAAACTCTGAATTCTGGTTTAGTCTGAATTCCCAAGGCAGGACTGAGGATAGAAAAGATTTGATGGCAGAACCCTGGTACTGTGGTTATCACATGGTTAAAGACGTAGGCTTGGTTAACCCACTGCACCTGCTTATGTATGAGGCTCACCTGAGAAGGTGATACTGACAAGCCCCTCCTATGGGTCTGAGGGCTCTTCACCAGGAGTGGAGCAAGGAGGATGGCCTCAGTGTCCCGTCTCTGAACACGTTTCGGGGGAGGGCTGTAGAGCCTGGACAGATCACCACTGGCTCCATGGGGAAAATTTCAGCAGCACTCATTGCCTGTGTCTGCTCTGTGCCAGGCTGTGCTCAGGGCTGGGATTTGGGATTCGCCAGGACACAAGGCGACGTGCCTCTGTCCTCACGGAGCCTCGGTGCTGGTGGAGAGGGACAGTGCAGATGTCAACCGCAAATGACAAGGCACTCGCAGGTAGGAGTCACCGCCAAGAAGGAAATGAAGGGTGCGTGTCGCTGACTGTGGCTCTGGTGGGGGCTACTTAAATAGGGCCATGGGGGAGGGCCTCTCTGAGGAGGTGACCTTTGAGCTGAGGCTTCACCAATCAGAAGGAAAAAGCTGTAAAGGGTCTGGGATAAATGCAACCTGAGGACTTTTAAAATAATGGAAGCTGTTCCAGCTCTTTCAGAATTTGTCCAGCACGTTTTCCGGTTGTCACTCCCAGGTGGGCTCGGGAAGAGGCATCTGTGCCCAGGTCGTGGCCTGTTTGTTGCACTTGGTTGGGGGATTCCCCATCTCCCACAGCCGTCTCCCCGGGGCCTGCTCCCAGGTGGGGTCAGGTTTTCACCAGAAAGCCCTCCATGCAAACAATAATAATAATAATAATTTGAACTAGTTGCCAACATTTACATTTTAGTTATAAAAATCTGTATTTTCAACTTCGTTGGAAAGTCAGACTATCTGACCAGGGCGGGCTGGGATCTGGTGGATTTCAGTTTCTGGTTAGGGAGGGTATTTGCGGGTTTGGCCCTCTAGCATCTGTCCCAGTGTGGAGTAGGGGTGGCCCAGGCTCAGGTGGGAGAACTGCAGTGGCCGAGGTCCTTGGCTGTCTCCAGACGGCGGAGGGACCCTGCCGCCTCCTGCTTGGGGTGGGCTGGGTTCTCTGCTGCCCCCCCTCCCAGCCCACACCCTCTTGAACTCCACTGAGACCACCCCCATGTGAGGCTGGGAAGGGAAACCTGCCTTCGTAAGTGAAATCAGGTGAAATCGGGCTATGAATGTGTCAGAAACTAAAAGGCCCTGTCACACTTGCAGCCAGGAAGACCGTCATCACAGCGGCGTGCAAATGACAGAGACACGTGGGACAGCGTCTGCCAAGAGACAAGTCAGGTGAGGGCAGGTCGTCGTGGAGGGAGGAGGGGCCCTCCCCGCAGCAGCAGCGCCATCCCGCAGAGAAACAGTCCCTTGGGGAGGGACGCGTTCTGAGGAAGCCCCGTGCTGTGCGGAGTGGGTGGTTTGAGGCCTGAATGCCGGGCACACGGAGCCGTCAGTGTCCCCATGGGAGCAGGGGTGCTCTCAGCCAGGAGATTGGGGTCCTTGGATGCTCAGCCCCTGTGTGTGTGCGAGGGGGTGGTCCTCTGCTCTGTCCCTTCTGAAGGCAGCCATAAGAGAGGGAGGCCAAAGAGCTCAGCGTCAGACGAGACTGGGTGCAGGTCCCACTTCCTGCCAGCCCAGTGCCTCTGAGCCTCAGTTTCCTCATCTGTATAGTGGGGCTAATCCCAGCCATCTATACTGCCTGCCTGCCATGTGCCAGGCCCTTTTTACACATCTTTGATTCCTTAAGGGCAGGGACTTTATTATCCTCCTTTAGAGTTGAGAAAGAAGAGGCACAGAAAGGTTAAACCACTTACCTGGGGTCACACAGCTGCTATTGCAGAGTAAAGTCTCCAGACTCAAATGGAGCAGTAAGCCCCGCCCTGGGCGCCAACAGGTGCTCCAGGAATGTCCGGTGCCATTTATCACCCTCATCACCTGCTGCGAGGGCTCGTCCCATCATGCAAACCCTGTGAGCGTGAAGTGAGGGGACATGTGCAGGATCGAGTGTACTGGTGGGTGACGTAACTAAAGTAATAACCACAGGATGATATTAACAACCCATATTAGTGCTACCAGCAGCCTCATCTGCCTGCTTCTCTGGGCCCAGGATTGTCTGCAAACTCCCAGGAGCTGGTCCTGAGTGGGTCAGAAGAAAGGTCTGAGGTTATGGGAAGGAGCAGCTTGCCCAGCTCATGGCCTGTTTTGTGCATTGGGAGTCCATGTCCCCACAGCTGTCCCCCAGGGCCTGCTCCCAGGTGGGCTCGGAAGACCCCAGGGCTGCATGGCTTTAGGCCAGGGTTCTGCTGGTGCTGTGTGTCTGTGGGAGTGACGCCCCCACTGCACAACCCTCTTGTCCTGCCAGCTGCTGGACACACAGGGCACGAACCCTGAGACCACGACCTCTGCAGGTCCCGGGAGGCAGAAGTTGCAGTGAACCAAGATTGCACCATTGCACTCCAGCCTGGGTGACAAAGTGAGACTCTATCTCAGAAAAAGAAACAGACATTTATGTGAGACAGTCTGTAGAGATTTGAAATGCAACATGATCCATCATGCGGAGTTTTTTATAGAGAATTAATTGTTTCAGTTCAGTGTCAAGGGACTTAAACTCCTCTCTTCACTAGAATTTTCCAGACCGCTAAGGGGACATATGTAATAGTCACCTGCATCACGTGTAATCAGGGGCCCATATGAAGAAGTGAAAGGTTCCTTTCTTCCATGATTGTTTTTGGTGAATTTAGCAGTTTTGTATTCATCATTCAAAATGCATAGGCCAGGAGAATGCCCCGTACCCGCGGCTGCCCACCCTCCCACTGCAACTAACGTAAGCCAGCAAGCAATGGCTGTTGATAAGGACACAACGGTCATCACCACATTTTAGGGGTTTTTGTTTGTGTGTGTTGTTTGTTTGTTTGTTTGTTTTGAGACGAAGTCTCACGCTGTTGCCCAGGCTGGAGGGCAGTGGCACCATCTCAGCTCACTGCACCCTCAGCCTCCCAGGTTCAAGCAATTATCATGCCTCAGGCTCCCCGAGTAGCTGGGATTACAGGCGCCTGCCACCACACCCAGTTAATTTTTGTAATTTTAGTAGCAATGGGGTTTCGCTATGTTGGCCAGGCTGGTCTTCAACTCCTGGCCTCAAGTGATCTGCCCACCTCGGCCTCTCAAAGTGCTGGGATTGCAAGTGTGAGCCACCACATTCAATCAACATTTCAGGGTTGGTTGTTTGTGTTAAAGACAGGGTCTCTCTCTGTTGCCCCGGCTGAATGCAGTGGTGTGATCACGGCCCACTACAGCCTCAACCTCCCAGGTTCAAGCGATCCTCCTGCCTCGTTCTCCTGAGTAGCTGTGAATACAGGCGCATGCCACCACTGCTAACTTTTGTATTTTTTGTAGAGATAGGGACTTGCCACGTTGCCAGGGCTGGTCTCAAACTCCTGGGCTCCAGCGATCCATCCACCTTGGCTTCCCAAAGTGTTGGAATTACAGACAATTCAGTTTTTTAAAAAATCAAAAAAGCATGACTGGATACAATCAGGATTTCAGCAGAAGCAGAAAATATGGGAATGTCAGTGAGCAAATAAGTGCAGAGAGAACAGGGGATGAGAAGAGGAATGTGGGAAGATAGGAAGTACTGGGCAGAGATGAGAATGGGGATGGGCTGGGGATTAGGTCTGGAGTGCAGGCTACAGTCAGGAAACCGAAAGCTGCCCAAAGTATTAAGATTGCCCAAACTAGAAGCACATGAGGCAGTTTTCAAGAGAATAAGGAGCAAGAAATCATTAAACTCACTTACCAGGAGAGACAAGAGACCGTGGGAGTAATTTAATGAGAGAGGCCTTGACACTGCAAAAAAATCTAAATTCATTCTTTGCCTGACTGTTCACCAGGGAGGAGGAGGAAGCGGTTGCCTTCAGAAACCATAATACATTTTTTCTTACTGAGGCAAAATTTACAGAGAGGAAGAGATGGGAAAAAGAAGAAACTGGGGTGATGGGAAATGGAGCTGATTTATTCTTGGTGCTGGAGCGGCAGTTTCTCTAACACAGATAAACTTTAAAAACCAGCTCAGACCCATCCCTTGAGCCCTTGCTGGTCCCTCTCCACAGGTCCCAGCCCATTCAGAGTTTTTAAGGCAGCTGCCAGGCTACTGTCAGCTTCCTGGGACCTGTGAGCCCCTCTTCGCCCAAGCTGGCAGAATCCCTGCA